>NW_024871289.1:4465000-5065000 GCF_019054845.1 Dipodomys spectabilis | reverse complement strand
AACCATCAGAAAACCAGAAGTGGCACTATCACTCAAGTGGTAGAGCACTCACCTTGAGTTGAAGAGTTCAGGGACAGTGCCCAAGCCCAGAATTCAATTCCCTCGAACAACAACAACAAAAAATCTCCCTTTTATCTACTACCTGCATCCGTTCCTAAGATTCAACAAAGGAGCCATTTATCACCCAGTACATATAAGTCCTAATCTAGCTACTGCAAATAGATTGATTTTGTATCTTATATAAAATGGTTCGAATTTGCGGAAACAAATACCAGGAGTGGTAACATTTTTCCAGTCCTTGAACTCTGGGCCTGAGCCCTGAACATGGTTATGCTGGTAGCTTTCATGTGAGCTTGTTTGTTATTTATTGGATTACTGCCCATGAGGGGAATTACTGGGTCTTAAGGCAGATCTATATTTACTCTTTTCAGGAAACTCCGTACTGCATTCCACAGTGGTTGAACATGTTTAATAATTTCCCACCAAAAGTATAATAGAGTTCCCAATTGGCTACACCCATGCCAGCATTTGCTATTGTTAGTGTCTTAGTAATGCCCATTCTAACGGACAAGGTAGAATCTGTCTTGTTTACTTATAGATTTGTATGCATCTTCTAGCTACAATAAATGAATGAATCCATGAAACCTATATTGCTGCATTCCTTTCTGCATTCCCTTCTCTTTTCTCTTAATATAATTTTCCCAAACCTTTCATTTTCCTTACCACTGGTGAAAAGTCATCTTTCTGATGGGTGAATATAATTCCATTGTGTGTGTGTGTGTGTGTGTGTGTGTGTGTAAGATGACTATAGGCCAAGGAATTCATTTCTAAGCATGCTGTTTCATCTGTAATTTTGTAATTCCATATTATAGTTGCATTGCTTTCTCTTCTACATTGAAGAATATTGTTGGGATTTTGATGAATATTGCATTGCCAATTGTTTAAGGGAAGTATTGCAGTTTTCAAAATGTTAATTCTTCCAACCAGGAACATTGAAAGACTTTCTATTTCCTTGAATCTCCTTCAATTTCCCTTTTTATATTTTTAAAGTTTTCACATATAGGTCCTTCACAATTTTAGTTAAATTAATTAATTCCTAGTTTTGTTGTTGTTGTTATGTTTTGTTTAGATTTGATTTGATTTTGAGGCTAGTACATATGAGGTTGTTTTTGGATTTCAGCGTGGATCTTCCCATTGTTGGTAACAGAAAAACTACTGATTCTTGTGGTTTTTATATCCTGCTACATTGCTGAAGGTTAGCATCATCTGTACTAACTTTAGGGAGGAATCTACAGGGTCTTTTAAATACAGGGTCATTTCATTTGTAAAAAGGGATAGTTTTACTTGTATTCTATTTTGATCTGCTTTATGTTTTCTCTTGTCTATTGCTCTTACAAGAAAGTCCACTACCATATTGAAGAGTAGCAAAGAGTGGACATCCTTTTCTCATTTCTCATGTTAATGTCTTCATGCTTCCACCCTTAGGTAAATGCTAATTATCTCTGTCATATACATACTCAGTTTAATATTGAGGAATGTTCCATGCATTCCTAGGTTCTTAGACCTTTTCATCATAATGGGGTATTGGAGCTTGTTAAAAGCAATTTCTACATCCCTATTTACAATCATGTGTTTCCTGTCCAGGTTCTGCTGATGGTTTGTATTATGTTTATTGACAAGAATATTGAATCAAATCGTATCCAAGATGAATCTTATTTGATCATACCATATGATTTTTTTTGTTAGTTGCTGAAATTGGTTAGTGAGAATTTTATTAAGAAATTCTGCATTAATGTTTATCAAAGAGTTAGGTTCATAGTTGCCTTTCTTTGGTGGGTCCCTATGTGATTTGAGGAGGAGTCTAATTCTAGCTTCATAGAATGTGTTTGATAATGTGTCTCTCATAGATACTAGATGGATGCATCTTGGTTTTTGATACTACTATCTAATCTATGTCTTCTATTTGGAAATTTAAGTCTATTGATATTGAGCTTTAAGACAGAAATATCTGATAAGTTCTGTTATGTTATACACCTGTTGTTAGGAGCTGTGCCTCATCTACTCTTAACATATTTACCTTGTTCTCTGGTAGGGAACATTTTATATAACCAGTTCCTCTTCTTCTTGATCTTCTCTATGTAGGATATATTTGATTATATTCTATCCTCATAATTTGGTGGACATACATTATTTCAAGTTTTCTTTGTCATGAAATATGTTTATATATCCTTTAAATGTAAAGGAGAGTTTGGCTTGGGACTGTATTCATGGTTGGTAGTTGTTTACCTTTAATGTTTGTCATATATAATGCCAGGTTTCCTTTTTACCATATCAGCTAAGAAATCTGTATTTATTCTGACTGCATGTCCTTTATAAATAATTAATCTTTTCTCTATGGCATCTTTAAGAACCCTTTCCTCGATCTTTATTAATCCTCTAATGGATTATGATGTCATGGTGGATTGTTCAGTTCTAGAATTCTGTTTGGTTTCTACAGGCTTCTCTGAATGAGCCTATCTCACTGGATGTTTGGCATGTTTTTTCTGCTAGAATTCTGCAATATGCTTCCCATCCATTTAGTTTCTTGCTCTTCTCCTTCTTGATACCTATCTCCCCGAAATTTGATCTTCTAACTGAGTCTTGAAGTTCTGGCAAGATCATTTATTTCTTGGATTTGTTCTAAATGATTATTTCCTCTTTCCTATTAGATCTATTCTGTCTTTTACCCTGAGATTATCTTCTATGTCATCAATTTGCTGTGGAGACTTTATACTTTGTTTTTGATTTCCCTGTCTTCTAATTGGTCATTTTTTAGGAGATTTGTCTCTTTATTAAAGCTTTGTTTTAGGTCTTGTATGGGCTTTCTGTACATTTTTTCTTTGGTTGGGGGAGATGTAAGGGTTGTTTTCTTAGCTGTGTCTTCTCTCATATCTTTTAACTAGACATCCATTTTTTCTTGGACTCCCTTGCCTTCTCAGAATTTATTTATCTTTCTGTTTGAAGTTTCCATGAATTATTTTGCTAATGACTGGTTGGTCTCATTTTGTTCACAAATTTCGTTGTAGAGGTTTTCTATCTTTCCATTAATCACATTTTTCAGCAGTATCTGTAATACATTTCGATAACTATCTTCTACATCCTTGATTGTCTGTTCTAATGCCTGGTTATTTACTGTGTGAATTATACTACTTTGACATCACTTTTCTTGTATTTTTCTGATTTGTTCTGTCCATTTGGAGGTTTTCTTTTGGGGGATCTATGATATTAATAGGTGACTACCTATGTTCTTGGTTGATTTTAAGGGTCTTGGTTTGGTTTCCTGTTGTGATTTGTTTTTCTGGAATGGCATTTTTGTCGAGTCCATTAAGGAATAGAAATCAGTTGTGCTGAGATGTTGTGATGTTAATATTTGTGATTCCAGTGACCATATGGACTGTCCAATTGTCTATGTGTATGGATATGGCTCTCTCTGATGTATACTTCTGTTCCTGCTTTTTTCCATGTTGCCCTTTTATTTCCACACTGCACATGTGCTTTTGAATGTGCTGCCCAATGTGTTACTGGCTGGCACCATTTCATAGATTTCTGTTTTCTTGTGAAGACAGTATAAAATCTTCTTATGAATTGTATGTCTATAATTATGTCTATATTTATAGCTGCATATCTATAATTATAGCTGATTTGATGTGACCCTCTAGATATGGAGTACCTGCTAGTACTCTAAATCTCTATTTCATTAGAGATTGCTAGGATAATTTTCTGTTGTTATTCTGTCATTGTTTTTCCTCATCCTCAGATTTATTGTTTATATTTTGGATTTTTTCACCTAATTTAGGATTTGTGATTGTTGTATCAGGTTATTTTGTTTTCCTGCTTATACTACTTTGAAATAGTGATTTCAGGCTTGTAAGAAGAAACAGAAAGAGACAGAAATGTATGTAATTAAATAAAGAGAAAGAGAAGATATTTAAAACTATGTCCTACAAGTAAATTAATATTAAGCAAAGCTAATGAAAATAATTACTTATTTACTCTTCAGAAGATGAGTATAGTACTCTTGGATATCTCAGAGGAAAAGACTTTAGACTCATTACAATTAATGACTTACATAGAAAATACTGGCTAAACGTTCTTCTTCAGAAAGGGAAAAGCTCCATTACTTCCATATTAGTATTATAAAATCATAAAAGCTGCATGTTGAAATGTTTTGCCTGTGCTATTTTCAATTCCATTCTTCATCCATTATGTATCTAGGGCTTTGAATGACCAATTCCTTAAATACCTATGTTGCTTATATTGTGATGTAAATCTCAGTAATATAAATATGAATTTATCTATGAGTCACATCTTGAGCTACATTCATATGAAATTTATGCAGTCTCAAGCAAGAAACCTGACTTTTTTTACTCTATTCTATGTTTTAATCAATAAATCCATTCTCTTTAGAAATGCGTTCTCAGCTTTTAAATTGCTCCAGTAAACATCATGTGTTTCTAGTACTTTTACTGAAGTAAATATAAAGTTTGGAATATGAAGACAACTCCCCTATTATCACTTTAAAGTAAGCCCTTGGGGATTATTTTATATATAAAAATAAAAAGTGCAATGCAATCTTTATACATGAATAATATAATGGTTAAGTCAATTAGACACAAGAACTACCGTAGTAATTCTCAATTAACTTAAAGGCATCAAAATATTGTCTTCATGAATGTCACTAATTTTAAAAAATAACTAGTCAATACAAAGTTTATATTATATTTGAAATTTACAAAATGAAAATTATACTCAGATTTGCTGTCAATATCCTGCTTACAGGAATACATTTATTCAGCAAAAAGGGGAAAAAATTAAGGGTTTGTCATATAGAATGAAAAATGTAGAAGCAGACTGTCTTTCCTTAAGATGTTAAGTACCTAAAAATCGTGTGATTTATTCAAAGATACTATACACACTCATAAGAGAATTTGTGATCAGAAGTGATAGGTAAGCAAAGTAACTTAAAAACTCTATGCTTAATTTGAGCTTTCAATATAGGATGACAAGTTTTTAATAAATGAGCCTATTATTCTGTATCTCTAACACACATACAGCATTCTACATTTTCCCACATACTCCCATTCTCTTAGCTCAGTTCCTGATCGATATTCTTCTATTTCATGATTTCAATTCTTTGTAAAATAAAAAGGTGGGCGTTTTTTTGTCTCTAGATCCAATACATTCTAGTAACTTGGAACAGTAGTATGAATTCATGGAGTTACATTTGAATGTCAAATTTGAAGGTATTGTATTCAGGGTACTCTTAATTGGCCTGAAGTATACAAAGATACTCAGTATACTAAGAACAAGGGACTGAATTCAGGGAAACATACAGGTCCAGGCAAGATCCTGAAGCAAAGAAAAGTAAGGGAGCACAAACATCAATCAACTATACTTACAAAGGAATGGAACTGATCTCAGATGTGCCTGGGTGGCAGCTCTATGTGTTTGTGTGTGTGTGTGTATGTGTGTGTGTGTGTATGTGTGTCAGTAGAGAGAGATAAAGAGAGGAAGACAGAGAGAGAATTTAGTGTGGCTTCCACATTTACAGTACATAGAGCATTACTTGTTAGGGAGGAGGTGCTCATATCAGAGCTATGATACTACTATCATCACTTTACTGCAAAAAAAACCTCTTGTTTAATCTCTAATTAAATTGGGAAAATTAACATCTTACACGATTGTTTTGACAATTGATTAGTATATTGAAGGCCAAAGGGAGGAATTGGAGATCAATATAATCTTTTTCCTCTCTTCTAAATATTACACTGAAATAGATGTAATTTCAGGAGTCTCCTGACATGTACTTCTTGTTGAATTACTAATATGCTTAATAATATGAAACATGTGATAGAGAAATAGATCAGCCAGCAAGCACAAAGAATTAGTGATAAGACTGAGCTTTTGAGCAGGGTTGCCACAACTTTTAGGAATGTAATTCCTTCATATGAACTTCAAATTTTGTGGCTTTCCCTGTGTGATTAAATGGCAAGAAAGTGCTGTAGAAACAAGAATTCTTGTTCAGCCAAGTAGAAAGTGCTCATGTTCCTATCCTCAGGTTGCAAATTTCCATTCCCTATAGACTCTCTGTTAGAGTGCTTCTATTTAGTTTATTTCAGCATTTCATCCTTCCCTGTGGGAGACAAGAAAAAAGATACTTTTGTTTGTGTATTAAATTATGTAAATTAGCATGTACAGGCATGATTTGTATAATTACAGAAGTTTGTAATAAATATAAGTAGGGATCATTTCACAATAAAAATATAATTAATATCACGTAATAAGACTAGAAGTCACAGAATTTTTTGCATGCAAACGTACATTAGATTAGATGCAGAATTTCTATTTTGAGGTAAACTTTATATTGAAGTATAATGCACTTTAAAGATGGAAACATTTTATTGAAAAATATATTTCCTCGAGATATTTTTGCTTCATAATTTTAGGGATACCGTTGGACCCATTGTAATAATGAGATGTACAAGACGTTATGTCGAAAGACAAACTTTACAACTTTGGCTGGAGAGGGTGTGGAGATGGGTAAGGATGGGAAGGGAAAACAAAGGAAGAGGAAACAATGCTTGATAAGAAATGTACTCATTAGTTTGCCCATATAATTGTAACCCCTCTCTACGATATTTTCACAATAAAAAAAAATTAGAAGAAAATGTGTTTTAACTCCAATTTAGAAATCTAGATAGATAATTTAATTTAATTTAACCAAAAATATTATTGAGTATAAGATTCTTATACTCTCTACATTCTTCACACTGAGATCATCAAATATGGTGAGTTTGAAATGATTAGTCTCTATTTGACCCATGTTAATATTATTTACAATTTGAGTGAAATGTTTAGAATGTAGTATTTATTTTAGTAGCTCTGAAGAGACAATAACTGATATAATCAAAGGCTAAAAATGATTAGATTTAAAATTTAGAATTCAGGAAATGTTTTTGACCACACTGGTTACTGGAGCCTTCACAAAAACCTCATGAGACAATTTATATTGATGAAGCAAAAATCCCAGTTTAGAGATTTACGAATAGAAAAACCATGTCATTCTGAATATGTAGAGCTACATAACAACATAGAAAATTTAGCTTTTAAATATCTGAATATACTAATACATTTAATTGCAGGGTAAGTACTTGTTCTGGAAGGAGAAAAAATTGCATTTATTTTGAAAAGTAAAGCTAAATATTCATTTGAATAAAAGACAATATTTAAAATATCACTCATCCAAGACACAAGATGTACAGTTCATTGGTTTTCATGCGCATTATGTTCTCTAAACTTCAAACAATTACTAGGTAACTGTTTTATATTTTTTGTCATGGAATCTTATTTGATAAATTTTTATTCAGTAAGTTAAATAATTGGCCAATAACAATATAAATTACGCATGAACAAAGTTTAGAACAAGTATTTCTTTCACAAGACATATCATGGTTCTCTTCAAGAACACTGGAAGGCAGTGTGTTATTTATTTATTTTTAGTTATTTTATTAATGGTTATTAATTTTCAGAAGTGGCAGTTTGGTTATTCTCTTTCCATAATATACTCCTTCCATTTCCTTTTTGTTACTCCTTCCTCCAAAAATCTTGTTTTTTACATAAAATTATATCTTTATATATGCACATATATACTCATTTGGAAGATATAAGCTAAACTGCAACTTAATTAAAGATGTACAGAGGATTAACAGGATGAACAAAAACGAGTATTTTTTGTTAACTTCTGAATTGAACTATCATTATTATTATGGTTAGGGTTAGGATACCAGACAGAATTAAAATTAGGGTTAGAGAAATAGCAAATTTAGGTTCAAAACAGGATGACCTATTGCAACAATAATACTCACAGCACACTGTACTGAAAATGAACTTTACAGCTTGGGGAGAGAATAGTGATGGAGATGGGAGAGGGAAGGGATAGTTGGACAACAACAAAGAAGGGGGTAACAATGGTCAACAAGAAATATACTCATTACCTTTCACATTTAACTGTAATCCATCTGTCAGCCTCATTACCTACTCAGGAAACTTATTTCTGAGGACCGCAGTTCAAAGCCAGCCCAGGCAGGAAAGTCTGTGAGAATTTTATCTCCAATTAACTACCAGGAAACCAGAAAGTGGTGCTGTGGCTCAAGTGGTACAAGCGCACACCTTGAGCTAAAGAACTCAGGGATTGTGCCCAGGCCCAGAGTTCAAGCTCCACGACCGACAAAAAGAAAAAAAAAAAGAAATGTGTTAAATGTTAAGTAAAGCTGAACTTTTTTAGGTTCTAGGAATTCAGGAAAATCTGGGATAATGGAAGTACAGTGTATTTCATAATATCAGGAATTGAGATCAATGAATATAATGATTCCTCTTATGGAACAAGATAGGTTCAGAGATAAGAGTGAGAAAATCTGTATTGTTTAGGAAAACCTGCAATTTATTTCGAGGATTACAGTGAAATTTCAGTTAGGATTGCACAAAACGAGCATTTTTCATAAATTTTAGAATTGGGATACGATTTAGTGGCAAGGATATGGTTAGGATTCCAGCCATGGTTAGGGTTAGAGTGAAGGAGAAAAAAAATGAGGGTCAAATTGAGGGTAAATTTTAATATAAGCCTGGTAAAAATTAGAATGAATGTGAACTAGAGTATTGCTATTAATATTATAATCTACTTGCAATATTCAATATACCAGTTAAGATTAAGTTTAGGGTTAGAAAATGACTAAGATATTGGAAAAAAAATGAAACCTATGTTTGGAAGGCTTATTTCAATCAAGTTAGGATGAATGAAAACTAGTGTAACACTAACTAGTTAGTGTTAGTATTGACATATAATTTGGATTAAAATCAGGGTCAGTATTTTGTTCTGATTATGATCAGTGTTATGAATAGGAAAGTTTTACTATAAAATTGATTTTTCACTAACAAATAGAAGCCAAAATGTGAGTGTGAATATTAACTAGAGCATTATCATTATATTTATTTCTCAGTGATCATTCTTGTAATGATTAATGAGAGTTTTCCAGCCAGGTTTAGGTTGAGAGTTAGCGTTAAGTAAAGTACTAGATGATATGTAAATCTGAAATTGTTTTAGGATACAGTGGTTCAGGAAAAGGTAGGATTAATGGAAACTACACTATTTTTCCTGGTTAGAGAATTTGAGGACAAGTAATATAATAGTTCATGTTAGGGAACAAGATCAGTTCAGAGGTAGAGTCAGGAAATTTGTTGGAATTAGGGCAACTTGAAACTCATTTCCAGAGTGCAAACTGGAATATTCATTGCAATGAATAAAAACTAGAGTATTTTTAATATTAATTTTGGACTATTAGTAGGTAGAAAATTAGGTTTCAGTTCCAGCTGGGCTTAGTGTTAGCATTAGGGAAATGGAAAATTTAGGGTCAAACTGAAAGTAAATCTGTGAATAACAAGTCAAGATTGAATTAGAATGAATATGAAATAGGAAACTGTTAATAATATTAGGATTAAGGTATGATTAGTGTGAGGATTAGCCTGAATGTTGTGTTAGAAAAATGGCACGGTATTGAGTAAAACTAGAAACTATTTTAAGAAAGATGAGTTGAATCAAAGACAGGATGTATAAATTTAATGTACTTTTGTGGCTTTTAGAATCCAAAGGCAATTGGTTCTAGGGTTAGGGTTACTTTTCTAATTAATGAACTAATGAATTAAACGCACAATTCTTTCATTCTTACAAGACAGTCACAATTTGGGGAAAAAATTTTTTCTACATGAAAATGTGTCTTAAAATATTTTCCAACCAGGATGAAATAATAGTGAACAGGGTGTCATTCATTAAAATTAGGTAAGTTGATGATGAAACTTTCAAAAATATCCAAACAAATAAATTGGAACTCAGATATGTTATTGGGAAAACAGATACTTGCTCTTGCTGGGAAATTGTGTGTGTGTGTGTTTGTGTGTGTGTGTGTGTGTGTGTGTGTTTCTGTGTGTGTGTGTGTGTGAGAGTGTGTGTGTGTATGCACCCACCACAGGTCTTCAAATGAGGCCTGGGCCCTGTTGTCAGCTTATTCTGTGGAAGTATGGCACTAAACCACATAGCCACAGGCTTTCTTCTGGCTTTTTTGTAGTTATTTTGAGATTCATATCTCATGGATTTTCCTGTCTGGACTTAATCTTCTGATCTCCAGCAATCCTTGGGTTAGTGTTACTGTGGGTGCTACCACAAAGTGAGAGTTCATTAAACTGGGAGCAATATGGAAGTACTCGTGCAAGATATGAAGTAACCAGTTCATTAATGTGGGAGTAACAGGATCACATTAGATTGCCTTCAAACACATTATTTCTGATGAGTTTAACTGAAGCCCAAAGCATAATCTACACTTATTAGCCACACTGTACGAAGTAGCACATATTCATGGTTTAGAATATGTACAATGAATTAAAACCTGAATCAAAAGACTTTGTTGGGTTTGCACCAAAGAAATAGAGTGTCATTGAAATGAAGTCAAGACTGGAGGCCTGTAGCGAGCAGTAGAGCATCTGCTTAGTGTTTGTCCAACCCCCAAGACCATAAAGAAGTAGAAGAGAAAGTGTAAGAGAAAGAGGAAAGGAAAGGAGGAGGAAGGGGTAAGAGAGGAGGAAGGACATAGCAGGAGGGAGAAGAAGATCGGACAGGGAGAAAGTAGAGGTAGGAGAGAAGGCAGAGGGAAACAGGACCCTGGAGAAGAGGAGCAGGAAAGGAGGCAGGAAGAATAAAATAAATGCAATATAACAACAAGAGATGTTGGAAAACATTTTGCATAAGTGATCTGCATATGCAGGATTATTTTCTAATCAGAGAGACAGCTAGCACAGTGACAATATGGGTGATACCTGTTGCTCAGTCATTTTATTCTCTTTCTTCAGTGAGGAGTTCAGAAGAAATGCTGACTTCGGTGTTTTATAAATATACTTCAGGAATTCTTTTTCATGAATCAAACAATGGAAAGAACTAAATGCAACTTCTCTTAATTAAAAAAGAATAGAAGCTATATTCATTTGTATTACTATGCATGAAGAAATCCTGGAGATTTCTGGTTAATTCAGAGGGCCCCATGCAAAAACATAGGACAAGAGGAAAGGAAAACTGTTTTTAAAGTATAATAGGTTATCATTGATTAAAAGTTTTACTGGACATTTTTCATTTTTCTTTTTGTTTTGTTTTTGTTTTTGCCAGTTGTTCATTGCTCCAAGGCTGTGCCCTGGAGCCCTTTCCAAGCCACCACGTTAAACTCCATTTCTGTAGTCCCTGTGGTTGTGGGTGCCTCCTCAGGTCACCCGTTGAGATGTGTGGCCAACTCCTTTACCTTGGATGTGCAGTGAGTGGATGTGTGTGCATGCTCCCCAGCATTGCCAGATGAGCCCCGCCCACCCTTCCCACCTAACTTCCCAGTCTCAGTTGTTCCATTTCACCCAGGAGCTGGCAGCAATGGGTCTGTAGTTGAGGCCACTGCTGCCCGTTCCTCCTCCAGCTGTGTTGGTACTGGTCTTCTGTGCTCCTGAGTGCGTGGACCATCCTACAGAGACTCTGTTCTGGGGTCACTGCCTGCCTCCATGAGTGCGGGGTGGGGGACACCATGTTTGTACACTGAACAGTCCATGGGTAAAGGAAGGCTGGGCATGAAATCTTCCCCCTTGGGGCCAAGCAGCCCAGCCTTGGTTCACCTCATCAGTCTTTAAGCGGGTCTGTGTTGGCCCCTCTGCCAGCTTGCTTGTGACAGCTGCAGCAGCTCAACAACCTGGATCCCCTTCAGCATCTCTGTGGAATTCCATTTTCTGGTCCTTGTGGACTCGGTACAGGGCCAACCCTACATATGCCAATCAGTGCCAGAGAAGCCTGGACTTGCAGCACACCAGCTGCAGTACCGGGGGAATGAATCCCCTCTTGCTTTGCTGTGTAGCCTCCTCTGTCGCCCTTCTGGCCCACATGAGCTCAGCTCTGGGTGCCATTCTAGGGATACTCCATTTGGAGGCAATCAGCTCACCCCCTACCCTTGTTGTTCTCCAAAGCAGGAGAAAGGGCTTGGCCTTGGAAATGTAGGCTGCACAGATGGTAGCCAGGACTTGGCGTCTGCCCTGCCTTCCCCCCTGGATTTGGCACCTGAGTCTGGGTTGCTTGGTTTGGTCACTAATGGAACCTTGTTGGCTACAGCCCACTGCAAAGGTCCTGCACCTGCTGCAGCAGCAATGTGGTGTACTGGACCCCCTTATGGTCACTACATGGACCTCTGATGGGTCTACTTGGGCAGGGTGTGGGTTTCATCTCAGGACTCCATTAGGAAGTGCCACTCCCCTTCGTGGTACTGAAAGCAAGAGGTGCCACATATAATTTCTACTTTCTAACATTTTCCTTCACTGAGATAAACAAAACTTGGAGATTGAAATAAGTTTTATAAAAACAAAATATATAACCTATATCACTTCAACGATTTAAACCATTGTAATATTTTTATCCAGTAGGAATTCTGTCTGTAATTACTTATTTTACATTTTAACATAACTAATGTAATGTATTTTGTGTGTATTTTACTATTCTAGTATAATTTTATTTGTACTACTTACATACAATTTTTTTCAAATTCTGAGATTTAATCACATGTTTATGGATAAGAGTTTTGTTGTACTTTTATTTCAGTTTTCCATTATGGCCTTATGAATACAAACAATAAAATCCATTCTTGCTAGTATAAAGTTTAATGATTTTGGACTAGAGACTCAAGGATATAGCATTACATGTCATACAGTAATGTGTATCACTTTGTATAATACTGCTCCATAAAATAATTAATAATTCAGGTGGCAGCCACTTCATCTGGCATGCTTGTCTGTCTGGTGAAGTAGGATCCTAGTGGCAGCCTGCCCATATCGGGCCATTGCGGGCACCTCGCCTGGGACTGTGGGAGAAGATTAGGGTGCACCTGCTGTTCAGCTAGGGCAGCAACCCGGCAGCTGCTGTGTGAATGACAGTGTCACTGACTCACATCTAACACATGCCTGCCCTGTGGGCTTGGGCCCTGAGGATCAGCTCCTGGGAGCACACACACACCGCGGGGCAGGGGGCGCCTACCTAGGAAGGTGTGCAGACCAAACAGAAGCCACTCTGCAGATTGGCTGGTACAATATTTATTCTTCTTAGAGCAGGGGACAATTCTGCTCTTCTGTGGGGAGAAAACAAGAAAGACAGACCCAGGCGGGTGAAGCCATCTTTTTGTACTCAAGCTGGCAAGGAAACTTTCCTCCATGCACTCTCCAGCAGACTCAGGAAGCCCTTCCATGCTCCTTGCACATGGAGTAGCAGCCAGGGACACTCACGTCTGGTGCTCCTGGCTGCTCTTTTGGGTTTGTTTGTTAATTTATACAGACAGTCCCTCCCTCAGACAGCAGAGTTATTCTGGGTTTTGTAAAACGTTCTGCATCTGAGCATTCCCAATGTTTGGTTTTTGCATTGTTTCTTGTAAATGTTTTGTGAAATTTGTGTTTTAGGTGTTGAGGTGCGAGAGAAGTAGCCAGATTATGAAAATAGTTTCCTACCAGTCTTTCATTTAAAAATGAAAACAGATTCTCTATAAAAATGCCTATCAGGAAATAAATTTGAGAGGGGAAAAATGTTGCTTTCTCATAAGATCAAAATATGCTAGTTTTATATGCATATCTTATGCGCTCAAAATACAATTAAGTAACACATTATCTAGGAACAATTGTCCAGAGCTAAGTGTTAAGTGTCTAGGAGCTAGAGGCAGGGTGTTTGTGAGCTTTATCCAAAGAGAGGGAAGAAAGTTAAAATTCATAAATGACTTTGTAGAATCAAGGTGGCAATACAAAATGACTGTCACAATAAACTTCTTTGCTATTCGGGGTCTTTTATTGTTCCATATGAATTTTTGGAATGCTTCTTCTATATCATTGAAGAGTGACATTGGGATATTGGTAGGTATCACATTGAATTTGGATATAGCCTTTGTCAGTATTGCCATTTTCATGATGTTAATCCTCCCAATCCAGGAGAATGGGAAGTTTCCCACTTCCATAGCTTCGCTTTAATTTTCTTTTTTCAGGTTTTTAAAGTTCCCATCATAGAGGTCCTTCACCTCTTAAGTTAACTCCTAGGTATTTTATTTTTTGTGTGGCTAGTAAAAAGGGGTTGCTTTCTTAATTTCAGCTGCACTCTTATCGTTATTGGAATACAGGAAAGCCTTTATTTTCTGAGGGTTAATTTTATTCTCTGCTAGTTTGCCAAAGTTTCTGATCAGCTCAAGTAACTTGGGAATGGAGTCCATGGGTTTCATTATATAAAAGACCATGTCATCTGCAAAGAGGGAGAGTTTTACTTCATCTTTTGCTATTTGGATCCCTTTAAGATGGCATCTTGTCTTATTGCCCCAGCTAGCATTCTAATACTAAGTTGAAAAGGAGTGGAGAGAGCAGACATCCTTATCTCATTCTTGAATTTATAAGAAATGGGTTTAATTTCTCACCATTAAGTATAATGCTGGCTGAAGGTTTGTCAATTCTTAGCAGAAAGAACAGCACTAGAGCAATATAAGTTTCAAATTTCAAACGCTACTAAAAAGCCATAGTAATAAGTACAGCTTGGTTCTGGCACAAGAACAGACCTGAGGACCAATGGAGTAGGACTGAAGACTCAGAAATGAACCCCCTAACCGATAGCCACCTAATCCTTGTCAAGGGAGTTAAAAAAAGAGAATGGAAGAAAGAGAGCCTTTTGAGTAAATGGTGTGGGCAAAATTGGTTAAACACCTGTTAAACTAAAGCTGGATCCATATATAAAACCCTACACAAGAATCAACTCCAAATGGATGAAAGACCTCAAAATAAAAGAGGACAACATGAAAACATTACATGAAGGAATAGGATAAACTAGGGCTTTTTAGCACATACCGAAATTTTCTTAATAGAGAGCCAGAAACAAAGAATAAAGAAAAATCATTTAAGAAATTCATTCCTTAATTCATCTCTTTATGAAACAAGTAATTTACTATTACAAGATGAGATGGAATTATAAATTCCAAGTGCTGATGCAGTCTGTATTTAATAAACATATTACAATAGTCAATAAAAAGAAATCAAAGAAAGGCTGGACAAATGGGATTGCATGAAACATGAGAGCTTCTGCAAGGCAAAGGTCATAGATAGCAATATCAATAGAAAGCACACGTTCTGGGAGAAGATCTTCACGAGGTATAAAATGGACAAGGTCTTATATCTAAAATGTACTTACGACTCAAAAAATTAAATCCCTGAACAGCAAATCTTCAAAAAAACAACTGCTCGATAATTAAGTGGGCTAAAAACTTAAAGAGAGACTTCTCTGAAGAGGAAATAAAAATGGCCATTAGACACATGAAGAAATGCTCAACTATTCTAGCCACAAAAGAAATGCAAATCAAGACAACATTGCTATTGCACCTTACTCTAGTTAGAATGGCTATAATCAAGAAATTTAATAACGTGTTGGAGGGGATGTGGCTAAAACGGAACACTATTTCATTGATGATAGGAGTGTAAACTTGTTTAACCACTTTGGAAAGCAGTATGGAAGTTCGTCAAAAGACTCCATGTAAAGTTCCCCTATGTCCCAGCAATCCCACTTTTGGGAATTTAGGCATTTACCCAAATGATCACAAATAAGGTCATACCAAAGTTGCCTGTGCAACCATGTTTATTGCAGCATTATTCACCATAGCTAAGAGCTAAGATATGGAACCAACCTCGATGATCCTCAGTTCATCAATGGATCAAGAAAATGTGATACACGCACACACACACAAACACACACACACACACACACACACTGGAATTCTATTCCTCCATTAGAAAGAATGAAATTGTCACATTTGTTAGGAAATGGAAAGACTTGGTAAATATTATATTGAGTGAAGTAAGCCAGGCCCAAAGAAACATATGTCCCATGGTTTCCCTGGTTTGCAAGGACATGTCTAGGACAACCAGAGAAGGTCAAAGGCTATGGACGTATAACCATATGAGATGACATTAAGGGAAAGATACCCCAAGTCAGACACACAAGTGATTTTTTTCTTTCTTGTTTTTGTTTTTAATATACTTATAATGCACTATGTGATTCTTTTGTAGGTTCATCCCCCCATGGTATAATCCCTGTTTTCAGTGTATTTGATTCCAGTGTTCTGCATTTTTATATACATTTTTGTAATTTGGGGAGTGGAAAGGTTATAGCAGAATGCTGAAATGAGGATGCAGGTTGACCCATTGGGATGATGAGATGTACAGGACAATGTGTCGAAAATGAATGTACAATGTCTGGTAGGGATAAAGGAGGGAGGAGTTGGAGAGTTGGAGAGGGAAAGTATAGTAGGGGAAAAACAAAGGAGGAGGTAACAATTCTCAATAGGAAATGTACTCATTACCCTACACATGTAACTGTAAACCCTCTGTATAGTATTTTTACAATAAACAGTATAAAACTCTCTTTCTGGTATAGATTTCCAGTGCTATCCTCGGCATTGCATTTTTTGCCTTTTCTGGCTGTGGTTAGGTCCATCTGCCTAGTGGATCAGTAGTCTTCAATGCTTCTTGGTCTTGAAGTGGGACTTGATTATCCAGTGATGGTTGGAGCTAGGCCAAGGACAGGACAAAACCACTTCCAGGGCCTGGCTTCTTCAGCCCCCCACCTCCCATGCAACTAGGATTGCAAGCAGAATTTCTCTGAATTTGACTCCAGAAAACAATCACTGAACCAAAAGGCAAGGTCAAAAAACACCTCCCCTCTTCCCCCCATTCCCTCCTTTCTTCCTCCTTGGGAAAATACAAAATAATTTTGCAGGTTTTAGCAAACACACAAATTGCCCACCACCTCCACTTTTAAGCTAGGATTAAGTCACTAAGCCATGTAAATGGATAATGCCGCACTCATTCTGGACAACAACTTCAGGTTGTTTGATGCTTTAATTTGTTGTTGGTGGTGGTGGTAGGAGGGTCTGAACTCTGGGTCTGGTTGCTGTACCTGATGAGCTTTTCAGCTCAAGGCTAGTGTTCTACCACTTGAGCCACAGAGCCATTTCCACATTTTTCTGCTTATGTGGTGCTGAGGAATTGAACTCAGGACCTCATGCATTCAAGAAAAGCACTCTACCACTGAGTCTCCTTCCCAGCCTTACTGCTTCAATTCTTTAAATTTTATTTTTGTCAGTCCTGGGGTTTAATCTCAGGGTGTTAACATATCCCTGAGTTCTTCAGCTCAAGTGGAGCTCTTTACCACTTGACCCACAGTGCCAATTCCTGTTTTCAGATAAGCGTCTTTCAGACATTCCTGCCAGGGTTTGTTTTGATCAGTGAATTTTTAAATTATATTTCTTCTATGTATTTCCTGGAATATTGCAGTTTATCTGAAATTAAAGTTTTCTGTAAAACTTTGTCTTCAACAATAGTATTAAATATTACATTTACAATCTATTCTGTAGCAATACATTTTGAAATTATTATGTTAAGATGAAAATCTTGTTGTTTTTAGAAAAATCCCATTAAAGTCCAAATGGGAAATATGCTCATTTCAGCAGCTTTGAGTCTCCTTTGTATTTATTTATTTATGAAAATACCATACAGACGGGTAACAATTACAAGGGCAAGATAATGAGTACATTACTCATGAAGCATTGTTGTCTCCTCCTTTGTTTCCCCTTCTCATCTGTTCTCATCTGTCCCCCACCATGCTCTCCAGGCACCCCTTTGCCCACCCCCCACCCTCACCGGCCAAGTTTTAAATTTCGTTTTTCTTTTATTTTTTATTTGTTTATTTTTTTATAGTGAGAATACCAAAGAGACGAGTTACAATTACATGGGCAAGATAACGAGTACATTTCTTATCAAGCATTGTTGCCGCCTCTTTGTTTCCCCTTCCCATCCCTTTCCATACTACCCCCCTCTCTCCATCCGATCCTTCCCCTACCCCCCATTAATGTTGTAAAGTTCGTTTTTCGACCTAACGACTTGTATATCTTATTGTTGCAATGGGTCCACCTGTATCCCTAGTTCAAAGATTAGTTTTTTCCTTCCCCTCCACAAATTATACCAATATCAAATACCGTGAAAGCAGGGGCTATACTGTGGGGGAGGGACATACAAAGCAATATAGAAATCATCTTATAAATATGTTAGAAACAATTGCAAGAAAAAAAAACAATGAATCCTTATCTTGTGGTTCATTTAACTTAGCATCAACTTGTCTGACCTTTTCTGCTTGTCTCAGACGTATACTAGATATTGCAAATAAGGGAAACCATGGGACCTATGTTTCTTTGGCACTGGTTTAGTTCACTTAATATAAATTTTTCCAAGTCTTTCCATTTCCTAACAAGTGGGGCAATGTCATTTTTTTCTGATGGAGGCATAGAATTCTCATATATATATATATATATATATATATATATATATATATATATATATATATATATATACCAAATTTTATTGATCCATGCATCTACTGAGGGGCATCTGGGTTGGTTCCATATCTTACCTATGGTAAACAATGGCTCAATAATCATAATTGTGCTGGTAGCTTTAATATGGTCTTGTTTGTGACCATTTGGGTAAAGGCCCAAAAGTCGGATTGCTGGGTCATAGGGGAGCTCTATGTGGAATCTTTTGAGGAACCTCCATACTACTTTCCAAAATGGTTGAACAAGTTCACATGCCCACCAACAATGAAACAAATTTCCCTTATGCCCACATCCCCTCTAGCATCTGTTGTTATTAAAGTTCTTGATTATAGCCATTCTAACTGGGGTGAGGTGGTATCTCAGTGTTGTTTTGATTTGCATTTGTGTTATGGCTAGAGAGGTTGAGCATTTCTTCATGTGTTTATTGGCCATCCTTCTTTCATTTTCAGAGAAGTTTCCCTTTATGTCTTAAGCCCACTTCTTTATTGGGCAGTTGTTTTATTGAGGATTTGTTGTTGTGGGATTTAATTTTTTGAGTTCCATGTATATTTTAGATATGAGACCCTTGTCTGTTGTATGGTAGTGAAGAGCTTCTCCCAATCAATGGGCTTTCAATTGATCTTGCTAGCTATGTCATTTTCCATGCAGAAGCTCTGCAATTTGATGCAATCCAATTTGTCCAACATTTCTTTGATTTGTTGTAATTCTGGGTCTCTATTAAGAAAATTTCAGCCTGTGCAAAAGAGACCTACTGTTTCTCCTATTCCATTCTTTAATGTTTTCAGAGTGTCTGTTTGAATCCGAGGTCTTTGATCCATTTGGAGTTCATTCTGGTGCAGGATTATATATAAAGTTCTAGCTTTAGTTTTCGACCAGTAGTTAACCAATTTTGCCAGCACCATATACTGAAGAGGGTGTGTTTCTTCCATTCTAATTTTTTAGCTCCCTTATAGAACATTAGATGTCTATAGGTCTATAGGTTCATTTCTGGGTTTTCATTTCTATTCCATTGGTCTTATGGTCTGTTCTTGTGACAGTACCAAGCTGTTTTAATTACTATGGCTTTGTACTATGAAATTTGGTATTGATATTCCTCCAGCTCTGTTGTTTCCGCTAAATATCGTTTTTGGTATTCGTGGTCTTTTATTGCTCCATATGAATTTTTGGATTGCCTCTTCTTTTTACTAAAAGAGGCTGGAATATTGATAGGTATCATATTGAATTTGTAGATAGACTTGGGAAGTATTGTCATTTTCACGATGTTGATCTTTCCAATCCAGGAGCATGGGAGTTTTTGCCACTTTTTAAGTTCTGTTTTGATTTCCTTTTTCAGGTTTTGAAAATTTTCATCATAGAGGTCCTTCTTTTCTTTGTTAAGTCCTAGGTATTTTATTTTTTGTGGGGCTATTACGAATGGAATTGCTTTCCTGATTTCAGCCATACTTTTCTCATTTTTGGTATGCAGAAAAGCCATTGTTTTTTGAGGGTTAATTTTATACCCTGCTACTTTGTCAAAGTTTTGAATCAGCTTGAATAATTTGGGAGTGGAGTCCATGGGATTCTTTAAATCCAAGTTCATGTCATCTGCAAAGAGGGAGAACTTCTTCTTTCCCTATTTGGATTCCCTTTTATATTTGAATCTTATCTTATTGCTGTACCTAGCCATTCTAATACTAGTTTGAAGAGATGTGGAGTGAGTAGACATCCTTATGTCATTCCTTAATTAAGAGGAAATACCTTTTTTTTTTTTTTTACCATTAAGTAAAATGGTGGATGTAGGTTTGTCATATTCATCCTTTATTGTATTGAATAACGTTCCCTGAATTCCTAATTTTTCCAGAATCTTCATCATAATGGGGTGTTGGATCTTGTCAAATCTTTTTTCTGCATCTATTGAGGTAACCATGTAGTTCTTATCCTTGCTCTTGTTGATATGAGTTATCGTTTTAATTGATTTGCATATATTGAAGCAGCTTTACATCCCTGAAATTAATCCTGTTTGATCATGATGTATGATTTTTTGGATGAATTGTGAAAGTCGATTGACCAAAATTTTGTTGAGAAATTTTGAATCAATGTTCATCAAAGAAATGGATCTATAGTTCTCTTTCTTTGATGAGTTGCTGCTTGGTTTGGGAATGAGTTTTATGATGGCTTCATAGAATGAGTTCGATAGTGAACTTTCTCTTTCAATTTCATTGAAGACTTGGAGGAGTATTGGTGTGAGCTCTGCTTTGAAGGCTTGTAGATTTCCGCTGTAAAACTATCTAGTCCTGGGCTTTCCTTAGATGGGAGGTCTCTTATTGCTATTTCTATTTCATTGCTTAATATGGGCCAGTTAAGATGGTTTAACTCATCTTGGTTTAGTTTCGGCATGTCTATATTTACTAGGAAACGGTACATTTCTGACAAGTTCTCAAACTTATTAGCATAAAGGTTTGAGAAGTATTCCTTATAATGTACTGAATCTTGGTTGTTTCTGTGGTGATGTTTCCATTCTCATCTCTGAGTTTATTTATTTGAGTGTGTTATCTTGTTCTTCTAATAAGATTTGTTAAGGGTCTGTCAATTTGTTAATTTTTCAAAGAATCAATTCTGTTTTGTTGATTCTTTCTATGATTTTTTGGATTCTAATTCATTTAGTTTTGATTTAATTTTAATTATTTCTTTCCATCTACTGGATTGGGGTTTATCCTGCTGCTCTTTTTCAAGGAGGCTCAGATGTCTCATTAAATTGTTGGTTTCAGGTCACTCCAATTTGTTGATGTAGGAACTCAGAGCTATAAACTTGCCTCTGAGTACTGCATTTGCTCTGTCCCAGAGGAGCTGGTAATTTGAGTGTTCATTTTTGTTGAATATTATAAACATTTGAATTTCGTTTCTGATCTCTTCCATGACCCATTGGTGATTCAACAGTGTGTTGCTTAGCCTCCATGTGTTACAGGACTTTCATTAGTAGCTTTTGGTATTGAGTCCTAATTTTATTCCCTTGTGGTCTGAGAGAATGCAAGGAATAACTTCAATGTTTTTGGATTTGGACAAGTTTAATTTGTGACCTAAATGTGGTCTCTTTTGGAAAAAGTTTCCTGTGTGCTGAGAAAAACGTGGATTCTGATGCTGCTAGGTGAAATATTCGGTAGATGTCTGTTAAATGTAGGTGATCTATGCAGTTTTTTATATCCATGGTTTCTCTGTTGTTTTTTTTGACAAGTTGATATATCTAGTGAGGAGAGTGTGTTAAAGTCCCCAAAAATTAGTATCTTTGCATCTACGGGAGATGTGAGAAAAAGTAGAGTTTCTTGGATAAATTCGGTTGCTCGTATGGGGAATAGATATTTAAATTTGTAATATCCTCCTGAAGGAGAGATCCCTTAAGTAGTATTTAGGGACCTTCTTTATCTCTTCTCACTAATTTTAATTTGAAATCTATTTTAATTGATATTAGGATTGGAACTCCTTCCTGTTTATGAGGCTGTTTGCTTGTTAGATTTTGTTCCAGCCTTTCACTTTCAACATGTGTTTGTTTTTATGAGCAAGTTGTGACTCCTGAATGCAGCAGAAAGAAGGATCTTTTTTTAAATCCAACTAGACAATCTATGTTGCTTAATTGTATTGTGAAGTTTGTTAATGTTGGGAGATAGTACTGAGAGATATTTGGGAGTTCCTGCCATTTTATGCACCTTCTTGAGGGCTGCGCCAAGTGGGTTCTTCCTACGGTTCTTGGATTCTCAATTTGGGTGCAGTTTCTTACCCTTTATTGTGGTCCTGTTAGTTTTCTCTGTGTAGGACATCTTTAAGTAACTTTTGTAGGGCTGGTTTGGTAAAGATATATTGTTTCACTTTTTCTTTGGCATGGAAAGTTTTTATTTGTCCTTCAGTCATGAAGGAGAGTATAACTGGGTACAGTTTTCTTGGTTGATAGTTGTTTGTCTTTAGGGCATGGCCTACATCATTCCACGCTCTTCTTGCTTTAATTGACTCTGCTGAGAAATCTGAGGTGATTCTAATTGGTTTCCCTTATAGGTGATTGAACTTTTCTCCTTGACAACTTTGAGGATGTTTTCCTTGGTCTGAATTGATCCTGTGGATATTATAATATGGAGTTGTCACGTCTTGTTCTGGTCTGGTCTATTTGGGGTTCTAAAAGCTTCTTGTATTTGAATAGGCCTATCTTTTTGCATGTCTGGGAAGTTTTCTGCTAGGATCCTGTGAAACAAATTTCCTAGACCTTCTGTTTCTAGGTGCTCCTCTACACCTATTATCTTCAGATTAGGCTTTCTGATGGTGTCTTCCAAATATTGAATAGATCTATAATATTTCTTGGATTTGTCTTAGATAGTTGTATGTTCTTCCTCTACAATATATATGCTGTCTTCAATCCCTGAGTTTCAGTCTTCTGCATGGTCTAACCTACTGTGAAGAATTTCTACTTTGAGGGCTGGGAAGGTTGCTCAGTGTTAGAGTGCTTGCCTTGCATGCATGAGGCCCTGGGTTCAATTCCTCAGCACCACACAAGCAAAATAAAAATGCAGGAAGTGGCGCTGTGGCTCAACTGTTAGAGCGCTAGCCTTGAGCTTAAGAGCTGAGGGACAGCACCCAGGCCCAGAGTTCAGGCCCCATGACCAGACCCAAAAAATAAATAAAAAAGTATTTCTAATTTGTTTTTTTAAATTTCTTTTCCTTCTAATTGGTCGACTTTGATGGCTTCAAATTCTTTGTTGGAGCTTTGTTTTAGATCTTGTGTGAATTTGTTTACTTCCTTAATTTGGTGTTCAGTGTTTATTCTCAAATCACTTAGTTGATTGGTTATGGTTTCCTTGGACTCTCATTCTTTCTGTTGGGCTCCATTCAACATTCCCTTTGGGGTCTCCCTGACTTCTTTCAGCTGTCTTTTAATGGATTCCATGAATGCCTCTATTTGGTATGAAAGTAACACCAGTTTTGTGCTAGAACACTATTTTAAGGCAAGCATCATCCAAAGTCCTGTAGTTGCACAATCAAAAGTCGACAGATACAACCTATTTCAACAGGTACTATCTATTCAACATAAAACAACAATGTATTAATGGGCTAAGAACAGCAAAGTAGAATTTGGCAAACCAGAAATTATTAGTTTTAGGGAGAAAAGTGGGGAAAAATAGGATTAGAGAGATGTGGAAAGGTAAAAGGACAGTGAAATTAACCAAGTCCTAATTTCAAAGAGGAAAATGGATTGGACAAAATGATAGGAGAAAAAGAAGAGAAAATAAAAGAGGCAAGAAAAAATGGAAAAACAAAAATTTAAATTTAAAAAGTGAAACACAAAAGTGACACAAGTTTAAAGAAGAAATATTGAGAAAAGAACAGGAATAGGATGAGAGGAGGGGAGGAGTAGAAAGGAGGTGTGAAGAACTAAAAATACTTATAATAAAAATAAAAAGTAAAAAATAATTATAATATTATATAGGTATTATGAGATGATACTGTTATTAAGGAATTTAAGCCTAAGAGTTTTTGAAATAAGTAATAAATTTCTGGATTAAGTGTGTAAACAATGTGGAATAAGGTCTAATAATCAATGAAGGGTATATCTGAGGATGAGCAGAACAGCAATTAAGTAACCTAAAAAAGAATGAAGAGAAGAAAAAGTGAAAAGAATGAGAAAGAAAGAAAGGAAAAGGATCAAAATTCAGTAGAGATAAAATAAAAATACAAAAGTGCACACACATATACACCTAAAATAAAAATTATAAGAGGAAAAAAAGATTAATAGAAAACAATTTTTTAAAAAAAAATTACAAGTTAATGAAAAGGGAAAAAGAAAGGGTTCTTTGGGGGAGGTGAATGGGAAGATCCTGTATCTCCCTTGTGTCCATAACTAGTCTCTTGGTGGAGTCTCTGGTCTGCTTGTGGTGTTTGATTTTCCTGTGGTTTGATTGGTTTCTTAAGTTAGTTTGTTTGGCAGGCAGAAAAATGGTCTGCTTTACTCAGAATTTTGTGATCCTCATCCCAGGCTAGTTCAGTGGGATGGAGATCTGCTTTCTTTCTCACAAAAGAGGGAGTTGGCAGTTTCCTCTTGTTTGGAGATACTGTGATGAGGCTAGGTTCTGGGTAGAGTTGAAGCCTTTCAGCAAACACTAGCTTTTCCCTGAGGGACTAGCTTCTGAGACACTCATAGAGCCCAGCATGGAGCCATTCTCAGGGTTTATGTTTACTGAATTTCAATTGATTGTCTAGGCTGCTATAAGGAGGGGAAGCCTCTGGCTCTGTTTAAGCAGTGAAGAAAGGCATTCCTCTGGGGGCTGTTTTCACTGCCTGGGCTGGGTGACTTTCTCTTGGGTGGAGCTGAGCCAGGCAAGTCAGGTCAGGTTCCTGTGACCTGCTAAATGACTCTTGTTTTCCTCCAAGTCCTGGGTTGGAGCTGTATTCTCAGCCAGGCGTTTGCCAGTATCAAAGATGGAGATCTCAGGTAGTGGCACAGTGGGGAGGGGAAGGAGTGACCTTGCCTCCTCTGCTCCTGAGAAGCTGTTATTATGTCTTGGTTCCTGGGTTGTCTCTGGTCTGTGATCTGCAGGATGAAGATACCTGCACCTTGTCAGTTCTTGCTGGTGTTGGGTAGAATCCAATCACTCGCTGTGTCTGGCACATTTGTCCAGTACTCTCTGTGTTGTAGGAATGGCAGGAATGGCCACTGCTACCGCTGCCACCACCACAGCCATAGCTACCGGCAAGTGCGCAGATCTGTTTCCTTGCCTGGATTTTCTCTTTCTGGCAAAAGTCTCTGTACTGGGATGGCACACTTGGTGTAATTCTCCCGCCTAGGACTGTTCACTGTTACACTAAAACTGCTTTCTAGGTGGGGGCTTGTTTAGCCTCCAGGTTCTCCTCTGCCAACTTCCTGGAACTACTCCTCTTTTTTTTCTCTCCAGTATATTTTCTTGTTTTGTAACAAGAGTCATGGACTGTTCACCCATTCAAAAGGAAGCTTATTCCATTAATTTAATAGAAAAGGAATGCAGCCTGCCTGCATCTCAAACCAATTTTTAGTATAATGTTAATCTGATAATTCACATCATTGAATTTTCAAAGTTGTATTGATAATTTTTTGTTTAACTATTCATTAAAGAGGTTCCAAATAGCAAGAATAAAAAACAATGTTTTGCTTTCTAAGAATGTTTTAAAAGCTAGTAATACAATAAAACACATTCTATTCTTCCAAGATTCCATGGTGAAGAATTTCTCTTTTATCATAACCCTTACCACTGACTGACCCCCTCCCTTCAAACTTGTAGCTTTATTCAGTTTTCTTGTTCCTGCTTTCATTTTGGTAATAGCACAAATAATCTCCTTGTAGTATTTGACAATGAAATTCCATTTGTTGTTAGAGAGGTCAATATATATTGCCAAAGGCAGATTCATGGGCATATCATAGAGCATAAACTATTGAATATCATTAACGTGATCCTATGCAACTATTCCATCAATTAATATAAATACCACATAAATGTACATCTTCATATAATTTTTAAAATGCAATGTAGTTACGTATCATATGTCATAAAATAATTCAGACAACTGGTAGAAGAGACTAAGCTCAAACTTTTGCATCGTTCCCAATACTATTTGTAAAATTTTCTTTCTCAGTAACTTTCACTGCAGGGCCTTCTTTTCCTAGCAATAAGTTATAAGTCATGTCCTTGGATTTTAGTCAACTTTGAGTAAGCTGTTTTCTTTCCACCACCAGCTGGTCCCTCGTGTTAAATACATGAGGAATAACTTGTCCCAATATGCCTGCAAGAGGAGTGTCCAAGTCAACTGTCTGTGCCCACTCTTCCCTTGCTTTTTTTTGGGGGGGAGGAATGGGGTAACAAACAGGGGAGACAGAGGTGTCAGGGTTCAGGTGGCTGGAACCATAGTGTTATGAATTATGGGTAGCAGAAAAGAGTAGTAGAGAGGAGGATACCAGGTAAAGGTTAACTGTGACTGTAATTACTGAGTTCCAGTGTAAGGAAATTGGTTAGCAGCAACAGCTTTGCAGGGGTTGGGGTAGCTAACACAGGTATCCAGAACTGTTTAGCAGGGACAAGGAAGCATAGACAAAGTGGAAGAGTAAAAGTTGTGAGGGATTGTGGGGCACAATCAAGGTAACAAGGTCATGGGTGTGCAAAGCGGGAAGCCAGTACTATGGGAGAAGCAAATGGCATGGTGGCCTATGTGGTGCATAGCTCTGGGTTTGCCTGTCCAATTTTGGCTGTTAGATCTTTAGGGAAATTACCTCTAGCAGCTCATTATCAGCTTGTTGTGTTCAGGCACGTGCCATCTATAAATGTCTACTCCAAGTAGATTATATTCTTTGACACCAACTATAGGATCTTTGCTCTAAGCATCCTGAGAGAACACACTCCACAATGCTACAGAACAGGCTCCACATAGTGATTTGCAATCACATCGTACAACTCTTGCTGCTCCTCTTCAGTGTGAATTATCATGGTAGCAAGGGATCTAAGATGTGCTCAGCAGCAATGCTCTCAGAAGCTACCAATTCTTACCATTGCAATTGGGGAGCTCCCTAGAAATGGGCAAGAGCACTTGCTGATGTTCTTCCAACTTCTCCCTGTAGCTCTGCACAACCAGATTGTTGTATCTCAGGTGGTTTACTTTGATGTCCAGGTAGCATCAAACTTGCTCTATCTTCTCTCTCTAGGTGCTCTTCTGTTTCAGCTGACTCTCCATTTCCCTCCAGGTAGCTCGCTTCATCTCCACATTTTTTGAATTGTGCTTCATATCAACCTGTGGCTTTCACACCAAGCCCTTCCATTTTCTCATCTACCTCTCTAGCTGTGAATCTGGTACAACAAGTTAATTTCTGTATCTGTTTATCAAGATTTGAGCCGGAATCTAAGATGATACTAGCTAACTGAGAACATGGGGAGCTTCTTAAATATTCCCCTGCCATTCACTGATCATTGAGAAAGATGCAAATGTGTTCTGGTCAGTCTCTCTTTCTCCATTTCTGGTTCAGCAGAATAAAGTGAATTCACAATGGAGCTACCAGACAGCTTCTATGTCAGCAAGTGATGAAACCAAAGATAATTTAGTGAGGGGTTACTTACCAAGTGTAGTAGGATAAATGCACATATTTGTAGGATATTACTAAGAGCTTTCATCAAACTGGTTATTTTATGCCCAAAAATGGCAGACCAGTGTTAATCTCTCCCTGAGATCTTCCTGTTCTGAAGGCCCTGAGTACTCCTACATACAACTCAGACCTAATGACATGGGTGAATAAAAAAGTAAGTGAGTATGGATTAGTATTTTGAATGTGTGGTAAGGTGTTGTCTTGTCATGACCACCATGAAATCAATGTCCTTTCTCTGACCTTCATCATATCTCTTTATTTGGCATAATTGGCAGATTTCTTATTGTGTCATTTTCTCCTGTTAGTTCAGTGCACAAGTTAAAACATTAAGCAAGCCAAACCATGGGTTTCCATTGTCCTAGTAGATGTTTTGCCTTCTAGGACCTTCCTTCCAGGTTACTCTCTGTTTAGCATATTGCACAATGCCCCAATCAATGAAATCATTTTGAGCCTAGGAGAAAATCTCCATTTGTAAAGCAGTACACATAAGAAGTAGAAGATGCCCCACACTCAAATGCTCCAGGAGACCAGAATGTAAGGGTGTCTACATAGTTGGGAAAAAGGATTCTGAGGGGTGGAAAGGGATGAGTTTAGATAGCAAACCTAGTAGTAACTATAAGTTTCTGAAATTCTAACCTTTTTTCCTTCTGCCCCTCAGATCCAATTCAGTTATTGGTGGAATGTTTATTATCACAAAAAAGAGTTTTTAATCCCAAGCCCAAACTCTAGGTGTTCTTGTTACATCTTCCCTCCTGCCCCTGATGTAAATTGTCAGAAGGGCAAAGGGGAAGGGAGTCCCTTGCTCAGGAATATAAATGGAGCATACAAGTAACTGCAGTCTCTGACTTTCTATTTTGAAGGGAAGGTAAAAGGAAGTTTGAATTTTTATGAAATCAGTTTCTAGGCTCTATGGTTCCTTCAGAACTTCTTTCCCTCCTTCTATGTTTTGAGAGCCACAGTTAGTACAGTGCTTCTGTCTCTTAGGGGCAATCCTTCTCTTCATACCATGCTTAAAGTAGACAATAGGTGGAAGCTGCCATTAAAACAAAAAAGCATGAAATAGCACACAGTGAGTGCTTTCCCTGAATTCCAGGACCTAACAAGTTCCCAATTCTGAAGAGAACGTGATTATGGGTGAGTACTAACAACATCCACTGAATGGTGAGCTTGGAACACTTTTCCCAAGGCAGGTTCTCTCCAGGTTATTAGGATGGCTGAGATTTACTGGAACAATGAACTTACAGACCATGCAAAACAGAAAATTCTAAGAGATTGAGATCCCAAAAAGAAACTGGACCAAGAAGAGAAAACTTATCATTGCTGAAAAAGGAGGAAGACATAACTAGGAGAATGTTCTTCTGAATACAGATATGGGTATAATTATAACAAAGTTCTAAGTTGTGGCTCATCAGTAGAAACTATCAGGTCAAACCTCACTAAAGCTAAAAATAAAACTTATAAAATAAAAAAAAACTATTTGGATTTCAGTACTAACATCTGTTTTAAGGAGTGTGATTGTGGTGTGTGTGTGTGTGTGTGTGTGTGTGTGTGTGTGTGTGTGTGTGTGTGTGTGTGTTTGTTTGTGTGTGTGTGTGTGGTGTCTGAGATTATTTATGGGACAACATTAGTTCTTAAAAATCAACATATTGTCAATATTCTTTAGGTTTCCCACTCATGTCTGGTGGCGTTCTAGGTCTACCACGTGAAACACACAATTCTCGCTTTCTTCTGGTTAAATGGAGATAAACATGTAATGGATATGTCAACCTGGGTTGGTTTCAAACTATGATCTTCAGATCTTACTCTCTGGAGTAGGTAAGGTATAAGAGTGAGCCACTATGCTCAGCCCAGTATTTCCAGTGACTTACATAATCTTTCTGAATCTCAGTTACTTCCTGTGTGCAAAGTGAAAAGAATTACTGTGTGGACTTTAGAATCAGGTGGGAGTTATGACTGGGTGTAGGAAGTATACGTGTTTGGGATGTGTTTACAGAGCCTGACACTCTCATAAAACTACTGATGTTTATATTGAAATGTATTCCAGGAATTGGAAACAAGAGGGATTTTTCTGTTCTAGTTTATCCATTTACGGCATTGAAGGAGACAGAGATATTCAAGGAGAACAGGGAAACAAATGCAGCACTTGTACACTGTAGATATTGTGTTCACAATGAGCTATACGACTGTGGACAGGGACAGGAGGGATGGGATTGTCAAACAGGATATGAACTCATTACCTGACTTACAAAATGGTTATCCGTATAACAATTTTAAAAATACAATAACAATTTTAAAAATCCAGGTTGATGATTCTCTCCTCCAGTTTTTGTAGGTGCCCTTAAGACTCAGGCCCACCGATGGAGTTTTTGAAGGTCACTTTATATGATAATTAATATAAAGCCATAATATCTTAAGAAATGTTTTAACAAGTACTTCATTCTTAATACTGGTTTCTCTTTGAGTAGCAATTCTATATGTTGTTGGCAGAGCTAATGTTTTACTTTCTGGTTTTAGTATTTGTTAAGTGTTGAAATCCCTCTTAAACTTTTACAACAGAGTTCTGTTGTATCTTGGCACCCTGCCCCTAACTAAAATGGTAATCAACCTGTGTAATTCTTGTACTTGAGTATGAGTTTTACTTATTTAATTTGCTGATGATGGTGAATTGTCACTGTCCTTCAGCTCTTCAGCTCAAGACTAGTGCTCTATCACTTGAGCCAAAGTACCTCTTCTAGCTGTTTCTGCTAAGGTGGTGCTGTGGAATCAAACCTAGGGTCTCATGCATTCAAGATAAGCTGTCTACCACTGATCCACCTTCTCAAACCCATAAGTGGTATTTTTGTGCAAGGGTCTATCAAGCAAATCTATTGAGCAGATGTATTCATTCGCCACTAGACATAATCAAAATTATGAATTACCTGATATTTTAATGAATAAAACTGGAGGAGGTATTTTAAACTAAAACTACAAAAGTAATTTTAAGGTCTTGGTGCTAACAAATCTGTCCAGGTGTTATTACACTAAACAGAGACTTCAAAATGATTTTTCTTCATTAATTCACAGATTAAAGGACTTATAAGACTTATTTCAAAATGCAAATTAAAGGGAAAATCAGTCAGGAGGTAAAATTTATATTGAATGTTATTTTTTGTATAGGAAAAGAAGATCTTAGATGGCAGACTAAAGACAAAACACTATAAGAGCCCTTTATGATGAATTATACAAAAAGAAGCTTTAATTGAAAAATTGAGCTTTAATGTGCTCATCAGGCAAAGGCAAGCAATCAGAGCATACCACCAACAAAAAAACGCCATAATGTATATCTCAGAAAAAGGAAACAAGTACAGACCCGGTTTCAACATCCTTATCCTTGATTTCAATGATACACATGTACCCCCCCTACACACAGACACACTCACACACATACACACACACACACACACACACACACACACACACACGAACACACAAAAATGTATGCACCAGCTCAACCTATTCACTTCCATTCAACATGAATCAAAGATCTTCCTGTAATATTTGAAACTTTAAAAGTTTCAAGTCTTGTAAGTAATTGATAACAGATGCATAAGCAATTATTTTCTGAATAGACTCTGCTATATAAATGAGAGTTCATGATGGTTATAACTACTTAAACATCTTTGAATCTCGAAAGAATTAAACAAGGGAAAATCCGAATTTTGGAACTATATTTCTACCAGCTATTCTTCAAAGGCTTAATAAGAGGTAACAAAATCCAAAATTAAATACCAAATTAATGCAACTAATACTTGTGTAAGCGAAGTGAAAGACACTGATCAGTGACCTATGCTGCCTCCATTTCTAAGCTGGCTGCACATTGTGGAACCTTTGATTCTGCTGGGCCAGGCCCACAGTTGTCTTCCCCAGAGCAGTGGCCCTGCTGGGGTTGACACTGGGAGCTGTGTGGAGAGGAGGGGAGTCCTAGGGGTAGGCCGAGCTGGGGTTGCGGATGGAGGTAGTAGGGAGAGTATGGGAGGCTCTAGCAGAGGCTAGTGAATGGAGGAAGGAGGCAGTACGCCAATGGCTCAGGAAGCAGCAGCCCCAAAGGCAGCTGGGTTCTGGGGAGTGTTTGTGAGGTGCGGAGTTAGGCCCCTGGGGCCTCGTGGCTGGGTGAAGAGAGCAAGGAGTCTCAAATCCCACCCAAACAGGCAATGAGAAATGAGACAACCAGTGGCTGAAGAATTTCAAGAAAAAAAGCACGGACTTGTAGGTAAACTCTGGGGGTGGAAAGGGCAGCAGTGCTGAACCAGTGGTGGTCATGCCTCTCTGGGGCCCTTGACGCAATAGGCCTCACTTTCGCCTTGAAGCAGGCACCAGGAATCTCAGGCACAGCCTCAGCCTGCCCCACAGAGCTGGCTTGCCATGAGTGTTGGGGACCGGGCAGCTGCTGGGAGGTTATGTGCAGCAGGGCAGAGGAAGAATGGCTGGTGGGCACTGCTCCACCTCTGCCCCACAGAGCTGGCTTGCAATGAGTGTTGGGGACCGGACAGCTGCTTGCAGGTTATGTGCAGCAGGGCAGAGGAAGAATGGCTGGTGGGCACTGCTCCACCCTAGCCAGGCACAGGGCCAGAGGGGAAGTTCTGGCTCTGGATCAGGACCAGGGACTTCCCCCCCAGACAAGTGTCCTCTGTTGACTTGCATGGTGGCTGCTATGTGTGGGCTTGGAAATTCCTTAACATGGCCAAGGAGTCTCCACGGATAGGCATATTTGCTCCTGTGCCTCTCCCATCTTCTGGATTCCCACTGTCCTCCTGCCTCGTGCCATGTCCAACTATAGGAGTAAACTTCTCCAGCCTCTAAGAGGCCATCCCGGATGTGCTCACAGGGCTTCCCACGTCTGGTTCACCATGCATGCAGGGCAGACAGGGTGCCATCCTCCAGGCAAAGCGTACCCCCATTTCAGCTTGGAAGAGGGAAATGCTTCATTGTCCCAGATACAGCTGCCCTTGGAGTTCTCTGTGTACACTACTCTTGTGCTGAGATAATGATCCCCAAAGACCACCAAGCCATTTCTGATGCGAGCACACGAGGGTCATTTATTGCAAGCTCGAGCCTGGACTCACAACTGTCAGCATCGCAGTGGGTCAGAGTTGAGAGCCCTGAACCTTCAGTTAACAGGGTTTTTATAGGGCATAGGGCTGAAGTAAGTGGGTTCATAGCTTGTCAGTTACATGATTGGTTGACATTTAATGAGTTAATATTGTAACAATCTTATTGGCTATCATGTGCAGGCTTAGCAGTAAGAAACAAATTATGTTAACTATGGAATCTTAAGAAACATCTGTAGCTTTAGGTACCTTCCTGTCATCCGCTTATGGCTATTGCTAGGAGAGTTACGGGAAGAATGTTTTTGGGACATTTAATGGTTTTTCCAGGAACCTGAGTCCTAACTTTCAGTAAAAGTCTTTACAATGGATACTTTTAGTAAATGCCTTCACAATGGATACTTTCAGTAGAGGCCTTCAAAATGGACTAAGTCCAGAATGGCTATACTTTGGCTAAGGTCTCTCACTAGGTGTGTGTGTGTGGGTGTGTGTGTGTGGGTGTGTTTGGTGTGAGAGAGTCAGACACAGCTGAGGTTTGGTGTAAAACACTTCTTCCCTACAGCATTGAGTTTTGGTATCTAGTGGTTGTTCCTCCTCCTGAATGATGAACTCTAAATTTCTTCTTCTATATAGCTTTATCCTTAGATCTTCTTAATATTCAGATTCCTAACATCTGCTTGTGAACTTCAGAATTTGCTTCATAAAGAGGGTGCCTTTCTTCTTACTTTTATGAAGCCTTTTGCTCTATTTAAATGGATCATGTGCTGTGTTATTGGTTTTACTTAACCCAGACTGTTGTGGCCCAGGCTGTGACTGTTAGTTCTGAGATTAGTTTAGGCTAATATGAGATACTATAATTTCAGTCTATCTAGTGAGAAAAGTTCAGCATCTTTATTGAAACAATTTCCTGGCTGTAAAACAAACAAAAATTCCAGTGGTATAAACGTACAATTTGTTGATTTTAGTTAATTGTGCACCACAGCAATGAAAAAAATCTTCTTACTAAAGTAAGTATTTAGAATATGAAAAAAATCAATTATTATAGAACTTAAAAACTGATCAAATACCAAAAGAAAAACAAAGACACTGATCAGGAATGCAGTACAAATGTAAGTGTTTAATAAATAAATGAAATGTTTGAGATTCTTATCCACATAGGAAATACAAAGGAAAATAAATAGGAAAGTCACTGAAATCCCATCCTACACACCAGAATAGCTATCACCACTCAAATAAATAAACATCTGGGAGGTTGAAATAAATCAGGAACTGTATTTGGTTTTGTGATATTGTAAACTAATGCAACCCATAAGAAGATCATAATGGAAGTTTAGACAATACCAAAAAAACACATGTATTGATGACCTTTACTGCAACCTTACTACATAAAGAAGGAATATAAATCAACATCAACATCCATGTGCAAGGCAGCAAGAAAGAAATCTGTGTAATCAACCTAGATGTACAAAAAAGAGGGAATAAAGGAAATATGCTATTCATAACTATAAACATGTTCTGGTATGTAAGAGAAGTAAATTTCTCCAATATCACTGCTAAATATTTTTGGATATATACCTAATCCTAATTTCACAGGTTTTGTGGCTTAGTGTTTTTCTTTAAAAGGGACCTCCATATTCATTTTTAGAGGAGTTACAATAGGTTGAAGATATCCTATAATATGTGGATATTAGAAGAAATTTAAATATAACAATGAACACATAAAGGACCATCATATACAGTTTGTAATTTGATCCAATTTTAAGAAGGCAACAGTTGGGAGACAAGACAATGTTAGAAGCTTAATAACAAAAACACAGACATGGAACATTTTTTAAAAGTGTGCAACTGATTAGTGCTAATACTAACAAAATATTTTCCTCAAGTTTTAAAAATGAAACAATTAAAATAATACTTAATAACATCAAGTAAGTATGCCATGGAAGAAAATGTACCACAGATATATGTTTCCCCATAATTTGTTTTAATTTATAACAAATGGATTAAAAGAAAATGTGATTACATGTCTGAAGATGATAACACATTCAAGTATCATTGATTGAATCCAGCAAAGGAAAGTAACAGAGAAGTAGAGAGTAAGAACAAACTGGGCCATAGATGAAGATACTCAGTAGAACTTTGTGAGGAAAAAATGTGTTCCATTTTGCTCATCAACAGTGAGCTAGGACAGCTACCTTTTGACAGAACACTTGTAATGTAGTCAGAACAGTGGAGTACTAATTTAGGCAGTAATTTATTACTTTTATTCCCTAATCTTATGATATGATTCCCAAATGATGTGAGTGATCCTAGATTTTCTGGGCCCTTTTTAACCCAAAATTTCTAATTCCTTCCCCTGCCAATAATTCTTCTGCTATTCTCATTTCTCCTTGTTTCTAAACTCAACTCCTGTGACCTTTTGGTTTGTTGAAAAGAGCTTGAGAAATATGAGGATGGTCTGGAATCTGAGCAACATCCACACCAGCTTGGAGGATCTAGTAAAAGAGCTTCACCTGGAACTCAGAATCAGATATTAATTGACCTCTTTGGAAATAGAGAAACTCAATCCCTCAGGCAGGATCTATCATTCCTTGACATTCTCTGAAGAGATTTGGTACTAGGCCACAATTCAGAGAATGAGCTTTCCCACCACTTACCACAGCTTTGTCAGGAGGAATAGGTTCAAAACTAAAAGTGACCTCAGTTTTCACAGGGCCAGTCAGAAACCAACAGATCACATTTTCCTCCTCATCAGGCACCTTTCTGGGAGGAACAGAGTCTGGGCAGAGTCTACGATGGAGATAAAGTGAGACTGGGCCTAAGGAGTACACAAAAGAATGTTCATCTCTTTGACTAAAAGTGAGTTGTGCAGTGAGACATGACAACTTCCTTTATATATGAAAATTCACTAGGTGAGTTATCTCACTGCCACTGTGCGGGAGGTCAGTTTCCTCAAAGAAGTTGTTAAATGTTGTGTCTACCAGTTTACTCTATAGGCTGTTGTCTCTCCCATCTCTTCCCATGCCAAGAATGCACTTCTTTTTTCAGGCACTCAACTACTTGTCCTGAATCCTAAGCAGGAATATTGTAGGCTATCCTTTGGCTAACCTCTTGCATTGAAGGTAGAAAAGGCCCAGGCTTCGCACATGCCAAGAGGTAGAGAAAGTGAGATAAGCTCAGATTGGTACTGAAGAACAATCATATTGAAAAAAATAAGTAAATGAAATTAATGGCTGAGTAATTTAGGGTGTATAACCACTAAATTTAGGTAATTATTAGTAACACATATATAATCATGGATTAGGAAGAAAACAGTGAAATAGGTTCAAGATAACATGGAAAAGACACATAATAGCCATAACAGGAGATGAGAGTGTGAAGGAATTGTTGGCATAAGTCCATTTACTATCTGAGGAGTGACTTTGGATAGGAGGCTTTTAGAATAATATCTAAAAGAGAGGGACTTGCTGGGCACTAGTGGCTCACACCTGTAATCCTAGCTACCCAGAAGGGTGAGATCTGAGTATTATGATTCAAAGCAAGCCCAGGCAGAAAAAGCTAGAAGTAGTGCTGTAGCTCAAGTGGTAGAGCACTAGCCTGGAGCTCAGAGACACTACCTAGGCCCTGAGTTCAAGCTTCAGGATCATCAAAACAACAACAATACCATAATGATAAAAAGAAATAAAAGAAGGACTTATAGATATACGATGGAATGATGATCCTGTGTAACTGTCTAGGGAACATAAAAGGAGAAAAAATTTGGAGCAAAATGATACCTATTCATTACTAATCAAGGATGCAAAGCAAATGCCAAATTCTTCTGCCCAAAAACTTCCAAACCTGGGCTCAGAACATGACTCATTGGTTGAGTGTTTGCCTTGCAGGCTTGACGCCCTGGGTTCAATTCCTCAGCCAGAAGTGGTGCTATGGCTCGAGTGGTAGAGCACTAGCCTTGAGGTGAAGAGGTGAGGGACAAGACCCAGGCCCAGAGTTCAGGCCCCATGACCTGCCAAAAAAAAAAACCCCAAAAAAACAAAACAAAATAAACTTCCAAACTTATCTTTTCTCATAATTGAGGAGAGGCTTTTTTAAAAACAAACAAACAGGAATTCTTATCTCGTTCAAGGTCATCAGAACTTCAGTAGAGTTTTCCTGTTGAGATATAATGCACCTAACTCTGCTGAACTTAATCATGACTAGGAAAGTATGGACATTGATGTGTTTATTACATTTTTCCTTATAAATACATAATTCTGTCAGATATTATATGTAATATATATTGTACTATATATTACACATTATGTAGTATAATAAATATATTATAATATAACATATATATTAACAGACTTCCTAATTTTAGAGTTAGGAACAAGCAACATATTGAAAGACAAATGCTTGAATCTCTGAGTAATTTCTCTACCACTGGACAATTCCAGGTTTCTTATTACCCAAAGAGCAACATAGGCAAGTGGTGCCCATGGAGGTGGTTCTCTGGATTCTAGAAACTGTGATCTGCACATATATATGAAATATTGTTTTATACTAGTGAATGTGTAAAACTATAGCAACAGATAATTAAGTCAACATCTATGTGCACACACACTCAATCACTTTCAAGTATAAGAAAAAAGCCGGAAGTGGCGCAGTGGCTCAAGTGGTAGAGCACTAGCCTTGAGTTGAAGAGCTGAGGGACAGCACCCAGGCCCAGAGTTCAGGCCCCAAGATCGCCCCCCCCAAATAAAGAATGTCTGTTCTATGTTTCCTATGCACCTACACAGAGAGTACATGAGTTGCACTTGAATTGTCCTGGGAGTTCTTCTGGCCACTGTAGCTTCATATCCTTTATTCTCTTAGTAGGTATATGTCATGTGTCCAACAACAATACTTGTTACAAGCAAAAGTATCTATCCTGGCACACAGAGGAACTTGGATTTCAGAAATGCCACAAATAAGTAGGAGGTACAGCAGTACTTTTAAAAATTAAATAGATTGTATATTTATTAGAAAGTTTGTCAGAAAAATAAACTTCAGTGCAGGATGAAATACTTGAAGAAAACTGCATTTGAAATTACATATAGCTAGGTGCTGGTAGCTCATGCTTGTAATCTTGGCTAATCTGGAGGCTGATTTCTGAGAATCACAATTCAAAGCCATCTTGGGCAGAAAAGTTGCCATTAGACACTTATCTCCAATTAATCAATCAAGACTAAAATTGATGCTGTCTCTCAATGTTGTAGAAAGATAACCTTGAGCCAAAGAGCTCAGGAACAGTGCCCAGGACCCAAGTTCGAAGTCTGCAATAGACAATAAATAAAAATAAAAAATAAATTACATATAATTTATTACCAACTCTGTACAAGGAAAATAGGATATGACACATGGCAACATATGACTTCAAGTTACAAAGTTCCAAAGCATTTCCCCACTCTTGAGAACTAGGAGTAATCCATATTGAAAAAATAAAAACATGAATGATTTATACCAAATTTCAAAACATACTATATGTTATACAAAGGAAATGCAATAAACATGCATTTCACAATTTAGTAACATCATGTAGTATAAAGAATCTGATTAACTGATTCATAAAAATCAATACAATGCTGATAAAACTTCCAATATCTCAGGGGTCAAATTAGCAGAATACTTTCCATCTATGATGGCTGTTTTGTAAATTATCCAGCCCTCTCAATTCCACAACTGAAGAAGGCTCTTCCTGAGAATGTCCAGAAACCTGTCTCCTGTGAGTGCTCAATGTAGACCTGGTGCCATTCTCTATTATTTAGACATGTGATAGACTGAATATCTGATAACTTAATGACATTTTAGTTCTCAGAAAAATAGGAAAATTGAAGACAGTGGGAAAATCTACCAGATCCCGGAAAGATTTCTATCATTGTGCTAAAACTGTACCCTTTTACTGACACTTGAACAAACTGCAGCAATTGTCACTCCAACAACATGTCCAAAACATAGCTTTCCAAATATTGAGCCACAGTGCCACTTCCAGTTTTCTGGTGTTTAATTGGAGGAAAGAGTGTCACAGATTTCCTGCAAGGGCTAGCTTTGAACTACCATCTTCAGATCTCAGCTCTTGCATAGCTAGGATTACCGGCATGAACCACTGGCTCCCAGCTAAAATGTTACTTATTTTAAGTTCTATGATTTAGTTGAGGGAGTAGCATGAGTGTGTAGAAAGGAAACTTTCAAGTCATCTCTCTAAATAATTTCAGAGTTTCATTTTCATAATATTTATTGCAGTGATTAATAACAGAAGCTCCAAAAATAACAGAACAATCCTTCATTTTCTCCTTCCCATAGGTATTATTGGAAGATGAGTGAAATCTAAGTATAAGGCAGTATGCACTTGAAACTATAAAAAAATATGTTGATGACACATAAAGAGCTATATTACACAGCTTCTTTTCATTTCATAAAGAAAAGAAGATCATACAAGTATATTTATTGGCAGGCTTTTTCATCTGAAAAAAATATCATAAAAAAGCTGAAGCGGATCAGCAAAACCATATAAGTGTGATATAGCATTGGAGACTATAAGAGATGAATTTATTCATTAAATAATTATCTAGGAAAGGTATCTGTTCACTAAATTTATTCATTGTAAATTCCATTTTATTTACATGTAACTTAATATATAAATACATACAAGTGTGAAGATATATATATATACGCATATATATGTATATATACATATACATATATATGCATATATTTATCAGCAATATCTGTCCAGTGAACTGCATGGTTAGGTAATTTCTTCATGTCAAGTTCATCAAAGGGATGGACTTCCATAAACCTTAACAATCCTGCAACATCACTGCACATGCAAACATAAGTGTTCACAATTGTAAGCCAGACCTGTGTTTTACCAAAGCTTTGTATATAGTGTGTTATTTTTTTCACTTAGGCTTGACACAAAATGTGTTTGCCCTAGAAATAAATGGTGGCATTATAACTGCAATAAGTTAGTCTAAATCTTTACATTGAACACATGTTCAGTATGAGTTGTTCTTTCTTTCCTTTTCTTATTTTATCTTTAGGATATTGATTTCAGTTTTGATGTAGTGTTTGCCAGACAGGTACTCCACCACTGGAGTCACTCCACCAATCCTTTCTTGTTTAAGTTACTTCACTCATAGAGTAGCAATTTTTGCACCCAGCCCCAAAAGCAGGGACCATGATTTCATTCCAATATACCTACCTAGTAGGTTGATATGGGTGATACTTTCCTTCCTAGACTGATTCAGAACAGTTATCCTCTCAAATTTCTACCACTTTAGTTAATAGTGTGTGCTCCAGTTCTGCCTACCTCTAGAAGATATGACAGGAATTAATGATTACAGGTAATTTGAGTGAATCATTGGCTCATAGGTGATTTGATATTAAAATGTAGGGTAAGTTTGAAAGTACAATCACAGTAGTCATATATTTTGCTAAGTAAATTTTGCTTCACATTATAAAACACCTCGACCAGAATTCAGGACTTATATTGCTGTCTGTCAACTTGTATGTCATTTGGGAAAATAAACTTAATGTATTCCATGCATGGTAAAGATCTTTGAATGGTCTGATGTGCTGGTTCACATCTATAATCATGGTTAGCAATCAGAAATAAATAGATCACAATTTGAACATAGCCTAACCAAAAATTTAGGAAGTCTCTATCTCAACAATCTAGTGGATCATGTTGAATCATGCCATTAATCTCAACACCACAAGAGGCTAAGTCTCTGCCCAGTACCTGTGTCACTTAGGTAACTGGCTCACTTGGAGGCAGTCACCTGTCCTGATGCAGAAACTGGGCTGAGATTTAGCCAAGAGGAGGGAGGAGTCTCTCCCACCTTCCCAGGGTGGACCTCCAGAACGCAGTGAATGTGCATGCTTTCCTCCTCCAAATGGTTTGAGATGTCATGCTGCTGAGTGCTCATTATTTGATTCCAGTGACCTGTGGTAGAGATATAAGGTAACAGTAATTTAAATTTCACATTTTCCAATTGAGTTGTTCTTCACAGCCTGTGAGTTCAACTCACCAATTGTCCATATTTTGAGAGTTGAGAATACTGAGGTAGGGGAGAGAGGGAGGGTGAGTGAAAGAGAGGAGTGATACATAGAGGGAGAGAGAACAGAAAGGAAGGAAGGAAGGAAGGAAGGAAAGAAGGAAGGAAGGAAGGAAGGAAGGAAGGAAGGAAGTGGAAGGAAAGGAGAAAGAAAGAAAGAAAGGAAGAAAGAAAGAAAGAAAGAAAGAAAGAAAGAAAGAAAGAAAGAAAGAAAGAAAGAAAGAAAGAAAGAAAGAAAGAAAGAAAGAAAGAAAGAAAGAAAGGAAGGAAGGAAGGAAGGAAGGAAGGAAGGAAGGAAGAAAGAAAGAAAGAGAGAGAGAGAGAGAAAGAAAAGAAAGATAATGATTGAGAATGAACGGTTTGGAGTCAGGATTTACATGGCAGAGGTGATACCTGTATTTTGTATTAGGTCTGCCCAAGCCATGCAGACCCAATGCAGACACTTCCCCTCTTCTTGGCTAAGTTTCCATCCTTTTTGTGTTACCCAGGTATCTGGCATGCCTGGAGGCAGACACCTCCCCCTCCTACTAAGTCACAACTTGCTCAGCCTCTGGTCACACTTTCCATTTGACCAGAGGAGATTCCCAGACCCGGAGGTCACATCCAGTGTGGCCAGAATTTTCCCCCTCCAGGCCATATGTCATCAGGTCCTTGGCCTAGATATGTCCTGGCCCGAGGTTGGGTCAATCCCCTTTTTTTCACATGCCTCTCCACCACATATGACATGGGCAGCAGTTAAGTAAATAAACTACTTTACCTAACTGAATACCATGTGGTGTTCTCTTCATTGGTTACCTAATGATACTTACCTAATTAATACACCTTACACTTCATAGTTTTTAGTTATGAATTAATGGATATTTTTCTGACATATGTGAGATCAGTATCTAAAAAACATATGTACTAACTCATCATTTAACAGTATAATTCTGCCTGGAGTCTTTTTTTCAATTTTTTAATTTTGAAAATAATGTAAAGAGAAGTTGCAATTACATTTGCAAGATAATGAGTACATCTCTTATTAAGCATTGTTGCCTCCTCCTTTGTTTCCCCTTTTCATCAGTTCCCATCTCCCACTTCCTCCTCCAAAGGTGTAAAGTTTGTTTTTTGACATAATGTGTTGTACATCTCATTGTTGCTATGGATCCACCTGTATCCTTATTTACATAATTTGTTTTTTCCCTTGCACTCCACAAACACTACCAACATCTGAATTTTTAATAGCAGCCTAATTAACCTTAAAGTCTACTTTGTTTTCTTTGCTTTGTTTTGTTTTTAGCTTAAAGTAATCAAAGACTTGGTGGGATAATCTGGAAAGATCTCTGCCTTCATATTTTCTAATCTCCCTGGGCTACAACATGTGTGCTACCATGTCAGATGATGGGACTTTGAAAAATTAGGAAGCAGATGCACATCATAAGGTCCATGGTTTTGGGATTTCTCAGATTCTTTTTTAAATGTAATTGTTACTAAGGTGTGTAGAGTGTGTTTACCATATCACAATTCATGTAATGTGTACATTTGCCTTGTAGACAATGCCATCCTTTCCTGAGCTTTCTCCCAGTTTTTGTTTGTTTTGTTGTAGTTTGTTTTTGTTTTTGTGCCTAACCTTCAGCTTCAACTCAGGATTGGTTGCTGCACCTGAGTTTTTGTAATCAAGGCTACTCTACCTCTGGAGTCCCAGCACCCTTTATGGCTTTTTGGTTGTTAATTGGAGAGAAGAGTCACTGATTTTCTCACTCCTGCTGTCTTTGTACTGTGATCATCAGCCTCCTGAGTAGGTAGGATTATACGACTGAGTCCCCAGTGTCCAGTTACTAACGTGTTAGTTTCATGCTGATCTGGTTGTGTTACAATTTTCCTCGACACTTGGCACTAATACTCCATATTGCCTGGCTCAAATCTGAATTGGTGGAACATGCTTGTATTTTGAGGAAGGCAGGAATAGGAAACTATACGCCATAGGGACATATAAGCTAAACAAATCATTTGGAACGTGGCATAAAGACAAGTAAATTTATTGCCAGTTGACTGTGCCCTGTTTTTACTGTTAATTTTTCATGGCCTGTGAATGATGTTAGACACACCCAAATGGCCATTGGCAGAAATAAGGTTTCTCATCCTGTTCTAAAAACAAAACAAAAAGTCACCAAAAAATATTATGAGTCCAGCAATTTCGTCAAATTAGAGACCAATCTGCCCTAGTTTATGAAAAAATGTCCTTTATTCAACTGCTGCTACTTTTTCTAACTACAAATATAATGAAATCTGTAGTAGTCTGTAGAATTGTATACCACAGCTGTCATTTTAATTTACAAAAAATTCAGACTTTAAAATGTTTATTTATTTTTTTGACAGTTGTGGGGCTTGGACTCAGGGCCTGGGCACTGTCCCTGAGACTCTGTGCTCAAGTTAGTTAGCATTCTACCAATTGAGCCACAGAGTCATTTCTGTTTTTTGAGTTGTTAATTGGAGATAAGAGTCTTATGGGGACTTTTCTTCCTGGGCTGGCTTTGAACTGCGATCCTCAGATCTCAGCCTCATGACTAGCTGGGATTAGAGGCATGAGAGACTGGCACCTGGCTTCAAATAGTCATTTTTAAAATGAACTCTGGCTCACATATATAATCCTAGCTATAGTTAGGATTACAGTTATGAGAAACAAACACTAGTTAAGTGTTGTTCATGATGGTTTATATTGCCATGCTATAATATTATTTGTTTCTTATACTACAATGCTCTTATTTTTATTTTCACATAAGTGGGGGTGATAAGTGCTAGCCAGTGTTGCACTTTCTTTGGTTGAGATGGAGCCATGTGGACGATCTTTCCTAGAATGGCATGGAATTGAAATCCTCCTGTTCTCAGCTCCCCATGGGCCTGAGATGATAGAAGTATTCCATCACGCATAGCCAGTGGTTGGGGAGAATTGCAGGTAACTCTACACTGGTCTGGAACTGATGTCCCAAATATCTACCTTTACAGGCAAAACAATGTTCTATTCCATTTTATTTTGGATAGCTTATGTATATACTTAGAGAGTACAATGATAACACACTACATGTTAAATATATAAAATAGTCAATATAATTAGCAGGTTTATCTCCTAAAACATTCAAGCTAATTTAGTTTGGTTAACTCCTGACTCTGCTTGCTGTTTGGGAATATACCATAAACATGAATACACTGACAATGTGCAGAATATTGGAAGTTGATAGAGATAGAGACAAGTTAGAATATGTGTAGTAAATATATATTTATCTATTGCTCCTCTGAAGAATATTTTCATATATTCACCATGACAATACCACCATATATTCACCATGACAATAATTTTCCTGCAGTGTAGAATTTCCCATTTCATAATCTGCCATCTTCGTCTTTTTACATCTTTCTACGTTGTAAGTATGAACATTTTCCTGTTTATTATAATGTTTTGAAATTATTATATGATGGAATTAAAATTTGTAGAGTCTACTGAAATTATCTCATTTTGTTTGGATTTGTGATGCTAAATCATTAAGACCATGGTTTCCTGAAATTTATGCTAACAGACTATATCACTAAATTATATTCTAATTATATCTTATTATTGTATTTTTATATAGGGTTCTACTGTTGCTGTTTTATGATATAAACTGTTGTGAAGCTAGACAGAAACTTGCAACCCCACTGCCTCCTGTAACAGCTTGATCATCAGGTTATGGAGACTGAAAAATATAACTCTAACTAATCAGGAGTTTGAGACCTGAGATTTAGTTCAGATAGCCTGAGCATGAAATTTTATGAGTCTCTCCTCTCCATTTCACTACAAAAAGCTTGCAGTGGAACTGTGGCACAATTGGTAGATCACTACAGTCACCAGAAAGATACTCAGGCTTGTCATATAGCCCCTGAATTCATGACCTAAAACACAGATATGCACAGCAAAACCTTACACACATACACACACACTCAACACACATGTACACAAACAGATTCGCTGGCAATGTTGTATCTTAAATTCTTATCCAGAGATTGGGCAACAGCCCACTCCTTTGTGAAGGTTTTTTTCCTGATTATTTTAAGGAGGAGGATAGTTCATGGGACAAAGATGACAAGACTTTAGTGAGGAATTCTTTATAAACGACTAGTTTATTATAAAAAAACAGGAGCAAAGTTTTCATATTTAAAGCTTACATTCCTTCAACTATAGTATTTTTCTATAATAATCATTGAATCATGAGAAGACAATGCAGAATCTCTTCCCTCCTCCCCCGCCCCTCTGTCATAAAATATGACAAAAGTATCAAAAATACTCTCTTATCTTACAAGAATGTACATCTCCAAAAATGTCTGACAACATGTGTAAGGTTCATTTTTCAATACTTGTATGATTTTCCACCTCTAAGTACTTAGGTTTTTTCCAGATGACAGCACACTGGGGCTTCAAGAGCAAAGAAGACTAGGAAACAAAAAAACAAACAAAGTCCTACTATGTAGTTGTCAAAAAAAGATACATGAAGTACATGGCATGCTGAGAGGGCCCTGAGAGGCAAAATGATTTCTGCAGGATGAGAGGAATAGTGACAAATAAGGCATTGATCTGACCTAGGAGGTGTTCCTTGAGGTTGAGAGCATGATGATTCCCAGACCTAGCTGAGGATGTTGGGATTTGACAATGTTCACATGTGTATAGAGTGATGTATGAGGGAAGATTTCAGTCTCCAGTATGTCCTTGGGATGGTCTTATGTGAGCAAGCAGCTTAGATCATTGGGCTCTGAGAGATGACACTCTCTACGCCTCACAATGGAACAGAATATGGACCTCTGAGTGCCAGGCAACTGTAACTGACAGCTCAAGCCAGCTCAAGTGGCCTGTAGCTCAGGAACAAGAAAAATATTCCTGTGTTGTTTTCAAAGTTCAAGAGACTAAGGTCTCAGGCATAAGAGGTGTGAGTGCCTCACTCAATGCTGCAGACATTGGATCAGTGCAAAAACACGAATCCATATTCTCGGGCCTTTTTATAAGAAGAAACAAAGGAAAACCCAAGGCAATTCAGGCCAGTTATAATTGACAGGAAACCTATTTAATCTCATCGTAGCCCACAGTACAACCTTCTTGTGTGCTTTTATATGTGTATACTGAGAAAATATTTACTTTGTACTTTTCAATCCACTCTATTACTCATTTTAAAGTGTACTCCCAATTCCACGTTTCAAAAATCCATTCTTTTTACCACCTCAGTGTGACAATGAGTCAGCCCAAACCCTGAATGTGCCTTATAATATAGGGAGCTTGCACTCAAGCTTGTTTGAAATGCTGGTAATGGACCTGGTCCTTGCTTACCAGAATGGTGATCTTTTCTATGTGGGAAACATCCTTCACCAGTATAGAGTAGGAGACAATGGAGCAGTTGCTGGATATTGTTTAAAAAGTGAGTGCTCCTCTTTCAAACAGGGCTGATGAAACACCCTGGCAGATGATTGGAATACTTGGTACCTCTCAGAGACTATTTCACTAGGGTCTGATCACAGGAGCTTGTCTTGAGACAAAGAAGTTCACTCCATGGCTAACTCCTTAGGAGTGGGCTGTCAGAACATTTCATTTGCCACAGAAACTAGTGGAGCCTTAGCAGTTTGCTTGCTGAGAGACTAGGATTATAGGAATGAGCCAGGGGCACCCACGTCCACCCTCACCTAGGAAACCAGTATCTTGGAGGCATTTGAAGGAATATAGACAGAAGAAAGAATGCAACTTGAGCTTGAATTCGGGGCCTGAGTGCTGTCCTGTTCATAGTACTCTATAATTTGATCCCCAGGTCCAGGTCTGGCCTTTGGCTGGTTAATTGAAGTATCTTTAGAATTTTACAAATTACACTGTGTTCAAACAGTGATCCTCAGATCTCACCCTCCTGGTTAGTAGTATTAGAGGCATGAGCCATTGTGCACTTATTTGGACAGATGCATATAAGCATCCTCACTGAATTTTCTTGAAATTGTGTAGACATATCTTCACTTTTTGTCTGTCATGTTTACATTACTCTGTGGGACTTAACCAGTCCCATGTGTATCCTATTAGTTCAGAACAAGGAGAAGCACAGAAATTCTCCTTCTCTCCTCCCATTGGTAGAGATCCTTCTACCAAAACTGAGAAGAAGATGAACAAGATGAAAAAGAAAGTGGACGTTGGGACAATTAGAAGTTATGTCCTTGAAAAATGGGTATCTTTGAGGTTTCTGATTCAAAATCAACATTCTTCTTTGCACACCAGTTTTGATTTTCACCAGGGGGTTGAGGCTTGGCACTTCACTGGATAGCAGATTACACATCGTGAATGCGGTTGCTGTTGTGGACTCTCATGGATGACAAGGAGGTCTGTGTATAACAAGTCAGATTCAGTGGGGAAACAAATTTCTCCTCCTATCACGGGGTGAATTTTAGAGTATTGTATTTGAGAAATTGTGAGGAGCATCCTGCTTGCAGGAGTCTCTTCCCACCTCCCAACATGCATGTCCCGCCAGAAAAATGCTATAGGCTCTGGATGTGGTGGGCGGGCTCTCATTTTCCTTGTCTGCACACAGCATGGTTTGATCCATCTTTCCTATGTGGATGGACTTCTACCATGATGATTTCTATAAGCACAAGTACCATGACACCATGAAAGAACTTACACAGTATGTCAAGCTCAACATGCCCTCTTCAGACTTGCTCTTCTGCTCACATATACTTCTGGAGCAGCTGGAGGAACGCATGATCCTTCAGACCAAGAAAAAGAGGAAGAAGTCCTTGTTTAGATGCCTTAGAGCTGGTAAGTATGGATGGAACCTGGGTCTCTAGGTCTGTGCCTGATTGGCCAAGAGCCCTTAGTACGCCCCAGTTTGGTAAAATGTCCTTTCATTGATATACTTTGTCAGGTAATATCTGTTCTCCTTTTGAAAGACATCTCACTGGTTCTGAACACCACATGTGATGCAGGTGCACCTGCACATACAACCAAGGAAGAAGATGATCCAGAATGTCTCCCATTGATATTCACAATCCACCTAGATCGGCGCCAAACCAGTCAAAAAGACTCTTCTTGGTGTGCAGGGTAAATGTGTGCTAATGGAAAATGACCCCAGTCTATGTTCAGGAAAATCAATAAGAGAGGTCCAAAATCTAGATTCAGTTGAGGAAAGAGAATCTTTCCTCACAGAATACCCAGACCAATCTGTCCTCTTGCAGGGGATCCAATATCTAATTAAGAAATTAGAACCTGTCCCTCCCTGGACTCAGGAAGAAAATCCTGTCTTTAATGAGGAAGTAAATCCCTTTGAGTACTCAGAGGGAGAATTTCTGCTTGAAGGCAACTTAGAGGCCAATCTAGACTTAGAGATTCCATTCCCCCTTCCTGGAAAAATCTTTATTTTCCTTTTGTTCTGATTGTTGTAATGTGTTAATTCTATTTAGTTTTCTAACTTTATTAAAATGTCAATGTTTTTGATATATTGTAGACTCATGAATCCTAAATATGTTTCTTTTTAAACCTACAATCTGAAGCATCGTGCATATGTGTGCTATTGGAGGGAAAACACAGAGTGACAGGGGGCTGAACAAGAGAGCCTACTGTGTATAAATGGAACTGTTAAATGCACAGGAAGCGCAAAGAAGGCAGGTCATGCCTGGCTGGGGTGATAAGGTGGATAGAAAAGGTTTTGGACAGCACATAAGATGTCCTACAAAGCTATTCTGTCAATTGGGACAAATGACATAATATTTATAGTGGTATGTGGGACATTCTTCCAACAGTGAGTTCAAATCTGTATAGATTTTCTTTGTGCTTTGGGTAAATATGGAAGAAAAATTTGGCTCCAATAATATAAAAATCTACTTATGGTTGATATTTGACAAAATATATAGGAAATATTTATACTGGAAAGTAAAAACCATCATCAATAGAAGAAAGAAGGTTTACACAGATGAACAAACACAAAATCAGGAAGGAAAATGACACAATTAAATCAGTTGTATGTAAATACATGTTATATTCTTGATGTTATATATAGTATATTATATAATATATAAAATTGAATATGAGTTTTCAAACTACACAGGCATTTAAATTTTTAGTCTTAAGTAATTATTTCATAAAATATTAGTTTAAAATATTTTTGGTGAAATACAGCTATAATTTGATTATAATTATATGATTATATGAATATATATTTGTGTGTTTCTAGATCTAACACTGATTATTAATAGATGAATAAACATATACATATATTTTTATATATCTGTCTATGAAGTGAATATAATGAAACTGACTACACTATGTATTAAAATGCACCTATGACTTGAGTCCAAGAGACTCAGGCCTGTAATCCTAGTGATGTGGGAAGCTGGATTCTGAGGTTTAGTCTCTCTTACCCCCAAGGCCTTAGATTTTTAGAGGAGGTCTGGGCCCTTCAGTTTAGCAAAGGGACATATATGCAGTGGGATCACACTCCCCGAACCCAGAGGAAAGTCAGTAGAAATCAGGACAAGCCTTTTATGACACTCTACTCAGTTTCTGTACCAAGATGGCTATCTGTAAAACATCAGAGAAAAAGTAGGCATTCCCTCCAAAAGGATCTAAAAAGAGCCTTCTGAACTATAATCTCTGACTATACTGAAATAAACCTTATTTCCCTTCCCAAGCTGCAAACACATAGAAATATGGCAAGGGCCCACGTGAGATGGACACTTACAAATACATGAAATAATATATTCTGTTTCAGTAATTCAATGACAAATCACAAAAGTATGTCTTGAATTTTTCTTTTTTTTTAAAGGAAATGGAAACATACTCTGAATGTATCAGGAACTGAGTGACTGTTTGGTTGCTGAATTGTTGAATGCACTCCTGGGCAAAGGAGACACATATATGGAAGAAATTATGTGGGGGTGAATATCCTCACACAGCTTCACAAAATAATAGCTATAACTTCTATGATGCCACAGCCACCTTTGCCATAGCAACAAATAGGAGTCAGGCACTGGTTTTGCCCTGAAGTGGACTCAACCACACCAACAGGCACAAATAATGAGAGGGAATGACTATTAGCCACCAGACTTCAGCTTGAAGAGCTGTCCTCACCAGAAGCTAGGATAAATTGAGCTGGGCAAGGCTGATCTCCATGTAAGACTCCTGAACACTAAGGATTAGACACTATTATAGGTATTGGAGAAACAGAAATGAATATAGCTCTCTGCTCACCAATTTCATGCTGAAATGAAAACCAGAAATCATAATGATAATTCCTATAAATCAGAGACATGACATTGGTGATTTTGTAGCAACAACTTCACAGTGAAGATGGGAGGAGACAACCCTGAACAAGAGATAGTTGATATGAGAGCCATCATCCAGGCAATTATCTAGGAGCAGGTACTTCAGGCAGTAAGAACAGCAAGTACATCCCCCATTGATGAAAATGGACCTGACTTACTTCAGAAAAGGAAAACTGCACTGACATGCTTGCTTGTGAAGTAAGAATGGAAATGTACAAAGAAGCAAAAAGAGGTCAGAAATGAAGATAGGAATAAAATAGATAGATATGGGATACTGTGGATTACAAGATGAAAAGTTCTGATTTTAGTATAAAACTGACATGACCCACTGGAAACAAGTGCTAAATTAGCAGTCGGACACATCTGATTCACCGAAATAATACTTCTACAATGTGATTCTTGCTGGGCTCTGGTGGCTTACAATTGGGATCCTATTTACTCAGGAGGCTGATATCTGAGGATGAGTTTTAAGGAATCCCAAAGAGGAAATTTGGTAAGACATGTCCAATTAAACACCAAAAATATGGATATGAAGCTATGGTTCAACTGGAGGATCACTAGCCTTGAGGAAAAAAACTAAGAAACAGCACGGAGGCCTTAGGACCAAAACCCAGGACATCAAACACAAAGAAGCCAACAAATAAAATTTGGTGCTCAGTCGTTCATCACTTAGCATTCTCGTTCAATGTATTTGGTATGAGTCTTGGAAATTATATCCTTAGCAAATGCTCTCCCCAGATATTTTGCTTCATTACCAACTTTCAAACCCCTGGCAGCACCAATGTCTCCTCCCAGTTAGCATAGCAGTCAACCATTGGAAATTTGAAGATATATTTTTTTTTACCATAAGAATTCTGATCAACTTTCCACATAAATCAAATGAGTAGTAGCCACATTCCACTATTCTGAATGTTTATAATCCTCCTTTGAGTTAATAAGCATTAAAGCTTAAAATTCTAGAATGGTTATCAAATTACCTCCTCTTACCTCCATTTAAACAGTAAATCGAGAAAGCTGAGCTGTGCTTCAAATAGTAGAGTGTTAGCATTGCATATTAAAGCTAAGAAACAGTACCTAGGTCCTGAATTAACCCCAGTACTGCCCAGTACTGCCTCTCATACACAAAATAATCATGATTACACCACAGGATATGCACATGTTAACAAGGGATATAGATGAATGGAATGATGACATCAATTACCTCACCTTTAGTCTCAAGCATTCTGTACAGCGTAGCCCAGTCTGTGAAAAGTCATAGGTGAAATCTTTCCTCAAAAGCAGCAGATACATCCTCATTTCCCTCTGCACATTTATATTATTTATACACACATATAAGGGCTATATTTTCTAACTAATTTTCTTTTTTTTAGGGTGGGGTCTGGTCGTGGGGCCTGAACTCTGGGCCTGGGCGCTGTCCATCAGCTCTTCAGCTCAAGGCTAGTGCTCTACCACTTAAGCCACAGTGCCACTTCCGGCTTTTTTTTTTTTTGCTTATGTGGTGCTGAGGAATCGAACCCAGGGCCTTGAGCATGCAAGGCAAGCGCTCTACCACTGAGCCACCTTCCCAGCCCCTTAATTTTCTTTTTTATTGTGAAAATACTGTACAGAGAAATGCATAATCTTACACACATGCTTCAGAATTATGTGCCTTTGTTTAGGTTTCATAGGGAGCACAATATATCCATCCTCTGGATCATTCTTGTAATCTTAGCTGTTCACAAGGATGGTATCTGAGGATCACAGTTTTATGCCAACCCAAGCTAATAAATCCTCAAATTCTTATCTTCAATTAAGTAGAAAAAGCCAGAAGTGGAGATGTGGTTCGAGGGGCAGAGTGACAACATTGAGTAAAGCAATCTAAGCAAGAGCTCCAGACCCTCAGTTCAAGCTTGAGTACTGGCCCACTAGTACTTCAAAAGCCAACCTCCCCCCAAACACCAAACCAAAAATATGTCAAAATATTTGTAATTTGTGAAGCAAAATCCAATGAGGAACATAGTTGCTAGTTTGTTAAAGAGTTGGCCGGGAAACCCCAAATTCAACCTGTGTTCAAATGACATAACGAAAAAGCAACCAAGTAAAATTTCCCAGTAAAGAAACTTCCTTAGTATTCACTGGGACCCCTGACAAAGATACATTTTTCTATGTTTTTTGAAAATTGGTGTTTTTTTCAGTAAGGTAAATAGTATAAACTTTTTCTGTAAGTTATAGGAGTCATTGGAAGCTCCAAGTGAAGTGAATGTACAACAAAAAGCATACAATATTACAAGTTTCTATGCCTCTGTTGAGACACTAGAAACTTGTTATAGTGTGGCCTCTTGGAAAGAGAAGGGGGATGCTCAGCATCACTGGTCATAAAAGAAATGCAAATCAAAAGCAAAATCACATTTAGATCCCATTCACCCCAGTTAGAATGGCCATTATCAAAAAAAACAAATAATAACAGATGCTGGGGTGGATATGCCTCAATGAGAACCCTACTACACTGATGGTAGGAATGTAAGCTGGTTTAACCACTCTGGGAGGCAGTATGGAGGTTCCTCAAAAGACTAAATATAGAACTCCCTTAAGATCAAGGAATCTCACTCCTCACAGTTATCCAAATCTCAAACTAGGGCACAATAAGCTACCAGCACAACTATGTTCATTGCAGCATTGTTTACCATAGCTAAGATATGGAGCCAACCCAGTTGCCCCTCAATAGATGAATGGATCAAGAAAATATGGTATATTTACAGAATGGAATTTTATGCTTCTATCATAAAGAATGGCATCGTTCCTCTTGTAAGAAAATGAAAAGACTTTGAAGGAATCATACTAAGTTAATCAAGCCAATCCCAAAGAAACATGAGCCCTATGATTTCCTTCACTTGCAATGATTATCATTAGCCTATTACTCCTGAAAGTGGATCATAGTAGCACAGGAGTTTTATGAATATATACATGACCATACAAAATGATGCTAACTTAAATGAATGCTAATACATAGAAACGGCAGGTCTTCTTTTGTTTCGTTGTTAAGCTTGATGTAACCAATGTACGGCAGATGGTTCATTTTTCTTACTTTATGTTATTTTTCTTCTCCTATTGGTTTTATCCATGGCAATTCCCATCTGTGATTCTGGTACCCTGCATTCTGTATATTCATTTATCTGATTGGGGGGAGGGAAGGGAAATAACAAAATGCTGAAAGAAGTTTAAATGGTGATGCATTGCAACAATGATATTCACAGGACACTATGGCAGAAATTAACTTTCCAACGGGGTGGGGGGATTGGAGGGAAGGGACAGAGGAAGATAAACACTGGAGTGGGTAACAATGTTTAATGAGAAATGTAACTTACTCATGTAAATGTAACCCCTCTATACAGCATCTTTATAATAAAATAGATTTTTAAAAATATAAAAATTAAATTTTTTCATAAACTCTCAAGCTGATACCAATGGAACTTCTGAGTTCGTATCTAAGAGTTTTTCAGGACTATCAAGAAGCTAGTACTAAGTACATATAACCACAATTAAGAGATAATGAGAAAAGTAGCGCTTTGTACTTTGTTAGATGAATAAAAGAAAATTTGTTTTTGTTTCTGTTAACATAGAATATGTGTTTGTTATCTGCACTGTTCCCAAGTCAGACTAATCTCTTGTCCTTAACTTTCTTTGGTATGTATAACTTGGACATGTAATCTGAGATATAAGTAGTATTCTTTGTTCAATTTGGAGGCACTCCTCCCTGGTCAAGAAGTTAGACTGGAAGACCCTTCACACTTGCTGTTGTTTCTCTCACACAGCTTAGGAGTTTGAGGAAATGACTGTAATTAAGTGCCTCTTACTAATAATAATTATTGGTAGAATCTGAAAACATGTTTGGGTAATAAAATAGACTAGAAAAAGGTTAAGTTTGCTATTTTATATCACTACATTTCTTTTCTTCTAAGTATAGAAGCCAGACTTACCCTAAGAGAAGAAGCAAAATGGCTTATAGAGCTCAGATCATTTCTTTCCACAGCAGATGACAGCCGCAGAAGATATACAGGTCCACAAGTGGCACAAGGAAGTGAGAGTTTGATTTCTCCTCAAATCTTAGGGTCGAATGCTCAATGAGGAACCCTATGGACTGATGACAGATTAAGGACGTAATATTTCCTGTGTTGTTCCATCTTAGGAAGCTGTCACCAGTCTCCCATCACACTGTAGGTGCCACGCCTGACTGGTGACCTTGGCTGTGTCCTGAGAAGGTCCAGAAAGGTTCTGTGATATTCACTGGAGAGTTAGGATTATACTCTAACAGGACATACAGGAATGTGGTAATAAGGCCTGAGTCAGGGTTTTGTCAGATCTAGATGATTTGTAACAGTCACTGCTGTCTTCTGGCTAAGAATGTGGATATATTATCAGGGTCCTGCACACAAATTTATCACAAGTGTTAGTTTGCACCATTTCCTTATGAAAGACAACAAAAGGTCATTAAGGCCATCTGACATATTCTCATCAATATTTACTAGGTTAAAAGCTATATAAAATCAAGTTCATCATGAAGAAAAAAACCAAAAATGTTTTTCTGTACATATCGTATGTGACAAAGTATTAAAAGTTAATGAAGCTGGGAAAGTTAAATGGATTTCTTTTTTACTATGGTTGCAACTGTCTTTTACATTTCAAGTACTTAACAAAAAGAATGTAAGCCAATCACGGCCAGTGGTACACACTTGTAACTCTAGCTGTGACCTGAGGAAAGTGGATTATAGCTAGACCAGGTTAGAAAAATCTGTGAAATTTTGATCTCCAATTAACCATTCAAAATCAAGAAGTGAAGGTTGGTTCAAGTGGTATACGGCTACCCTTGAGTTAAAAAACTAATGGTCAGCTCCCTGAGTTCAAGGTCCATTATACACACACACACACACACACACACACACACACACACACACACACACACACATACACACACACACACACACACACAGTTACCCTTGAATAAAAAGCTAAAAGTCAACTCCCTGATTTCAAGCCCAAGTATTTACACACACACACACCAACACACAAACACATTTTATCTCAAAAATAGCCAGTGACCAGGAATCAGAAACAAGATGATATTTTTCTTTATTTTCTTTCATTTTTGTCATGTTTCTTCATTTATCTCTCTTTGAGAAGTTAAAGGAGTCATATTAAAGTGAGACAAATGATGAACATGTGCAACAGTGGTATTCAATTGGTATTATATTGAAAATGACCTATGCAACTTATTTGTGGGGAAGCATGGGAAAACTAAGAGATGAAGGGAAAGGGTAACATTCTCCAAAAAGAAATGCACTCTGGGAAGTAGAGCTGTGGCTCAATATGAGTGCCATTCTTCAGCAAAAGAGCTCAAAGGCAGTGCTCAGGCCCTTGGTTCAAGCCTGATTACTGACTGAAACAAAAACAACTACAAAAGAAATGTAGTCATTATCACACGTATGTAATTATCCCCTCTAAAGCAAAATAATGATAATAATAATAATAATAATAATAATAATAATAATAATAATAAGAAGAAGAAGAAGAAGAAGAAGAAGAAGAAGAAGAAGAAGAAGGAGGAGGAGGAGGAGGAGGAGGAGGAGGAGGAGGAGGAGGAGGAGGAGGAGGAGGAGGAGGAGGAGGAGGAAGAGGAGGAGGAGGAGGACGAGGAGGAGGACGAGGAGGAGGAGCAGCAGGAGCAGGAGCAGGAGGACAGAAGGAGAAGTTAATAAAACCAAACCAGTGAGTGAAAAAAATTGAGAGAGCAAGGGAAGGGGTGACATTTCAAAAAAGAAATATATCCATACCTCACTTATATGACTATAAACTCTGTGTAACTCATCTTTGCAATAATAATACAAAAGAAAAAAAGACAGAAATATAGTGCTGGAGGCATAACTCAAATGGAAGATCCAACTAATATGTATGTGATACCAAGTTCAAAACCCATTATCAATTTCCCCTTCAAAAATGGCTCTTCTCATCATGTGTGCTTTGCCTAGCTTATGAACAGGGGTGCAAATAGTTAAAGAGAGAGAAAAGTAAGCTGTCAGGCACAGAACTGTGCTTTTAAGGAGAAGTACTTGCTAGAACACAGGTTGACTAGAACACATGATGACTCCATGTTTTCTGAAATAAACAGACCTAGTTGAACTGGAATACAGGCTCCACTGTATATGAGATAGGGACTCAAAATTAACTAAACTCTCTGGATCTCAAAGTCTTCATAGTTAAAGTGAGCATAACAATACATATCTCACATTATGAGATATGGATGTCATCAAACATGGAGTGGGTTTTATCTTAGGTGTGTGTGCAACACTCAAACACTGCTGGAAGGAGTATAAACTGGTATGATGTTTACTATATTACTTAACAGTAATACAGCAACTATACAGCTCATGCCTGTTATCTTACAAAAGAGGCAGAGAAAAGAGGATCGAGGTTCTAAGCCAGAACAGGAAAATGGAGCAGACTCATTTCCATTGACCTCTAAAGAAGCTTGAGGTGGAGTTTGGTTCAAGTTGTAGAATGCTAGGGTTGAGCAAAAAGCTCAGGAACAGTGTGCAGGCCCTGAGTTCAAGCCCTAGGACCAGCACAAGCACAAGCACAAGCACACACACACACACACACACACGCACTCACACACACCACACAAACACACATACACAAACACACACACAATTTTGTATGCTCCTATCACCCCACTTAACAATACTTTCCCACTTCCAAGCTCAAAAGTTGTTGTTGTTTTGTTATGTCTTAAAAGGGACTTGCTGTGTAGCTCAGGCTGCACTTAAGCTTACAATCCTCCTGGGTGCTGTGATTACAGGCATATCTACCATAATTGGCTTCACTCAGTAACTCTATCTATAACATTTTTTTGCAAGAAATTCATTCATACTCATGAAGATATGTGACTTAAAGCTGTTCATATTAATATTCTACTGTACAAAATGTAAATAATATAGCTAGACATGGTACTATACTACCACATGGTAATGCCAGACACAATTAGGAGTTGAGGAAAGCCAGATTTACACTGCAGAACCTTGTCTCCAAGGAAAGGAAATCTATAAATATAAATCTACTATGAGACCTATAATATGTTAAATTTATATAATGGAAAAAAATTAATTATTGTTAACGGAAATAAAATCTTGGCAGAAATTTTAAATACATACATATGTATATATATTTAAATTTTGAGAAATAAAATTTAAAGTGGTATTATTTGCATTTTTCAGTCTGTAACCTACCCACTTACTGACACATTAATTTCTGTTTAGTCTTCACAAAACACTGTTCTCTCACATAAGTACAAAAAACGCAAAACAAAAAGTACAAAAAAGTGCATTATCATAAATGCAAATATAGTTTATTCCCTACCATAATAATTTGGAGAAAACATGCATTAAGTTAATGGCACTGAATACTGCTCAAGAAGGGGAGGCAAAGAGAATGTAGATTATGTCTGTGTGTTTGTGTGTGTGTATATGTGTGTGTGTGTGTGTGTGTGTGTGTGTGAGTTCCATGAGTAAATAATGGAGTCAGAAGTAGACTTAATATTCCTGTTTAGTCTTTTTGCGCAAAGCTGATACTCTACCACGAGAGCCACATCTCCACTTCTGGATTTTGGTTTCTCAATTGGAGAAATATCTCAGATTTTTCTGCATAGGCTGCTTTAAACCAGGATCCTCCGATTTTTCCTCTAAAGTAGCCAGGTTTTAAAATATGAGCCATAGTTGGACAGCAACAACATTAATATTTTTGCATGTTTGAATGAATTTTAGAGTAAGACATAGATGTTACTTTTGAGAATGTAGGAAAATAGTAATTAATATTTAAGAGATTTTAAAGCATACAAAGCTGAGAATAGAATTTAGCTGAGAATAGAATGGAATAAATCAAAATTACCTATGATAGATTTCAGTCTGTGCACAGAAATAATTGCATTGTTGGAGCCCAAGGCCATCAGATAGCTGAGCTCCAGCTGGCTGCTATGCTCATGAGGCCAGCTATTGCTATTCACAAGAATGTGATGTTGTTGGATGGCAGGGATCAGCTTCAAGTTCTGATCCTGAAATATTTCTATTGATCTAGAAGTGGAAACACACCAGGACAGAATGTGATTAAAATGCAGAATGCAAAATCCATTGAGTCCAAGGAAGACAGAATAACCCTTTCTATATCTGAAAGAGTATTGTCTCACCAAGAATCCTGAGCCAAATATGGTGGTCAATGTTTGTAATCTCTGAACTTGAGGGGATGATTTAGAAGTTAGCTTGAGACCAGCCTATGTTTTAGGCCAACAGAAGGACACATAGTAAAATGCTATCTTAAAACAACAACAACAACAACAACAACAAAAGTCCCAATAACTGGGAATGTGGTTACTGGTAGAGTGCTGGCCTCCCATGCATGAAGCACTTGATTTGATTCCTCAGTATGACATAAGCAGAAAAATTGGAATTGGTACTGTGGCTCAATTGGTAGAGTGCTAGTCTGGATCAAAGAAGCTCAGGGAGAGGGCCCAGGCCCTAATTTCAAGCCCCAGCGCTGGCAAAATTAAACAACAACAAGAACCAAATGTAAAATGCTGTTTGTTGAAATAAATATGTTGAAGAATTGTTGATGCTCACAAGAAAATTTTGCTGTAGCCATTCATGATGAACTTTGTTAGGAAAAAGTAAAATAAATTAATGAAATATTATCTGGCATTAGACAAGACATAGTGAGATCTAAAAATGATTGCTGCCGATGGTGACTTGACACAACTAACATTACAGATACACTTTCTAGATTGTAATTTTTTAAGGATACAATCATGGGTTTTTTCTTTTTCAAAATAATTTTACTGCCTGGGGCCAGTGGCTCACACCTGTAATTCTAGCTACTAAAGAGTCAAAGCCTGTCCATGGAGGAAAATCTGTGAGTCCCTTATCTCCAATTAAAGGTTCAGAAAATGTAAAGTGGCATTGTTGCTCAAGTGGTAGAATGCTAGACTTGAGCTGAAGAGCTGAGGAACAATGCCCAGACCCAGAGTTCAAACACCACAAATGACAAAAAATAATAATAGTAATAACATTAATTTTATTGTTACTATTAAGGTGTTATATATAAAGGCTACCATTTCATAAGTTTGTTTCTTTGCCCAAAGAACACATATGTATCTTCATTGCCAACCACCAGGATTTGGCCATCTGCTTTCCAGCTGATCTCTGGATGTAGAGGGAATGTGTAATACAAAGCAATACAAACCAGTTCTGACTATAAATAATTGTTTTCTGCACATCCTCAATATCAATGATGATAACATGAAATAAAAAATACCTTAGTTTAAAACATTCTTTAGACAAGTTAAAGAAATCCTGAGAAAAAGTATTTTAAGAATAATTTCAGAGGGGGGGATTAAAAAAAAAAAGAATAATTTCAGAGAGCTAAATCTCTGGGCTTAGGTTCTGTCTCTGAAATTTATTACTCAAGGCTAGTGTTTGCACTTTAAGCCACAGTGAAGCTTCCACTTATCTCATGGTTAATTGAACAGAAAAGTCTCACCAACTTTACTCTTCAACTTGGTTTTGAACTAGGATCTAGAGATCTCAGTCCTCTGAGTAGCTAAGATTATAAGCAACTGGCTAGAATAATTGCTTACCTGAGACAGAAGCCAGTTAGTATTAATTGTCAATCATGTTTAACTTTGTAAAATAAACTTTACTGAAATGCCTTACAGAAGAAATAAGGAAAAAAAATGTGTCTGTGTGTTACAAAGTTCTTGCTAAAAGATATATATTTTACTTGTTTTTTTTTTCTTTCAAAATTTTGTGTTTTCCAGAATCATACCTTATCTTTCCTTGCTGTTTCTTTAGTTTATTTCATACATGCCCACAGCTTCTTCAACTATCATTTCTTTATGTGAAGAGCTGCACATATCTATTTTCAGTCCAAATTCCTTGTATGCATCTATCAACCAAATATTCAACTGCCATAAAAACTAGTGAAACAATAATCACCTCTTTACATTATTGGATATTAATGTGTATGTAAAATTTAGGAAAACAAAGAATAACATCAACAAATATAACTAGATTTTAATACTAATGTTAAACATAAATTAAATGTTGATTATTTTCTGAGCAATTTAATAAAAACATTAAGGAAAAGAAATCAACTATTTTGAGTGCTGATATTGTGGTTTAAACTCAGGATCTTACCTTCTCACTTAAGCTTTTTCCCTAATGAGTGTTGCTCTATACATGAAACGCAGCTCCCCTTCCAACTTTATTTTGGGGATTATATAGAGATAAGAATCTCATGGAATAAAAAATCAGTTGTGTCCCTATCTTGGGGTTCATTTTAAATAGCATCATCTTATATGGTCATATGGTACCATGTACTAGTTACTACAAGCAAAGGAAACTATGGGAACTACGTTTATTTGGGCCTGGCATATTTCACTTAATATAATTTTTTTCACATCTTTCCATTTCCTTACAAATGGGGCGATGCCATTTTTGATAGAGGCATAAAATTCCACTATATACACACACACACACATACATGCATATATATATATATATATATATATATATATACATATATATACATACATATATATATATATATATATCACGTTTTCTCTTTTTTTATTGGGAAAATACTGTACAGAGGGTTTGCACTTAAATGGGCAATGTAATGAGTACATTTCTTATCAAGAATTGTTGTCTTCTCCTTTGTTTCCCCTTCCCATCCCTTTCCATCTCTCCTACCCCGCATCCCCCCATCCCAAGCCAAAGTAGTAAAGTTCGTTTTTCGACATAATGTGTTGAACATCTCATTATTGCAATGGGTCCACCTATATCCCTATTTAAACAATTTGGTTTTCCCTTCCCACCCACAAATTATACCAACATCAAATACAGTGAAAACAGGGGTTATACGGTGGGGGAGGGCTATAAAAATCAACAAAAAAATCATCTTATAAATATGTTAGAAACAAGCAAAAGAAAGAAAAAAATGTTTGAAGCCTTATCTTGGGGTTCATTTCGCCTCAGATCAACTTATCTGACCTTTTCTACTTGTCTCAGACATATATTAGTTATTGCAAATAAGGGAAACCATGGGAAGTATGTTTTTGTGGGCCTGGCTTATTTCACTTAATATGATTTTTCCAAGTCTTTCCATTTCATAACAAATGGATCTATGTCATTCTTTCTGATGAGGCATAGGATTCCATTGGGTATATATACCACATTTTCTTGATCAGTTCATCTACTGAGGGGCCCCTAGGTTGGTTCCATATCTTAGCTATGGTAAATAATGCTGCAATAAACATCGTTGTGTTGGTAGCTTAGTATGGTTTTGTTTGTGATCATTTGGTAAATGCCCCAAAATGGGATTGCTGGGTCATAGGAGCTATAACTGGAGTCTTGGAAAAAATTATATTACATGAAGTAAGCCAGACCCAAAGAAACATAGGTCCTTTGTTTTCCTTATTTGAAATAACTAGTATATATCTTGGACAAGGATAAAAGTTCAAAAGCTATGTATATAAGACCAGATAAGATTATATGAAGTGAAATGAACCCCAAGATAGGCGTTTATAATCAACCATGTCATTTTTTTGTTTCTTTGTATGTTCCTCGCCCATGGTATAACCCCTGTTTTCACTGTATTTGATGTCGGTGCCCCGCATCTTGTATACACATTTCTCTAGCTTGGGGAGGAGAAGGGAAAAAACAAAATGTTTAAATAGGGATACAGGCTGAACCATTGTAACAATGACATGCATAAGAGACTATGTTGAGAAAAGAAATTTACAATTTAGGCAGGGAAGCAGGAAAGAGGGGAGAGGCGGAGTGACGTTGTGTAGGTGGGAGGGAAGGGGGGGGTAGGGAAATACAGAGGAATAGGTAACACTGCTTGATAGAAAATACGCTCATTGCAATGCTCAACTAACTATAACCCCTCTATACAATATTTTTACAATAAAAACTTCTTCAAAAAAAAAAAAAAAGAAGGTGTCATGTACACCAAGTATAGTAGTCCACTTCTGAAATCCCAGCTGATTGGGAAGAAGAAATGACAAGGATCATGGTCTAAGGCAAGATCACAAAAATAACTGCCAAGACAGCCATCTCCCATCTCAACAAATGAGCTGGCCATCGTGACTCACATCTGAAATCCTAGCTAATTATGTGGGAGGCATAGGTAACAAAGTCTCAGTCAATCTAAGATCACACCTGTGCAAAAAGTTCAAGATCTCAAGCAAATAATATGGATTAGAAGTATGGCAACAGTGGTTGAGCTGCTTGGTGCTATACAACAAAAGTCCTGTCTAGCAAGCAGAGAACTCCTGGATAGAACCCTAGTAATACTCCTCTCTCCCACCAAAAAGCCTAAATAAGTTTCTCCTATTTGAACATCTAATTTCCAGGCCACTGACAGTTCAGAGATGGTGATATTCTCTTTAAAATTAGGTGTTCTAAAGAGACAAAGTTATTTAGGCTTTGAAAGAATTTAAAAGGAAGGTAAATGCATGCGAGTTTTGTTAGCTCCGTAATTCTTGAAAATATAAAATGCATATATCCATGTATGTATGTATATACATGTATGTAAATATATGTACAAGTAGTTCATCTCTTTTCTGTGTAGCAAATGGTACAAATGAATCTGCACAATCACTACTCAAAGGCATGAATAGACAAAGAGAAGGAGCAAAGAACTCATATTCAGGAATCTATGGCTAGCCAATAACCCTGAAAATCTTTTACATCAGTTTGCATGTGTCAGTTACTGCAGTACAAGGACAGTAAATGCTTAGGAGTAGAGTTGATGGATAATATGGAAGTGGGTAGTCAAAAGAGAGGTGAAGGGAGAAAAGGTAGAATGACCAAGAGGAATTGGAGGAAGTGCAGAGAGGAATCCAGTACATTTCCTACAAAATTATGAAGAGTGAAGTAAGATATTCATAGAGGAGGGATGGATGAGACTGTTGAAAGGCTTGGCATCGATCAAAGTATACTGTATGCATTAACTGATTTATTTAATGATAACTCATTATTTAATGATAACTCAAAATAATGATTAAAAATCATGTCCCTAAAATGTTATGCAATTAGAAGCAAAGCATGAGAATGTGCTCAGATCATCTCTAGTGTCTATAAATCTTTTTTTATTAGGATGAGTTTTAGAACAACAGTAATGTCGTTCTAATGCCTATCATCTGAAGAAAATTTAATGATTTCCAGCTATTTAAAATAATCATTTTGGGAGCTATGGCTCAAGTGGCATTGTCTACCTCGTGAGCAAAGCTCTCAGATATTGAATTCAAGTCTTGATCTCAAACTTAAGTAAAAACAATCAATAAAATCAAGCACTTTCCTGGGCACTGGTAGCTCATGCCTTTAATTCTAACTTTAATCAGAAGGCAGAGGTCTGGGGATCTCAGTTCAGTATCAGCTTGGATAGGAAAGTCTGTGTGATTCTTGTCTCAAATTCACTGCCAAAGAAAGCTGGAAGTGGATTCATGGCTTGTAGCCTACAGCATAAAGCTCAGGAACAGAACTCAAGCCTTGAGTTAAAGCCTTAGAATAGTGCATATATATACACAAATGAAGTAAGTCACTCAAGTTCTCAACTTCCATTTCCCTAATCTTAACTCTAATCCTGGTCAAAACCCTAAGAGTAACCTTGATGATAATAGTAACCCAATCCTAAAATTAATGAAAATTACTCGAGTTTAGATACATACTTACAGGTACCCATTGTCTTTTAAATGATTTGCAATTCTCTCCAAATCCTACAGATTCCCTAACTTGGACCCTAAAATCTATCTTGTTCCCTATTAGGCATCATTAACCTCAAATCCTCATATCATGAAAAATACCATAGTTTTCATTGATCTCAACTTTTACTGCACTCCTGTATATCCAAAAAGAAGCTGCAGGTTTACTGAAAATCTACTCTACTTCCAAACCCTAACTATATATCTAATCCTTACTAGAAACCTAACTCTAAATTTAACCCTATTGAACCCTGAATAGGAAAATTAGGGAAACTAGTTTTTGTTAAATTTCGCACTTACATTACTTGAAAGTGTTAGTAGAAATTCAGTTTTACCTTAAATCTTACTCTTCCCTAACCCTAAGCCTAAACTGAATTAGTAAAGTAAACCTAAACCTAGAACTAATGGCCTTTGGAGTCTAAAAGCCACACAAATACATTAGTTTTTATTCATCCTAACTTCAATTCAACTCATCTTTCTAAAAATAGCTTGTAGTTTCACTCATTATCTTGTCTTTATTGTAACCCTAACCCTAACTGGAATATTGATGTTAACCCTCACCCTAATCATACTCTAATCTTAATATTATTAGTAGTTTTTTATTTCACATTCATCCTAATTCTAACTCTACTTGTGATTCAAAGATTTACTTTCAGTTTGACCCTAATTTTTCCATTTTCCTAATGCTTACTCTAAGCCTAGCTGGAACTAAAACCTAACTTTCACCCTAATGATAATCCAATTCTAATGTTTAAGAAAAACACTCTAGTTTTTAATCATTCTAATGAATACTCTAGTTTTCACTCTGGAAATGAGTTTGTTTGCTCTAATTCCCACGAATTTTCTGACTCTACCTCTAAAGTTATCTTGTTCCCTAACATAAGCCATTATATTACTTGTCCTCAAATTCTCTTACCAGGAAAAATACTGTAGTTTCCATTGATTCTACCTTTTCCTGAACCACTGTATCTGAAAACAGTTTCAGATTTACTTACCATCAAGTCCATTACTTAACGCTAACTCTCAACCTAAACCTGGCTGGAAAACTCTCATTAATCACTACAAGAATGATCACTGAGAAATAAATATAATCATAATGTTCTAGTTACTATTCAGCCTTGCATATTTGCTTCTACTTGTTAGTGAACACAATTTTATACTAAAAGCTTTCTTAAATATAATCAGAAGAAATTACTGACCCTAATCTTAATCCAAATTATATGACAATACTAACACTAACACAAGTACACTAGTTTTCACTCATCCTTCCAAACATAGGTTGCATTTTTTTCCAATATCTTAGTCATTTTCTAACCCTAAACTTAATCTTTCTTAACTGGAACATTGAGAATAACCATCAGCCTTATTGTAAGTAGATTCTAATATTAATAGCAATACTCTAGTTTGCATTCATTTTAATTCTTACCAGGCTCATATTAAAATTTACCTTCAATTTGACCCTCATTTTTTTCTCCTTCACTCTAAGCCTAACCATGGCTGGAATCCTAACCATAACATTTACACTAATCGTATCCCAATTCTAAAATTTATGAAAAATGCTCATTTTGTGCAATCCTAGCTGAAATTCCACTGGTAATTCTTGAAATAAATTGCAGGTTTTCTGTAAACCCTAAAGATTTTTTCACTCTTAACTCTGAATGTATTTTGTTCCATAACAGGAATCATTATACCCATTGATCTCAAATCCTGATATTATGAAATACATTGTACTTCCATTATCCCAGCTTTTCATGAATTCCTAGAACATAAAAAAAGGTTCAGCTTTACTTAATATTTAATTCTTTTTTTTTTCTTTTTGTCAGTCATGGGGCTTGCACTCTGGGCAAGGGCATGATCCCTAAGTTCTTTAGCTGAAGGTGTGCGTTTAACCAATTGAGCCACAGCACCGCTTTTGTGTTTTATGGTGGTTAATTTGAGATAAAAGTCTCATGGACTTTCCTTCCTGGGCTACCTTTGAACTGAGATCCTCAGGAAACAGCTTCCTGAGTAGCTAGGATAATAGGCGCGAGCCACTAGTTTAACCCATTTCTTGACTGTATCCTCATCCCCGGTTAACCAGAAACCTAATGCAAATCACATTCTGATTTAACACCAAATGGTTATTGTAAGGAAAATTGTCTAGATTCTATTCAATCGTACATTTTTTTTGGCTTCTACTTCTTAATGGAAAACTAAAATTTACCTTAAAGCTTATCCTTCCCTAACCCTAACCAGAACAAAAAAGTATCTCACACTTTAAACCAAATTGTATCTGAATGTTTAAAGTAACACAGACTGGTTTTCATTCATTCTTCTTAAAATATGTGGCAGTTTTACACAATGTATTACATGTTTTTTTCATCCTAACTCCACTCTAACTGGCACACCTTGCCTAATCCTAAGCCTACATAAAACCGAATCATCATGTTAATAGCAAGCCACTTTTTTTCATATTTATCCTAACGCTTGCTTAGCGTGTAGGTCTAAATTTTATTTGCATTTTGAACATAAAATGTTAAGTGTTTTTCTATTTCCTGTCAGGTTTTATTGTTCATTATTTTTTTAAAAATTTTATTTTGTTGAAAAGATGCTTTAAAGAGGGATATGTTACATGTGTAAGGTAAGGAGTATGTTTCTTGTTGAGCATTGTTACCCATTTCTTTCTTGTTCTGCCACTATCCCATCCCTCCCCACATCCCTTACCCCTCCCTTCTCATGGTGTAAACTTCATTTTCAACATAGTGAATGTGAGTATCATTGTTGCAATGGGTCATCCTGTGATGAACCTAAATTTTCTATTTCTCTAATCCTAATTCTAATTTTGTCTGGGATCCTAACCCTAACCAAAATAATAATGATAGCTCAATTCAAAAGTTAACGAAAATATTCAGGTTTTTATTCATACTATTAATTTACTGTACATCTTGAATTAATTTGCAGTTCAGCTTAAATCTTCCAAATTAGTTTATATGCGCATGTATAAAGATGTAATTTTATGTGAAAAACAGAAGATCTTTGGAGGAAGAAGTAATGAGAAGGAAATAGAGGGAGTATAATCAAATATGTTAAATATATTATGGAATTGTCACTTCTGACAATTAATATCCATTAACAAAATCACTAAAAATTAATAAAGAACACACAGCCTTCTAGTGTTCTTTAAGAGAGCCATGATCTGTCTTCTGAAAAAAAAAACTCGTGTTAGATAACTTTGTCCATGCATAATTTATATTGTTGGCCAATTATTTAACTTAATGAATATAAATTTATCGAATAAGATTCCATGACAAAAAATATAAAACAGTTACTTAGCAATTGTTTGAGAAAAAGTTATTGTCATGAGTTTTAGGAAACGGAATTGCTATTTCCCCACAAAGCAATGAATTAGGTTTACTAATCTAGTATTTGTAGTAAGTTTAGAGAACATAATTGGCATGAAAAACAACTAAATGTACATCTTGTTTCTTGAATGAGTGATATTTTAAACATTGTCTTTTATTCAAATAAATACTTAAGTTTTCATTTCAAAATAAGTGCAATTTTATCTCTTTTCAGAACAAATACTTACCCTGCAATTAAATGTACAAGAATATTTAGGTATTTAAAAGCTAAATTTTCTGTTTTATATGTAATTCTACATATTCAGAATGACATGATTTTTTTATTCATAAATATTTAACCTCAGAATTTTGCTTCATCAATATAAATTGTCTCATGAGGTTGTAGTGAAGGCTCCAGTAACCAGAGTGGTCAAAACCATTTACTGAATTCTAAATTTTAAATCAAATCATTTTTAAGCTTTGATAATATCAATTATTGTCTCTTCAGAGCAATTAAGCTAAAACAAATACTACTTTTTAAACATTTCCCTCACATTGTAAAGAATATTAACATAGGTCAAAAAGAGACTAATTATTTCAGACTCATCATATTTGGTGATCTTAGTGTGAAGAATGTAGAGAGTAGAAGGTCCTTATACTCAATAAATAGTTTTGGTAAAATTAAATCATATATCTGGATTTCTAATTTGGAGGTTAATCACATGGAAACAGGAAAATAATAAAAAAATTACTTTGGGATCAACAGAAAAAGATATTTGTGCATGTAACCACAGTTGCTTTATTAGTTTGTAGTTGAACACTGGACTTCGATTTATATCTTGGCTGTTGTGAATAATGTGAATAACAATGAACTACAGATATATTTATGAGTTACCCAGAGAGAAATAATCACACGATTGGTGGGTCAGATGATATTTCAACTTTGGATTTCTTTAGAAAAGTGCATACTACTTTCTACAACGAGAACACTAACATGTATTTTGACCAAGAGTGTAGAAAATTTCCTTTTCTCCACAGTGTCGCCAGCCAACATTATTACCTTTTGAGTTTTTTTAAAGGGCATGTTTTTACTGTGCACAGTATCCCAGACTGGGCTTAGGCTAAAATCCTTTTACTCCAACCTCCAAGCACTTGGAATTACCAGCCTTTGCCACCACACCTGGTTCCTTGGATATTTTTGATAAGAGTTATAATAGTTAAGAAGTAGTATCATAGTAATTTTGAATTGCATTTCTCTAATGACTTTTGCTCACAAAGCATTAAGCCAGCATAGAAGTTGTATTAAATACAAATTTGTAAATCCACAGGCGATTTTCAGGGCTTTTTGGAAAACATGTCTATTCATAACTTTTGTCCATTTTTAATCAAGTTTCTTGTTAATCTCATCTTTAATCTCTTTATAGAAAATCAATAATTAATTCAAGGTAGTAGAAAGGAAAAAATTAAGCAGCTCCTAACATTTTTAAATTTTTAATAAAGTGATATTGCTTTAATCATTTTCTGTTAATGCTTGAGACTATATAACTCAATTTACAAGGCTATATATATTTTATTTATTTTACTTTGATTGTTCTTTCCAAAGCCTACATGACTGATTTCACTTGGTTTCTTTCAGTCTCATGTAGTTCAGATTTCAACCTGAAGAATAAACGGAAGGAAGCAAACAAAAATATAGTTCCCCTCATCTGATGATGCCTCTACAAGAATGAGGAAAGTGTTCATCCTTCTAAGGACCTATGATAGAATATCAAAAAGAAAATTTATTCTTCTAGGTCTTCCTTATCTTTGCGATGTAACTTAAATGATGTAAAACACAATATACTGTTCAGATACTTTTATGTTTTATCAGTTTTGCACATTTTCATATGGATTTCACCTCAGTCTACAACATTCCTTCATCGTTCTGTCCCTGATATTTTTACACTATGACTACATAAGATTACCTGTTTGATTTACAGCATGAGAAGTTATCCACCTTTCTTCCTTGGAAGCAGAGCATGGTCAATAGATATTACTTCTGGTTGCTCACACTACATGTAATGGTTTCTGTACTACTTATCACATTCTATTAGTATTTAAAAAAGAATGCTGGCTAAACTCAAAGCTCATTCATAGGTTTATGTTAAGTGTTTCACAAGTTTTATTTTCTTAATTCTTAAGATAACATTTGCTATAATGCTAATGTTATTACCAGTTTAGTGTTAGGAAAAATTATAGTAAAAGACAGTAAGTGCATGGTCCAAAGACACACACAGTGAGGAAGGAAATGAGTCAAATTTTCCAAAAGTCTTTCAGCAACACCAAAAGTGGGTAAAATCTCTCCATTCTCTTACACTCTCAGTTCAATATTCATATTGTCCAAGAAATAATAGCATAGCAAATATTGCCCAAAGTGATTGTTTTTTGTCACATTTTGTCTTCAACACAGACTGTGTTGGTGAAATTTGGTTATCATGCACAGAGCTGAGCTTACAAATTGAAGTCGGAAGACAGCCAAATTTCTTCTGTCCCACAGTTCCAGTTTCTTTTCTAAAAAGTACTAAAATTTTTAAATATCATCACTTACTATCTTTTAATCTCCAAACGAATTAAATTGGCATATAATCACTCCAAAAGTCTTTCAAATTAGGTGATGATAAAACAGGATCCCATGAAATAAAATTTCTTTTATTTTTAAAATTATTCTAAAAGCCTTGTGCTGGCTGGTCACCCTTATAATCCTATCTACTCTGAATATTTGCTCAGGAGACTGAGATCTGTGGATAACACTTGGGAGCCAATCAGGCCCCCCCCCAAAAAAAAAAACTTTAATGAATTATTTTTCAAAATATTTAATTAACTAGCAAAGAGCCAGGAATTGAGATGTAGCTTATATAGTAGCTCACCAATCTAGATAGGAAAGGCCTAGCAAGACCTTGAATCCCTGATTTTAAACTCTGAGCACACCAATATACATACATGGCGTGTGTTCGCATGCATGCGCGTGTTTGCTTGCGCGCTGCTGCACTCACACACACACATGTATTCAAATTACCTTCATCTCAGTGTTCTGCATTAATTTCTTTGTTAACGATATTATATGGGTAAAATAGAGGAAATAAACTCTTCCATCTCAGAACATTTTTGTGTTTTTATTCTAATAATACTGTGCAGAAGGGTCAGATTTACATGAAAAAGGAGAGTATTACATTTCCTAACAAGCATTGTTACCTCCTCCTTTATATTTTCCCTACAATCCCTTCCCTCCCACCTCCACAAGTACACTCCCCTCCCCCTTCCTTTCTCTGCCTAAATTGTAAAGTTCATTTTGCAACATAGTGTCTTGTGCATCGCATTGTTACAATGGGTCAACCTGTATCCCTATTTGAGCATATTTTTCCCTTCCCCTCCCCAAATTAGAGAAGCATACATACAAGATGTAAGTGTACCAACTTCAAATACAGAGAAAACATGGGTTATGGCGTGGGGAGAAACATACAAAGAAACAAAAAAAAACGACATCACACATTATAAGTATATTAGAAACAATAGCGAGAAACAAAAAACAACTTGTGTCCCTATCTTGGGGTTCAATTTCTTTAACATCATCTTATCTGGTTATATGCACATATCTTTTGAACTTTTCTGCTTATCCCAGACATATATTCGTTATTGAAAATAAGGGAAATCATGGGACCTATGATTCTTTAGACTTGGCTTACTTCACTCAATAAATATTTTTCCAAGTCTTTCTATTTCCTAAGAAATTGGGCAATGTCATTCTTTCTGATGGAGGCATAGAATTCCATTTTGTATATATACCACATTTTCTTGATCCATTCATCTAATGAGATCATCTGGGTTGGTTCCATATCTTAGCTATCGTAAATAATGTTACAATAACCATAGTAGCGCTGGTAGTTTTAGTATGGTCTTGTTTATGATCATTTGGGTAAATCCCCAAAAGTGGGATTACTGTGTCATAGAGGAGTTTTATGTGGAGTCTTTTGAGAAACCTCCATACTGCTTTCCAAAGTAGTTGAACAAGTTTACACTCCCACCAAGAATGCAGTACGATAAACCTGTGGCCACATACCTTTCAACATCTGTTGTTGTAAAAATATGGGCTCCATGGATTTGCATGTCATCCTCGTGCAGGGGGCATGCTAATCTTCTCTGTATCGTTCCAATGTTAGTGTATGTGATGCTAACTTGAGCACAGAACATTTTTTATATATAAAGTATAATTTTTATTGATTTTATTAAACTAGACAATTCAACAGAAAGTAAGTTAAAAAGAATTGTGAAATTTTAGAATCATGTATTTCTTATAAAGAAATGTGTGCTTATAAAGCACACATTGAAGAATAAAATCAAGATAGACATGCCAAAAACAAAATAATTCCAGAAATTTGTAGTTCAAGAGATGTGTAAGAGGAGGAATTCAATTATTCTATACAAGGAACCTGTCAAAATGAACATTGCAGCAAGTGTTAAGGCTTGTTAAAAGTTTTAAATATGCTTAATTTTGGGATTTTGCTTATATATGCCAAAAATAGGACTCTTTGGCAGGTATAAAACTTTTCTGCAAAGTATTTAAGATTTACGGTAGCAGACATTATGTACTAAGTATGCACATTTCAGATTTTAAGGAAACATTATTAATGAGAATTTGCAAAGTCTTTGTGTAAAGAAGCAGAGTGAAGAATTAAGACTTTAACTACACAGTTTCTGTTAATACTTTAGGGATTCCTTACTTTATTTGTTAGCAAGGAATAAATGATGATATAAGCCATAATGTACATATGTATGTTACTATTTACACACATATACATACACATGTATACATGCACACATGGAGAAAGACACATAATTACAGTCAACAAAAGTTTCACCAGTTTTTGAATATGCTTTAAACTGAATACTTGGAACAATATATTTTGAAGATGTATTTGTCTCTAAGAGTTCTTTTACCACTCCTCTTATCTCTTAAAACTGGTAGTTTTAGAGAGATTTGACTTACAAAATGCAGTACAAGGGATAGCAAGTCACTTGGAAATCTCAATAAGTATAAGTCATATGGTGTCTCCCTGCTCCTCACAGAATGCTTACTTTTGTAGACACTCTCAACAACCAAAGTAGCAGGAGAATACTCTGGTAAAGAGTAAAGTTAAAAGGCTTTAAATGGCATCCTTACTTGAGCTCTTTTTCCAACAGCCAAGCATGAATTCCTAGGCAGATGAGTGAGTCCTCAGGAAACTGGACTCTACATATACATTTAACTAACCCATGTGAAAATTCCTATGTGAGAAATGCTGACTGAGGTCTTGCTGATTTCCTGGCCAAGAAAATAAGAAAAAAAAGAATTATTTTTAATGTTTTCAAGTTTGAGAATAATTTGTAGCCTGTCAATAAATGTGTAGAACACAATTATACCAACTGACAAAAAAATGATGGCATTTCATTTATGTGCTCCTGGACTTGGCCAGTGATTTTAGATGTGTCTACACAAATAGAATCAGCATAAATCAATCCAGCAATTCTTCATTTAAGATATAAGGAAAGGATACTGATTGACCCATTGTAACAATGAGATATACAAGACTCTCTATCAGAGGATGGGTGAAGTGGGAAGGTGGGGACGTGTGAAGGGAAGAGATGGTAGGGGAAAAACAAAGGAGGGGGTAACAATGCTCAATAAGAAATGTATTCATTATCTTACTTATGTAATTGGAACCCCTCTGTACAGTATTTATAATAAAAAATATATATTAAAAAGATACAAGGAGAACTTCTGTACTTATATGAAGATGTATTTGTCACTCAATATAAGTAAGGTATAGGTTTTAGGACCACAGGCTTATTACTTTGGATACTCAAAATCTCTACATGAACACAGTATATTATTTATATTAGAATCTGCCCACAAGCTAATGCAGTATAATTGCTATGAGAATTTTTACTACATTCTATATTTGTAATGAAAACTAAAAGTATATGCACTATCAACTGATAGAAATTTTTTCAGATAAATTTTGTATGCAGTTTGTGGATGGAATTTGGAGAGCAATTTTGAAAATCACAAATTTCATCAAAAAGACCAGACTGCAAATTGTAAAAAAGAGCTAATACAGCATCATTGAATAGTATGGAACTTCAAGGAGAAGTACTTGAATTGAGACAATATCAGAAAGTGTAACAACCCAAGGAATTTTTGGAAATGCAACTACTAGATTTTTCATGTAGAGCTTTCATAACAGTTTGTGAAGCACAAATCAGAACCTCACTGAAGTGTAGATGGTTTTCCCTCAACTTTCTGTCATGATCAGTCATTATCAATCAACATATAGCTAATCTTGAATAATCCTCTAATAAAATGTTGGTGGAGTGTTTATATGGAGAAAATCTCAGAAGGCTAACTTTTTCCAATTAGGACAGTCTGTATTCTATGATTCATCCAAGAGAAAACTAGGTAAGCATCCATTTACAACCTTCTGAATAATTCTGATTCAGCACACATCACTTATCTATCCATACTTGTGCCCGAATTAAAAGATTTTAAAATAATTTATCATTAAAAATTTAAATTTAGGGTTCCGGGAAGATAGCAGAGGAGAAGCTGGAAGCTAAACAAGCTCTCACATAGAAAGCAGTTTAAGTGCTCCAGTGAACAGTCCTAAGCCAGAGAATCACACCAAGTGTGCCATCACAGTACTAAGAGTTAGGCCAAAGAGGGAAAATCCAGGCAAGGAGACAAATCTGAGCACTTGCCAGCAGCCATGGTTGCAGCTGTGGCGGGTATGGTGGCATCCGTAGCCGCCATAGCTGCAACACAGAGAGTCTAAGACAAAGGCAGCAGATGCAGCAGGAGAGAGGATTCTACTAAACACCAGCAAGAACTAACAAGGATCAGACATCATTCTTCAGATCACAGACCAGAGATGACCCAGGAACCAGACTCCTGTGTGAGTAGAAGCCTGACTTCCTCTCTCCTTCTAAGGGAGCAGAGAAGGGAAGGCTACCCCTCCCTGCCCACTACCGGAGATCTCCATCTTTGATACTGGCAAAGGCCTGGCTGATCAGCTAGCTCCAACTCAGTCCTTGGATGAAAACAAAAAGTCATTTAGCAGGTCACAGGAACCTAACCTGACCTGCCAGGTTCAGCTCCACCCAGAGAAAATTCACCCAGCCCAAGAGTGGCTTTCTTCACTAGGTAAACAGAGCCAGAGGCTGCCCCTCCCTACAACAGCCTAGACAATCAATTGAAATTCAGTAACAATAAACCCTGAGAATGGCTCCTGGCTGGGATCTGTGACTGCCTCAGAAGCTAGCCCCTCAGGGAAACGCTACTGTTTGCTGAAAGGCCTCCACTCTGCCCAGAACCTAGCCCCATCACAGCATTTCCAAACTAAAAGAAACAGCCATCACCCTCTTTTGTGATACTCAAAGCAGATCTCCCTCCCATTGAACTAGCCTGGGAGGAGGATGACAAAATCCTGGGTAAAGCAAAGCATTTTTTTGCCTGCTCAAACAAACTGACTTAAGAAACAACCAAGCCACAGGAAAATCAAACACCACAAGCAGACCAGAGACTCCAACAAGAGACTGGTTATGGACACAAGGGAGGTACAGGATCTTCCCATCTCACCCCAAAAAAGCAAAGAACTCTTTTTTGGTACCTTTTATTAAAATTTTTAACATTTTTAATTTAAAAAATTGTTTTCTATTAACTTTTTTTTCTTCCTCTTATAATTTTTATTTTAGGTTTATATGTGTGTGTGTGCTTTTTTCACTTTTGTTTAGCTCTACTGACCTTCTTATCCTTTTTTCCTTTCTTTCTCATTCTTTTCACTTTTTCTTCTCTTTCGTTCTTTTTTTGCGTGATTTAATCGCTGTTCTGCTCATTCTCAGATATACCTGTATTCGATTATTAGACCTTATAACCCATTGTATACACACTTAATCCAGAAATTTATTACTGAATTCAAAACCTCTTAGACTTAAATTCCTTAATAGCCGTACTACCTGTATATACCTATATAAAATTTTAAGCATTTTTATTTTTTAATTTTTCATGTCTCCTTTCTATCCCTCCATTTCTCTTATCCTATTCCCATCCTAATCTGAATATTACGTTTTTAATTTGCATAATTTTTAAGTGTTCCATTTTTTAATTTTTGTTTTACTATTTTTCCTTGTCTTTTTTTCTTTCTTTTTTCCCCGGTCTCTACTATCATTCTATCCAACCTATTTCCTGCTTTGAGATTAGGACTAAGTTAGCTCTCCCTCTACCTTTCCAGAACCCTCTATTCCTATTTATACCCACATCTCTCTCTAAACCTAATAACTTCTGGTTTGCCAAATTTTTCTCTGCAGTTTGTAGCTTATTAATACATAGTTGTTTGATGTTGAAAAATATATCTGTTGAACTAGATTATATCTGCAGGCTTTTGACATTGCAATTACATACTTTGTTGATGCTTGCCTTAAGATAGTTTTCTAGCACAAAAGTGGTTTTACTCTCATCCCAAATGGACAGAATAAGCAGGAAAAACACAAGAAAAATGGCAAGTCCGGGTATCTCAACTTCCACTCATGATAATCAGTGGACAGAACAGATAATGAATAATCCAGAGGAGAGTTCCCAAAAAGCTCTACAAACACTAATGGTAAACATGGTAAATAAAAAGATTGAAAACCTGCAAAGGACTCTGTGTGAGCATGATAGGGAGACAGAGGAGGCAAACCAAAGATCAAAACAGGAAGCTCATTGGTGTGAGGAAGCTACACAAAGATAGATACAGGAATTGTATGAGCAGCTTGAGAACACTCAAAGAGAAAAAGGAATTGTGTGAGCAGGCTGAGATCAGGCAAAGAGAACCACAGGAATTGCATGAATGTGAAGAAGCTAATCAAAGAGTAATACAGGAAATGAGAGAGCAGGATGAGAATAGACAAAGATCACTAGAGGCATTCATGGAATCCATAAAGAGAGAGCTGAAAGACATCAGGGAGTCCACAAAGGGAATGCTGAATGGATGCCAACAGAAGGAATGGGAGTCCAAGGAAACCATAACCAATCAAATAAGTGATTTGAGAAAAAACACTGATCACCAAATTAAGGAAGTAAAAAATTTCATATAAGATCTAAAACAAAGATCCAACAAAGAATTTGAAGCCACAAACAGTGACCAAGTAGAAGGAAAAGAAAAAAAAGTAGAAAGTGTGGCTAGTAGGATGGACCATGCAGAAAAATCCTGAGGAAAGAAGACAGCCTAGATATTATAAAGAACATACAACCATCCATGACAAATCCAAGAAATATGATAGATCTATTCAACACTCAACCCTTGGAAGATACCATTAGAAGGCCTAATCTGAGGATAATGGGTGTAGAAGAGCACCTAGAGCCAGAAGTCAATAGTCTAGGAAATTTGTTTAACAGGATCCTAGCAGAAAACTTCCAAAACATGCAAAAAGATAGGCCTATTCAGATACAAGAAGCTTTTAGAACTCCCAATAGACCAGACCAGAACAGGACATCCCATTGTCACATTATAATATGCACAGGATCAATTCACACCAAGGAAAAGATCCTTAAAGTTGTCATGGAGAAAAGATCAATCACCTATAAAGGGAAACCAATTAGAATCACCTCAGATTTCTCAGCAGAGACAATCAAAGCAAGAAGAGCCTAGAATGATGTAAGCCATGCCCTAAAGACAAACAACTATCAACCAAGAATACTTTATCCAGCTATACTCTCCTTAATATTTGGAGGTCAAATAAAACCCTTCCATAGCAAAGAAAAATTGAAACAATATATCTCCACCAAACCAGCCCTACAAAAGAATCTTAAAGATGTCCTACACAGTGAAAACCAACAAGACCACAATAAAAGCCAAGAAACAGAACCCAAACTGAGAATCCAAGAACCATAGAAAGAACACAGTTGCCTCAGCCACGAAGAAGTTGGATAAAATGGCAGGAACTCCCAAATACATCTCAGTTCTATCTCTCAACATTAACGGACTTAACTCACCAATTAAGCGACAAAGTCTGTCTACTTGGATTAAAAAGCAAGATCCTTCTATCTGCTGCCTTCAGAAGTCACATCTTGCCCACAAAAACAAACACATTTTCAATTTTAAAGTCTGGAACAAAATCTACCAAGCAAATGGCCCCCATAATCAGGAAGGAATTGCAATCCTAATATCCGATAAAATAGACTTTTAATATTAGTGAAAAGGTTGGTGCATAGTAATTAAGGGATCACTCAGGGGGATATTATCTATTTGGCAAATATCTATTTGCCAAAAAACAGAGCACCCAAATTTATCCAAGAAACACTACTTTCCCTCAAATCCCACATAGATCCAAAGACATTAATTGTTGAGGACTTTAAAACACAACTTTCCCCACTAGATAGAAGAACTTCGCAGAAACTCAACAGAGAAACCTCAGATATAAACAACTGTATAGACCAAATAGATTTAACAGACATCTACTGAATATCTCACACAGCAGCTTTAGACAATACGTTTTTCTCAGTAGCACATGGAACATTTTCCAAAATAGACCACATTTTAGGCCACAAAGCAAACTTGTCCAAATTCAGAAACATTGAAGTTTTACCTTGCATTCTCTCAGACCACAAGGGGATAAAATTAGAACTCAACACTGTTAGGTTTTTAAAAAGAGGTTGCTGAGTAAGAACTGCAGCAGCACGTGGTATTCAGGTAAGGGGTAGACCTGCTGGGACCAGGGAAGGTTGGCACTCCACGTGGCTGGGAAAGGCCTGGGAAGGAGAGAGAGCTGGGAAAGAGAGGAAAGAGCTAGAAAAGAGCAGAGAGAGGGGTAAGAACAGTAGCACTCACATGGTATTCAGGTAAGGGGTAGGTTTATTCAGTGGACCTGCTGGGACCAGGCAAGGTTGGCACTCCACGTGGCTGGGAAAGAGAGAGGAAAGAGCTAGAGCAGAGAGAGAGCTAGAAAAGAAGAGCAAGAGCAAGAGCTAGAAATGAACAGAGAGAGAGCTAGAAACGAACAGAGAGAGCAAGAAAAGAGCAGCAAGAGCAAGAGCTAGAAACGAACAGAGAGAGAGAAAGAGAGAGTCTGGGCCTGGGCTAGCCCTTATCTAGGGTATGGGCGGGGAAAGGTGTGGCCACATCAAATTCAGATGTGACTTCAGCGGATGCAGATGTGACCACTTCCAGGTGTCTCAGTTGCCTAGGTAACGCAGGTACTGGGTGGAGACTTTGCTGCGAGGAGGGTGGAGTCTGCTTGCCATCCAGGGGCGGACCTTACATTCCAGCCTTTTAATAATCATGAAATAGGGCAAGGATTCTCTCTGGCTACTTCCTGCTGAAAAGGGGCGTCGACAATAGGGGTAAAAGGCTGGAATTTGGTCTCCTCCCAGAGAAGACAGTGAGCAGCAGCTGTCCCTTGTTGGCGTGAGTCCTTAGATGAAATCTGGAGAAGTCTCATGAGCATTGAGGGGCTGGAAAAAAACATACTAGACAGCAAATAAATGGCAAAAGGAAGGACTTGGGGCTGAAAATGTTGGTAGAAATGTCCCTAGCTACTTCTGACATCGGGAGACTAGGTGGAGAAGTCAGGTGACAAAGGCAAGAATATAAATTCCTGTCCAGTTAATAGGTAGACTGGTATGGACACTAGATGGGCACGCTTCTTACTTCTACTGACCTCCCAGCTCAGGTTAATTTTGAAAGGGCAGACACAAAGTAGCTGATGTGACATCTCCTCTTACTCCTCTCCATGTTCCCTTGTTCCCCAGACTGGCTGAGTCTAGGTGCTCGTTGCAGGGATGGCTTGTCCCAGTTGGTATTCAAGATTTGAACTCAAGGCCTGGGCACTGTCCCTGAGCACTTCTGCTCAAGGCTAGCACTGAACCACTTTGAGTTATAGTACCACTAGTATTCAAGGAGGTTTGAACTCAAGGCCTGGGCACTGTCCCTGAGCACTTCTGCTCAAGGCTAGCACTGAACCACTTTGAGTTATAGTACCACTTGCAGTGTTTAGCTGGGAGATGGAGTCTTAGGGATTTTTCAGCCCGGGCGGGCTTTGAACTGCAATCTTTGCCACAAAAGCCCTTTATTATTTCCAATTAAAGCAACAAGGAGATCAAGTAGAGTAAGTAGAGCTTACCTGGTTCTTATCAAGAATTGCCAACAAGTATTCTGAAATGACAAAACTCATTAGATGTGATGAGAATTTTAGCACAGATATGCCCAGTATTTTAGAACCACGTAGTCAGTAGTAGAATACTCAACACAAAACAAAAAAGGCAAAACTTAAAACCTAAAATTTCGACAACGTTTAGACATCTTTGCTAACAAAGCATATCAGATGGTTGGGCCTCCGTTACCAGGGCCTGTGAAAAGAGCAACTTGTTAGCAAGGCACCTTAGAATAGATGGAGTAGTAAACTTAGTGGAAGGTTAAGGGTCAGATGGGGCCAAACCCTTAATCCACCACGTGGCCAAGATGGCGAATTCAAGATGGCGAATTTCTGAAAGAATGCAAAGAAAGCCTGAGCAAATAGACCAAGCCTACATTGGCTAGCCTTTGAGAGGGAACCTAGAGGGTGGTCCCTGGGACCCAGCCTGTGTCGCACTCTTCAAGGCACAAGCCAAAAAGTTGTAGAAAAAAAGGGTAGAAACTTGCCCATGAATAGCAGTGAGCAAAGACAGCCTGAAAGTAAACAGACTTCTGATCATTTACCATTGCAGTAGCAAAAACTGTACTTCTGAGAATGGCATAAAAATGAGGCTCTCTGGCTTTCCAGGGAGCGCAGGAGACATTTCAAAGGGGTTTCATGGCTCAGGCGTGATTCGTAGCACCCCATTAAATGAGTAGAGTCAGTCTGGTGAGTGAAGGAGAGCTGACCAGGCAGAAGCGGCGTCCCGACTTCCCCCAGAGCCCTTTAGAGAGAAATGGCCAAACCCCCATAACCAAGCGTCCTCGGCTTCAGAGGTGACCGGCCTTTCAGCTAAAGGCCGTAGGAGCTCTCTGGCGTGGCACCACGTCTGGACAGAGACTGAGTAACAGAGAGCCGTAGAGTAGTTTCACTCACCAGAGTAGAGAAGTGGTGTGGACGTGGATGTGAAGGCAGCAATGGTATCGATGCGTTGATTCCGCCGCAGACAGACTGGTTTGCAAAAGGCCATCATAACTGCGGGTATTCCTCAGAGCAAAAAGGGAAGAACAAAAAAAAGAAAAAAGAGGAAAAAAACAGAGAAATCCCAGTTTTCCTGACTATAAGCCTTTATCCGAGTCACAGCACCATTTATGTTAGGTTTTTAAAAAGAGGTTAACGAGTAAGAACTGCACCAGTTATGTTAGGTTTTTAAAAAGAGGTAACCGAGTAAGAACTGCACCAGCACGCACGTGGTATTCAGGTAAGGGGTAGGTTTATTCAGTAGACCTGCTAGGACCAGGCAAGGTTGGCACTCCACGTGGCTGGGAAAGAGAGAGGAAAGAGCTAGAGCAGAGAGAGAGCAGAGAGAGCTAGAAAAGAAGAGCAAGAGCAAGAGAGCTAGAAAAGAAGAGCAAGAGCAAGAGCTAGAAACGAACAGAGAGAAAGAGAGAGTCTGGGCCTGGGCTAGCCCTTATCTAGGGTATGGGAGGGGAAAGGTGTGGCCACATCAAATCCAGATGTGACCTCAGTGGATGCAGATGTGACCTCTTCCAGGTGTCCCAGTTGCCTAGGTAACGCAGGTAATGGGTGGAGACTTTGTGCGAGGAGGGTGGAGTCTGCTAGCCATCCAGAAGCGGACCTTACAAACACCAAAAGCCACCAAAGAAAGTCATGTAACACACGGATCCTGAAAAACACACTGCCCAATCACGAGTGGGTTATGGAAGAGATTAGAAAGAAAATTCAAATGTTCATGATATTCAACAAAAATGAACACACCAAGTACTAGCTCCTCTGGGACACAACAAACGCAGTATTCAAAGGCAAGTTTATAGCTCTACACAAACAAATTGGAGAGATCTGAACCAATTTAATGAGACATCTGAGCCTCCTTGAAAAAGAGCAGTAAGATAAACACAATCCAGTAGATGGAAATAAATAATTAAAATTAAATCAGAATTAAATGAAGTGGAATGTAAAAAAAATAGAAAAAAACCAGAGTTGATTCTTCGAAAAAAATAACAAAATTGACATACCCTTAGCAAATCTTATCAGAAAAAGAAGAGAACACACCCAAATAAACTCAGAGATGAGAATGGAAGCATCATCACAGAAACAACTAAGATTCAGAACATTATAAGGTAATACTTCTCAAAACTTTATGCTAATGAGTTTGAGAACATGGCAGAAATGGACCTTATCCTAGCAAATACTGACATGCCCAAACTAAGCCAAGATGAGTCAAACTATATTAAAAGGCCTGTATCAAGCATTGAAATAGAAACAACAATAAGAGACCTCCCATCTAAGAAAATCCCAGGACCAAATGGTTTTACAGCGGAATTCTATAAGGCCTTCAAAGCAGACATCACACCAATACTCCTCGAAATCTTCAATGAAACTGAAAGAAAAAGTTCACTACTGAACTCATTCTATGAGGCCATCATAACACACATCCCAAAACCAGGAAGGGACTCATCAAAGAAAGAGAATTATAGACCCATTTCTCTGATGAACACTGATGCAAAGTTTCTCAACAAAATTTTGGCCAATCGACTTCAACAATTCATAAAAAAAAATCACATACCACGATAAAACAGGATTCATTTCAGGGATGCAAAGCTAGTTTAATATACTCAAATCAATTAATATAATTCATCACATCAACAGCATCAAGGATAAGAACCACATGGTTATCTCAATAGATGCAGAAAAAGTTTTTGACAAGACCCAACACACTTTTATGATGAAGGTTTTGGAAAAATTAGGAATCCATGGAACATTACTCAATACAATAAAGGCTGTATATGACAAACCTATAGCCAGCATTATACTTAATGGTGAAAAACTAAAGCTATTTCCTCTTTACTCAGGAATGAGACAAGGATGCCCACTCTCTCCACTTCTCTTCATTCGAGTATTGGAATGCCTAACTAGAGCAATAAGACAAATGCAAATACAAGAGGGATCCAAATATGCAAAGAAGAATTAAAACTCTCCCTCTTTGCAGATGCCATGATCTTGTATTTAAAAAATCGTAGAGTCCACTCCAAAATTACTCAAAACTTTGGCAAAGTAGCAGAGTATAAAATTAACACTCAAAACTCAATGCCTTTTCTGTATGCCAACAAAAAGGAAAGTGTGGCTGAAATTAGGAAAACAAATCCATTTGTAATAGCCCACAAAAAAATACCTAGGTATTAACTTAACCAAAGCAGTGAAGGACCTCTATGATGAAAACTTTAAATATCTGAAAAAGGAAATCAAAACTGAACTTAGAAAGTGGCAAAAACTCCCATGCTCCTGGATTGGAAAGATCAACATCATGAAAATTGAAATATTTCCCAAGGCTATCTAAAAATTCAATGTGATACCTATCAATATTCCAACCTCATTCTTCAAGGAAATAGAAGAGGCAATCCAAAAATTCATATGGAACAATAAAAGACCCTGAATAGCAAAAATGTTCCTTAACAGAAAGAACTGTGCTGGAAGAATATCAATACCAAATTCAAATTCAACTACAAAGCCACAATAATCAAAACAGCTTGGTACTGGCACAAGAACAGACCTCAGGACCAATGGAATAGAATTGAAAACCCAGAAATGAACCTATAGACCTATAGCCATCTAATCTTCGATAAGGGAGCTAAAAAAATAGAATGGAAGAAAGACAGCCTCTTCAGTAAATGGTGCTGGCAAAATTGGTTCACTACTTGTAGAAAACTAAAGCTAGATCCTTATATATAACCCTCTACCAGAATCAACTCCAAATGGATCAAAGAACTTGGAATAAAAGCAGACACTCTGAAAACATTACAGGATGGAATAGGAGAAACCCTAGGCCTTGTTGGCATAGGCCAAAATTTTCTTAATAGAGACCCAGAAACACAAAAAATCATAGAAAGGTTGGACAAATGGGATTGCATAAAATTGTAGTGCTTCTGCATGGCAAAGGACATAGATAGCAAGGTTAATAGAAAGCCCATGGATTGGGAGAAGATCTTCACTAGCCATAAAATGGACAAGGGTCTCATTTCTAAAATATACCTGTAACTCAAAAATTAAAATCCCCCAACAAATCTTCAAAGAAACAACTGCCCAATAAATAAGTGGGCTAAAGACTTAAAGAGAAACTTCTCTGAAGAGGAAAGAAGGATGGCCAATAGACACATGAAGAAATGCTCAACCTCCCTAGTCATAAAAGAAATGTAAATCAAAACAACATTGAGATACCACCTCACCCCAGTTAGAATGGCTATAATCAAGAACTGTAATAACAACAGATGCTGGAGGGGATGTGGACAGAAGGGAACACTACTGTATTGTTTATGGGAGTGTAAACTTGTTCAACCAGTTTAGAAATCAGTATTGAGGTTCTTCAAAAGACTCCACATAGAGCTCCCATGTGACCCAGCATTCCCACTTTGGGTATTTTCCCAAATGTTCACAAACAAGACCACACTAGAGTTTCCATCACAACTATGCTTATTGCATCATTAGTTACCATAGCTAATATATGGAACCAACACAGATGGCCCTTAGTAGATGAGTAGATCAAGAAAATGTGGTATATATACACACTGGAATTCTATGCCTCCATCAGAAAGAATGACATTGCCCCATTTGTTAGGAAATGGAAAGACTTGGAAAAAAATTTATTAAGTGACATAAGCCAGGCCCAAAGAAACATAGGTCCCATGGTTTCCCTTATTTGCAATAACTAGTATATGTCTGAGACAAACAGAAACTGTCAGACAAGTTGATGTGAGGGAAATGAACCCTAAGATATATATTCTAATGTTATTTCCTTCATGTGATTGTTTCTAACACATTTAAAAGATTATTTCTTTTTTGCTTTGTATGTCCCTCCCCCACTGTACAAACCCTGCTTTCACTGTACTTGATGTTGTTATAATTTGTGGAGGGGAAAGGAAAAAACAAATCGTTTAAATAATAGGGATACAGCTGGACCCATTACAACAATGAGATGTACATGTCATTATGTCGAAAACAAACTTTAAAATTTTGGTGTGTGGGGGGAGGATTGGGTGGGGAGCATGGAGAGGACAGGAAGTTATGGGAAGGGGAAACAAAGGAGGAGGGTACAATGCTTGATAAGAAATGTACTCATTATCTTACCCATGTAATTGAAACCCCTTTGTACAGTATTTTCACAAAAACAAAAAAATAAATTTAAATATGGAATGAAATTAGTTCCAATAATGCATTGCATTAAGGTATTTAGAAATAACTTAAATGTGCATAAGATTTTTTTTTGATTTTAATATTTATTTTTTGTGAGCATACTGTACAGAGGGATTACAATTACATGGACAAGATAATGAGTACATTTCTTATCAAGCATTGCAGCCTCCTCCTTTGTTTACCCTTCACATCTCTTCCCAGCCTCCACCCCCCCCCCCACCCAATTTCCCCCTCCAAAGATTTTTTTATTGGAAATGAAAGGATATTGGAATTAGGTTCTCTACATTTTTTTATTTTTTGTGAACATACTGTACAGAGGGGTTACAATTACATCGGCAAGATAATGAGTACATTATCGTAAAGTTCGTTTTCAACATGACAACTTGTACTTCTCATTGTTGCAGTGGGTCCACCTGTATCCTTAAACGACTTGTTTTTCCCCATCTCCTCCACAAATTATACCGACATCAAATATAGTGAAAGCAGGGTTTATACTGTGGGGGAGGAAGATACAAAGCAACAAAGAAATAATCTTATAAATGCGTTAGAAACATATGCATGAAACAAAAAAACATTTAAATGCATATCTAAGGGTTCATTTTCATAACATCACATTATCTGACCTTTTCTGCTTGACTCATACATATACTAGATATTGCAAATAAGAAAAACCATGGGACCTATATTTCTTTGGGGTTGGCGCTACATTTTAAGCAATTTGCTTAAAAGAATAGGCAAAATAAAATTTACATTTGCAGCAGATTTGACACATTAACTTTTGTATATTGAAAGGGAAACAAGCCTCAACAATATGTCAATTTTCTCTTCTTATTTATCTCTAAAGGTTTATGCTTCTGGTCTCTTAATATTATAACTTCAAAAGAGTATGTTTAGCTAGTTGTAAAGGGGTTTTGCTTCATCGTGTCAGTTTTGAATAAAGTGTATGTGCATTTCAATATACAGTGCATCTGGATCATTTTCAAACTTCACATTTTTCTTCCTTCCTTTACCCCAACCCCACCTATCCCTTCATGTTTCCTACTTATATTCTGACATGTGTACATTGAATGTTATGACTGTATTAGTCCACCATTTCCCTCTCCATTCTTCTACACTACTCCCTTTTTTTCTTTTTAGCCCAGATCCCCTTTTTAAGACTTGTTTCAACTTCATGGTATTTTGTTAAATATCTCTACTTTGGCATTTGGCTATGGGCTTGCCACATCCTCTCTTCCATGTTTGACCTACATAAATGAATATATTTCTCCACATTTCTAATCTCTGAATGGCTAAGATAGATCTCCTTTACTATTCACCTTCTGTCTTAAATTTAGAATTGGACTTTCAGGGCCATCCGATAGAACATTTTTATTCTCTACACACTGAAGATGGAAGGGAAATAATTTCCATGCTGTCAGCATTATGTTTTTTTTTTTAATTTTATTTTATTTTATTTGAGAACATACTGTACAGAGGGGTTACAATTACATGGGCAGGATAATGCATACATTTCTTACCAAGCATTGCAGCCTCCTCCTTTGTTTACCCTTCACCTCCCTTCCCACCCTCCCCTCTCCCCCCCACCCAATCAAACCCCCCCTCCCCCCCACACTCCGACATTGTAAAGCTGGTTTTGACATGACATTTTGTACTTCTCATTGTTGCAACAGGTCCACCTGAATCCTTAAAAGACTTGTTTGTCCCCATCTCCTCCACATGTTATACTGACATCAAATATAGTGAAAGCGGGGGTTACACTGTGGGGGAGGGCTGTCAGCATTATGTTATCCATCATGAATTCCCATCGCTATTCACTTCAGCAGTCTAAATATAAAGTCATATTTTCTGCATTATATTCACACAGTATAAATGAATATCAAGGGTAATTTACCTATTATTGGAAGTTTAGGGACGATCTTCAATTTCTGATGATAGAAGCAGGAATCAGTTTTAATTTTCAGATTCCTCTATGTAGTGAGCCCTGCATTCTTCTAAATTTTCGATAAATTTTGAGTTACTTTTTGTTAATAATTTAAAAAGTTTTATTTCAGTATTTGAAATGCTGCTCCAATTATTTTAAAAGTTTCACAATAAGTTAGACTGAACATTTTCCTCCCATGTTCCCCACTAGTTCAGGTTAAATCTCCTTTCGCTGTATTTTTTGAGAGACCAAGGGATAAAGGTAAACAGAGAGATGATCATTACTCAGATATTTCCTTCCTCTTCAGTTTCTGTGGTTTTGTTGAGAGGAAGACTGGAGCAGGGAACAAGAGTGATGCTTGACTTCACCATACAAGGGAGCATTCCTGCCATGTCAATTATTGTTTCTCAGAATCACTGAAATTGCTTAACCTTGCCTTCTGACAGTAACCTAACTGTGGCTTCCTTGGTGCAGAGGAAGCACACTAACAGGTTATTACCCATAAATTGGTATTTTATATCTCAGCTTACTACTACCAAAAATAAAAAGCTTTGGCTACATAAATGCAAAGGTACTGATTGTCCAACAAAACCTTAGTGAGGAGTAGACAATTCTACTCATCTACCCCCCCTCTCGTATCCTCCCTTCTATTCCCGTCCCCTCATTTAACCTCCCTTACTTTCTTCTTTCTTTGTGTCTCTCTCCTGCATATTCATCTCTATCTTCTCTCTTTTTCTCTTCCAGTAGCAAGTACTTTGGTTTATCAGAAAACACATAAATAATTGAACAAATATTTTCTTCTCCTCTTTTTGTGATTTTTTATTCTTAAGAAGTGAGTTCTAGCACAGCACCAGTGGCTTACACCTAGATAGTCGGTAGGTTCAAATTTGACAATTGCAATTCGAAGCTATTCCAAGTAGATAATCCTAAGAGATTCTTTTCTCCACTTGTGGTAAATGGAAGAAGTGAAGGTGTGGCTCAGGTGGTATAGAGCAAACATTGAGAATTAAAGCCCAGATAGAGCTCAAGGCCAGGAGTTCAAATCCCAGTACCAGCACAATATTAAAAAAAATGAATCCTTTTTCTTTGAAAAGGGATATTTCTCCAAAAATTCATACCCAGGACAATTTTCAAGGTCCAAGACTCTTTTTAAGGCTCTTTCACATCTTAAACTGATTCCTCTGCTTGATTCATATTATGAAAAATAGGAGTCACACTTCATAATAAAAAGTATGCACATTACTGAACAGTTCTTACCATTTTTAATGTAAAGGAAGCATGAGAGAAGAATTCATCTCACTTGGGTGAGTTAGGCTTTACTGACAGACTATTGCTAGTAAATGAGGGTCTGTTTACATGGAAAGAAGTCTATATAGATGTTTTTCTAGGAGAGAGAACAAGCTACCTGTTTCCAAGTTTGAATCAGATTAAGTTTATTCCTATGATATGGTAAAGAGAAGCTCATCTCATACAACACTATGCAGACAGTAATTTCAAAAATATTAAAAACCAAGGTCTATGTTTTGAACAGCTAAATTTTCACAAACAAAAAACAGTTTTTGAGCCAAGAAAATATAAGTTAGAGCAATAGGAACTATATTAAATATAGTTAATGGCTGAGTGATATGTGTAAAAGAGTTCTGTAATCACAACTAAACTATACATTTTTTCATAATGTCCCTAACAAGAATCTCTTAGATAGGCCTTGCTAAATCTGTCATAGAGTGCTGTGTTTATGCAATTGTCAGGTTTGTTTAGGGTCTAATATCTTCCACAGTCGCTTGGGTTGCAAACTGCTCTGTTGGGAAACACATGCTGTCTTGCTAGATACCTACGATTTTTGTGCCACTGTGAAAAGTTATTGTTTTTCTTCTTGTAATTATATCTGTCAGTGTGAAGTCCTTTCATGATAAGAATAATAGTTTCTGTACCCTTTGTTACACTAACAAATCTCAGATATAAGTATAGTCGGGTGCCCGTGGCTCATGCCTATAATCCTAGCTACTCAAGAGGATGAGATCTGAGGATCACAGTTCAATGCCAGCTCAGGCAGGAAATTCCATGAGATTCTTATCTCCAATAATGTACCAGAAAACTGGAAGTAGCACTATGTTTCAAGCGGTAGAGCTCTTGCCTTGAGCTGAAGAGCACTTGGACAGCACCTAAGCCCAGAGTTCAAGCCACATGACTGACCAAAAAAAATCTATCTATCTATCTATCTATCTATCTATCTATCTATCTATCTATCTATCTATCTATCTATCTATGATGAGTTGAATTACATTTAAATATAAATCAATATTTGTGATACACATTTAAAATATAAGTAAATATATGATGTATTTGTAATATATACATATATTTACATATATAAGATCATATTATACCTGTATGTTTATAAATACACTTGTAATTTATATCCAAAGAGTACATCTGAAGATTTTCGGGAAAATGTAGAGTGTCTAAAGGGTTACTACTGACCCGCCATACTTTCAATCATTTTTTTCTACTTATTACAATGTCTGGAGTACTAAGACTGAATGATTATGAAACAGAGTTGTTGTTTTATTCCTTACGATTTTGGATTAGAAACATCTACTTACTTTGTATAAAACCTACCAAAATGTGATCTTGAAATCACACTCCACAAACGACATATACATCAATTTAGCAACTTACAGGTCTCAAACTTTTATTTGAATCCTGTATCTCACACAGATTCAGTTTCCTTCGAGTCAGCTCCATGTACAAACATGCCTAGATTTTCATGCTCACATACATCACCATACTCACATGACATACTAAATGTAACATTGTAATAAATATATATATATATATATATACTGAAAAAGAACACCTTTGTAAATGTAATTAAATTTTATTTTTAAATACAATGCATTATTGAAATACTGATGAAAGAGCAGCTGAGAGATGTTTCAAATAGTAGACTGCCTCCCTAAAGAGCATGTTTCTTATTCCAAACATCATTATTTCCATCCTTCTTTCTCCCACATAAAAAAGCATAAATAACTACAGAATTAACTGCATGTTCCTTAATCATTCATTGAAGAGAGAAACTGTAATATATGTATATATATATATGTATATACACATAATGATATACTATTTAGCCACACATAATTATGAAATAATATCATCTTCAAGAAAATAGAATGGAAACCTTCATATCAAAGCAATTAGCAGTATTGTGAAAAACAAATATTAGATTTCTCATATACAGACTCTAGACCCAGAAAATAAAATGAATGACCCAGGTGTAAAAGATGGAACTGATTAAGTTTTGAAAAAAGTAAGAGAGGAGATGAAGAGAAATATTGTGGAGTAAATATGTTCAAATATTTCATATGTTAGTATGATGGCATAATAAAATATAAGTATAAAAATAGGAAAATGAAATTAATAAAATGAATAAAATGTAACAAGCTACATTATGTGGACATATGTTTATAACACAATAAAATACTTTTGTAAAATTAATATTTGCTAATAAAAAGTAAATTTCATTCCAGTTGTTATAGATTCATATGTTAATTTCCATTTTTAGCTCAGATATTTACCTGATAAAGTAAAAGGAGTAATAGGTTTTGCTCATTTAGAAGGACAATCTTGTCCAATTAGCATTAAAGTATTCTAGGTAAATACTGTCAATGTGAAATTGTTCAAATTATTATATTAGAATATTTCTAATTGACTCTTCAAAATATTACCCTACAGGTATATACTTTTTGCTGTTTATTGAATATTTTTCTACCCAATTACTATATGCCACTTTCTGAATGCAGTTTGGAATATGTAACTAGGATATATTATACCTAACCAGGAAATCAATTATTCAAACAGTTTTTTATCAAAAATGCCTATAACGAAATAAAGCGGTAAATCCAAATTATGTATATTTGAAGTCAATACTTGCTTAGTCCTCTTCTCACATTCTTCATTCCCTTCTTGAGAATAATACACATTGTAAGGAATACTTAACATGTTTTAGAGAAATAGGTTGACTTTACTCAAATGAGTTACTCTAAGCTGCATTTTGGTTTACTTTATATCCAGAAGAGATAAATTCTTACCTTATGATTTTCCTTAGACTTTATATCAGGTTTAATCCCTGGTGGGTGCCAGATAAAGGTATAAACACTTTTTAACAGTGGCTAAATTTAGGCTGGGAAATCTAGGTACAACTTTACTAATGCAGATAGGCCTCATCAGTCATGAGACCACGATATCAAAATGTTAACCTATGCTTCCTGAAATCATGCTTATGAGATTTTGTGTATTATAAGCAGTGGTTATTAGCATTTGTTTTGTAAACAACATCATTTCATTGGATAGGAACTGAAGTGAGATATTATACCCAGAACAAAATTTAAGGAGGCATCCAAATTTAGTTACCAAGATATAAATCATTTAACACAATGTTTAAAAAATGCAAGACAAAGGAAATAATTTATGAAAAAAGCCAACATTTAATATGACTGATTTTTCTTTTTATCCCAGTTGCAATACGGATTGCATGATGACTTTTCTAGTTATATGCTTAGTTAGGTCTTGATATTTAGTTGGAGAAGTTATGTTCTTTCATATATTCATTTGTCAGATCAAAGAGGAAATGAATTCCATGCCAGAGTCAACATCCATAATAGTGTTACAGTTGTATTGTACTACTTTGCCAAAGTTTCGAATCAGCTGGAGTAACTTGGGTCTTCTTTGGATCTAACTAATTAGGTATACAATTTAGACAGTACTAGATTTTGACCACGATTTATTAAAATATTATATTCCAGAAACTACTACTATTCTCTCTTTTCATGAGATTTTTAATTTCATTTATATGATGTGCTGATGTTTTCTTTTAGATAATCCACATTCAGTCTTGTAAAAACCGTATAATTTGGAGTATTTTTAAATTATGTACACTGCTCAGATTCTGTTATTTGCACATTTTGCTCTTGTTAAGTCAGTAGTATTTAGTTCTCATTATGGATATTTTGGAATTACTAATTGCATTTCGGAATTTTTAACAATGTTATGATTTTTGTGATTTAATACTGTAGCATTTTTTCTTTTAAGTATGTTCAGATCTTATTTTACATACAGTTACATTTGATTTAAACAATTTGATCCATTCAAGGGATTTTCTATATTAGGTTGATCTAGATAAATTTAATTACAAATTAACACAACCTTATTTCTGAAAGACAGTTATACTTATAGCTCTACTTAAATTAACATGTGTTTGAAGTTTAAAAAAATAAGTTGGGCACAATATGTTTTTGTTCCTGGGGAAGTTCCAATTTGTTGGTTGTTTTTCCAGCTGTGATGACTTCAACACATGTGTGCATTTTAGTTCAATTGTTTTGTGCCTATATTTTGTTTCATATAACAGAAAATACAAAAAGAATCAGTGATTTAGAACTTTTCCAAATAGAATTCTAAGAGAGACACTTGAAGTTTTGTGACAACTGGGAAAAGGGACGTCTTCTTAGTGGAGGGGTTAGCAGAATAACAGAGACATTGTTTGAAGAGATTTGAATTCTGCCACTGCCTGCCTCACTATTTCCAGTGGTATTACTTCAGCGTATTTAGTGGAAAGAAAATAATTTTGTCTGTATGAATTCACAATTTTTGGTTTATTTGGGCCACACTACACATTCATATTTGATTTTACCTTTAAAATCTTTTCTCCTTTGTTTAAAACCACAGATGTGAATTTATAATGTAAAATAGCACCTAGAATTTATATGAAATGGTTCAGACTATTTAGATTGTAATGATCATAGTGTGTGAGATAGTATGTAATAATTGATTTTGGGGAAAGTCAATTACAGTGGATTTTTGTGAAATACTGAGTGATAGAATTATATTTGATTCTATAAAAATACTTCATGGTTACATCTAAAAATAACTCAGTTACAAGATAATTCTGAAAAAGTAAGATTGTTTACTGGAAAAAGCTAAAAGTTTCAATAAGCTTGCTTTTTAAAAATTGACTTGGATCTGGACTTTGGTGGCTCATGCCTGTAATCCTCGCTACTCAGGAGTCTGAGATCTGAGGATAGTGATTGAAAGCTAGCCTGGGCAGAAAAGTCTGTGAAACTCTTATCTCCAATAAACCACCTTAAAACCAGAAATGGCACTGTGGCTCGAGTGGTACAGTGGTAGCCTTGAGCTGAAGAGTTTAGGGACAGTGCCCAGGCCCAGAGTTCAAGGCCCACAACCATCAAAAAAAATTGACCTGGAGTTTTACTATATTATTTCATGATTTTTTATAGTTGTTCATTGAAAATGTCATTGGTTTTTATATTTTGTGTTGGCATAAAATGAGCCTACAATTGTCTTAAATTAATCAAAAACATTTCTTATTCTATGACTGCATAAATGGTTAAAACGAAATAGCCTTTTTGAAATAAAATATTTATATCACCCCCCAAAAAAGAGGAACAAAATAAAATATATGCTAGAAACTTACTTTGTAAATCTTCATGGACTAATAGCCTGTCAGTTTGTTTTAACTTTTAAAAAAATTAAAGTAATAATAATATGAACCCATTTAAATTTCTTCATCTTTGTCATTTAAGATTCACTTTAAAAAGAAGTTCAACAGGTAAGTGTTTTTTCTTTACTTTTCCAAAGAAATTATCATTTCATCGTTATAGTGTATAGCACAATATACTCAGAAAGCATTTCTTAAGGAAAATGATTTTTTCCCATTCTTTGGTTTGCTTCAGTCTGTATTTAAACTGCATACCACAACTTACCCACCCTATTGTTTGTCTTTTCATTTGAAACATTTCAAAAGTTTTTCTTCCCTGGTGTGTCAGCCAGCAAAGTTTTACAAACAGCATGCTTTCATTAATTGTGCTTTCCAAAATATATCTCACAAATGCCAACAACGAAACACAATCTGAAAAATCTGTGGACTTTTCCACTTATAGTGGAAAAATCACTTTCCATACTCCTTAGAACCAGCTGTTTACAGGCATTAATTGCTCTGTCAGTTCCATGCTTTAGAACAGCTGCATTTGACAATGTCGTACATGTTAATTTGTTTACCACATCTGGTTTGTTTTCAGGAAGGACTGTATTCATGCAAGATGGTAATAGATGAGTTTTGCAATTATGTAGCTTAATAGGACTCTGAGTTGTGGATATAGAACATCCATTTCAGTGACTAAATATTTAAATTAAATCCCATAAAGTATATTCCTTCAATTTTCTGGGTGAAGTGTTCTAGAATCTAGGTATTTTAAAAGAAGTATTATATGTTGTTTCCATGGTGACAACATAATTGGAGGACTTAAAATTTTATATACCCTGGCCATCTTAAATGAGGTAGATGAACTTCGGTTGGCATGCAAAACTTTTGGTAAGTAAGGTATGTGGTCTACCACTGAGCAACCTTCCCAGCTCTTCATGCATGCAAAACTTTTGGGACAGCATTAATGTTTGAATCTTGGATAAGATCTCATTGGGAATTGTGGCAGACTTTCATAGTATAAGAAGAAAAACGAAAGACCATACTAATTTTTTTGGGGGGTCCGGTTGTGGGGTCTGAACTCTGGGCCTGGGCGTTGTCGCTCAGCTATTCAGCTCAAGGTTAGCGCTCTAACACTTGAGCCACAGCACCACTTCTGGCTTTTTTCTTTTTGATTATGTGGTGCTGAGGAATCGAACCAAGGGCCTCATGCATGCAAGGCAAGGGCTCCACAACTAAGCGATCTTCCCAGGCCCACTAATACTTTTCTCTGCTACATTGTTATATTAGTTTATTGAAACACGCACATACACACATACAAACACACAGATACACACATTTGTAGAATAAAGACCCACTCCGTCTGCAAGAAAATATTTTAATAGGAATTCCATAAAATATTTAGTCTGCTGAGTTCTGATTAGAATTTACAGAAATATCTACTTGTGTCTTCCCCTGGACAAGTCATTATCATTTGTGAAGGTGTTGCCAACTGAATTTAGAATGCCCCAGAAAGATCTATGTGTTAAAGAAAAATGACTTTCTATTTCCTCCCAGACTGTGGAGAATATCTGAATAGTTCTGAAGATAAAGTTCTTCAGCGTGAAAGCTATGAGAACATAGACTTTCATCTACTTTCTTATTTTATCTTTTAATCAGTCTAGATCAAAAACTTTTCTCTTTGACCTACTCCCCACCTTGCCATTGTCTTGTCACAGGCTCCCAAAGTAATAAAACCAACTGACCATACACTGAAACCTCCAAACTTGTAAATCTAAATAAGCATTTCTGTATAATAAGTGGACAACATCATTTATTATGGTAGGTTATAAAGCTAACACAGAAGTCTAGTCTTTCTAACAATGTAGAGTATATTAAATTATGCTTCATTATAAAATATCTAACTCCATGTTTTATTTTATATTTTTGTTTCTGTTGATCCCAAGGCTTAAACTCAGTGCCTGGATGGGGATTTTGTGTTCTAAGCCAGTGCTCGACATACAATCTGCACTGGAACTCCATTTGCCCTGGTGGTTAATTGGAGATAAGAATCTAATGAACTTTCCTATGCAGGCTGGATTTGAACTGTGATCTTCAGATCTTAGCCTCTTAACTAGCTAAGATTACATCCTTGAACCAGCAGTGCCTACCCATGTTGCATATTTTGTGTAATTCAAATTGTCAGCATTGTATCGATGCTCCTACTACAATATAAAAAAACTAAACCTAGTTTTCACTGTATTTGATGTTGGTATAATTTGTGGAGGGGAAGGGAAAAACCAAATTGTTTAAATAGGAAAACAGGTGGACCCAGTGCAACCATGTGATGTACAAGATGTTTTGTAGAAAAATGAAATTTACAACTTTGGCTCAAGATGGGAGAGAGGGTCAGGAAAGTGAGATGGAAAGGGATGATAAAGGGATAGAAAGGAGAAGGTAACAATGCTTGATAAAAATGTACTCATTACATTGTCCCTGTAATTGTAACATCTCTGTATGTTATTTGCACAAAAAAACTTAAAACATAATAAGGATATTTGTAAAGTATATAATGAAGGAAGAATTTTCATCCTTTACAAAATTTATGCTAAACTATCTATATTTTACTGTACCTTTCCTGCAACCAGTTTGATATAATTTAATACCTGTCAGGCCGTTTCTCTATAATCTACTGGAGATTTAATTTTTCATGTATGTATTTATATGTATATGTATATATCTATCTATCTGTATATGTTCCAATGTGGATCATCAAACTTGAAACTTTGCTTTTTTTTTTTTTTTGGCTGTTCAGCAATTAACCTGGTCAGCTCAATCTGTGACAATATCTGTGCTCATTCTGACCATTCCTTTATTTACCACACCATCAGCCTTTTAAAATCAGCTTTATTTCCAGAGATGATTACCAATCAGTCCAACAAATATACACCCAGAGAGCTTTAATAAAACAAGCTTTAAGGAAGGAAGATAACATGAAGTGACAACTACAAAATTTCTACAGTGACCTGACATCTCTCACATTTCTGCCTTCCTCCTGATACTTATGCAAGCATTGACTAACACTATAAATAATAGTGCAATTATAACTTAAAGATCAGTGTTTTCTTCCAACCTGAAGCCTTTTTTTCCATGATTTTTGACAAACTTTTGTGAGACTTTTTTGATTGTGATGGGATTCCATCCTAAACAAAGCCATGTATATGAAGAAAGCCAATGTTTTCAACCCAGAGTACTAAACAAAAGAGGGAGAAAATTAAGGCTAGCTATATATGTTAAACAAAAATATAGGCAATATCAAGATATTTTGAAATTGTATACTTTTACTGGATAAAGTGGCTCAAATCTATAATATTATCGACTTGGAAAACAGAGCTTAGAGAATTCCAGTTCCAGGCAAAATGTTTTATGCTTGTGTTAGGAGGACCTCAGTCCAAGCAGGCCCAGGCATATTGATACTACCTCAAAATAAGCAATCAAATTTAATCTGCAGGTATGGTAGTGGTAGAGATGCTATTTCACAAGTGTAGGTTTTGAGTTCAATCCTCCAGTAGAACTGGGAATTTAAATGTGTCATGTCTAAGGTCAAGACTTCATAATTATCTTACAAGCTCTAATAAAACCTTTACCTCTTTTGCTATTTTTTGAAAGTATAACCATAACTTCCATGCCCCAAACAAATAATTTCATATTAGAGATTTTCTTCTATCTATTAAGCAATATGTTATGTCCCACTGAACTCAGACTAAAGATAAAAAACCCATTGTCTTACAAAGTGACTGCATATGGAAACAGAATCTCAAATGTAGCATTTAAGTTGAAGTCTACTCCAAGAGAAGCAGAATGCCTTGAATATGCCAAGGAAAGAGGAATCAGAAGCCAAATCTAATCTTGGAGTTCAAATTCCACCAACTCAGAGAAAATGTATTTACAATGTTAATGCTACCCAATCTGTGGTAGTTTATTATTGCAATTACTAGCAAACATGTGGAAGCCATAAAACACGAAAAGTCATTGACTCTTCTGATCCAAGTCTCATCTCTATAATCCTAGTGATTAAGAAGTACGAGACTTGGGGGATAATGGTTTTTCAGGTTGGTAGGAAAGTTCATGAGGTTCTATCTCCAATTAACTACAAAAATTTCTGGGCTGGGACATGGTTCAAATAGTAGACTGACTTGTGTTAGCAAAAAAAAAAAAAAAAAAACAGAGCGTGATGTATGTTCAAGCCCCAAACTGGCAGAAAGAAAAAGTCCTTAGAAGAATACCATGAGAAGCAGAATTATGAATAGGAAAGAAGAAACAAAAGAAATAAACATTGATATAGACAAAGCTTCTCAATGTGAAATATGACACAAACTGTAATATTTAGGTTTTTCCTTCCTATACAGTAGAAATAATATTCCTTTTATGTTTCCATAATTTAACTTGTTTTCCTAAATATTTCTCGAATAGTGTAGCTTTTGAAAATCAATAAATGTTGCATTTTCATATATGATTACATATCCTTCCAAGTGTTGTCTAAAATTGATCTACACTGAAATGATTGTCATTGACATCTTTCTCAAGATATTTATACTTTCAGCTGACCTTCCACAAAACTCATACCCAAAATATAAATTTTTAGTTTGTTCATGCAAACATAGGAACATAAACATATGTCTCAAAATGTTAATTACTTTTATCTGCTCTCATTAATGAAGTATATCTAATAGAATTAAGTATATACCCTGAAGGAAATAAGATACTTCCTTCTAAATACAGACTTGCAGGCATACACACAATCACACACACACACATACACATATATATTTACCACACTGACTCAGGTTAGATTCCTGACATTGGGTGTCAGCAGTGATCTAATAATCAAATTTTCCTGCCCAGACATAAAATACATTCATAATTTCACACAGACAAAAACACCAGATCATTCAAAATAATGAGAACATTTAACAGAACCAACCAGCACTTGAGCCATCTACTCCCTGATTTCATTCATTCATGATCATGCATTTTTCATATCATAATTTAAAATAAATTTGTCTCTGATTGGCAGAAAAAATATGCTATCATATAATAGAAATTGTAGGTAAAATTACTTGTAATCTTTAATATATCTTATCAAAGACTTCTGTTTCCTTCTTGTATAGTGTTTCTGGCATTTTGCCCTAATGTCTATAATTAAATTACAAAGGACATGCCATATAACTTAATTCATTTTTCTTAAAGGTTATGCTATGGAGTTGAATCTGATTTGCTTGCTTATTCTAAATTAAATATTCTCAACAACTTGAATCATTGTTTATGTTACTCCCAATCCATTTGAAATATCAAATAAAACTGGAAATTCCCCTCGGCAATTATTTGTGAATGTCATTAATGTTTGTGGAGGGATGAAGGATTTGAATTTTCTAGAGTGCATTAAAAATGGCACTGTTATTCAAAGGGCTGATCATTTAGTGAGCTTTTAAAGTGTGGTCTTCTTATTTCATCTAAGAAGATAACAGTATGCTTTTCATCACATTCTTGCCTGCAAAGCAGTAGAATTATTTCCTTTGTACTGTTTATGTCCAGCTGCGACATTAGTCAAACCTACAAACAACTGCAGAGCTGTATTAGCTGCTCTAGATTTTGAAATTTTCTTCCTGTAGCCCTTGTGATTTGAGTCCAGATTCATGGGATAGTCACAGAATCCACAATAACAAAGCACCACAATATACAAAGACCACTTGCAAAATGAAGTTCAATTTTTTCTTTGTTGTTTCCTTTTTTTATTGTCTTTTAAGGAGCTAAGGGTGTTTCTCATTATTTTTGATGTGACTTAAATAAATTTTTCAGATTTTTCAAATAAAATAGAGATATAAAAGAGACCTAGTTAGTCACAAAATACAGGTAACCATTTGCATGATTTTTTTATTCTAATCCTTTTCTCAGTTATCTTCAAATAACGTTGAGATGTGCCTAGCGTATGTGTAAATTGACATGTATAAAGCACACAGAATTCTGGAATCTTTGAACTGTGATTTCTATATAACTTCACTTAGAAAAGAAAATTATCACTTGCTTCATGTCTTAAGTAATCTACTTAAAACAAGTTTTATTAACTTTATTAATAGATGTCATAATCTATGGTACTGATGCATTGCATAAATATTTGATTCCTTATGTCCACTGAATTAACATTACATTTATTTTATTTTTTTTGCACATGAAATAATGACATTCTTGAGGATAAAACATACCTGTTTTTCATTTTGGTTGCCAAAATGGAATTATTAGACATTTGGAACATTTAAATCTGAACTTTCAAATTTCACTAGTACCTCAATTGTGTTACTTACAAATTTAATATTAAAATAAAAAATATCATTAAATAGAGAGCAAAATTATGTTATCACACCTTACTACCTGAATTGACTTCATGATAAAAAAACAATTAGATTTATATAACAAGATATACATACTCAAACGAACTATGAGATACGGAAACAGAAAACTTATTTTTTGTTTTGTGTTCGTTGTTGTTTATAGTTTGTGATAATTCTGTCTTTTTTGCCTTATGCCTGGTATATTCATTGTGAAGGTGAGGGGTGGGCACAGAGTTTTAGGGAAAAGAGTCGAAAATTGCAGCAGTGTAGTTCATTGATCATTGATGAAAGTGAACTATTTAACACATGGGTGGGGACAGGAGGGTGGGACTGGGAACAAGTGTGGGAACTGAAGACATTTCACAAAAGGAGATGTGCTCATTACCTGACCCTTGTAATTGTAATCCATCTATAAATCACCCTAATAAGAACAACAGAGCAAATTTCTGTTAAAAAAAGGCAAACAAAATGTTGTTTCTTAGAATCCTAGAAGTTTGTTTTGTTCACTGGTTTGAGCTGGTTGAGTCTATCTCTGAAAATAGCTATATTGACATTCATTGGGCAAATTTTTGAGCTACTAGTAGATAAAAGTCAATTATGATTGTATGTTTTTTGAGACTGATTCATTTATTTCTTTAATATAATTTGTATTATTTCTGTCTATTGGTTTTTGGTTTTGTTTTTCCTGTTTTGTCAAAGACTTAGTGGTGCATCATTAGTGCTGATTAAGATTGTTCTGGCCAGGCGCTGGTGGCTCATGCCTGTAATCCTAGCTACTCAGGAGGCTGAGATCTTAGGATCGCGGTTCAAAGCCAGCCCAGGCAGGAGAGACCGTGAGACTCCTATCTCCAATAAACCACCAGAAAACCAGAAGTGGCGCTGTAGCTCAAGTGGTAGAGCATTCGCCTTCAGCTGAAGAGCTGAGGGACAGCACCCAGGCCCAGAGTTCAAGCCCCACGACTGAACAACAACAAAAAAAGATTGTTCTAATTTGTTGATGTACATAATCAAAGTATTGTCTGTGCTACTGCTATGTCCCAGAGAAGGTAATATTTTGTGTGTGCACTTCCACTGAATTCCACAAACATTGGAACTTCCCTCCATATCTCTTCAGTGACTCACTGATGATTTAGCAATGTGTTATTCAGTCTCTGTGAGTTTCAGAATGTTATGTGATGCCTTTGGATGTAGAGATCTAATTTGGTCCCATCATGGTCTGAGAGGATACAAAGAGTAATTTCATTTTTATTTTTGAATTTTGAAAGCTGCTGAGTGGAGTATATATTGTGATACTGGTAGGTGAAATACTCTGTATATATCTGTTAGATATAGCTTGTCAATACAGTTATTTAGCTCTAAAGATTTTTGCTAAGTTTTTACCTGGGTGGCCTGTCCAGAGGTAAGAATGATTTGTTCAAACAACCAACAATTAATTTGGATGTATGCATGTTTTTAGGGTAAGTAGTATTTCTCTGATGAATTTGTGAGCTCTAGGTTTCAGGACACTGATATTTAGAATTGTTATATCCCTCCTATGGAGAGTTTTCTTTGTCAATATTTAATGTCCTACTTTGTCTCTTTTTACTTGCATACCACTTATATTTTAAAGCCAATTTTATCTGATATTAGTATAGCTACTCTAGCCTGTTTATGAGGTCCATTTTTAATTTGTAAATATGATGTACAGAAGGGTTACAATTACATAAGTCAGATAATGAGCACATTTCTTTTTGAACAGTGTCACCTCTTCACATATGTTCTCCCAGATTTTCCCTTTCAACCTCCCTCTCGCGAAAGTTGTATGGTTCATTTACAATGTAGTGTCTATTGAGTAGCACTGCTGCATTTAAGCCTTTGTCCCACAATTTCTGTATTCCCCCTTGCCCTATCCAAACGTACATATAAGACCAAAGGTGCAGAAATTAAAAAAAAAACGGCATCAGAACACTGAAGGAAAAAGCAAAATAATAAACAAACTCTCATAATCATTTCTTGGAGATCATTTTAAGTAACATTGTTTTATATGATAATCTTCATACAGCTATTGATCCTTTGTGATCCTCTCCAAAGGGCATCCTCCTTTGATCTCACTGTATATATGTTTAGAATCCCATAAAATTTATTATGTCCAAGAGTAATGTTTTCTCTTTTACCACCCAACTGTGATTACTTGTAGAATTAGAGGCACATTCTTCTACAACAAATGAGGGAAGTTAGGCAACCTATATTTCTTTGAGTCTGTCTTTCTTCACTTAATATGTCTTTTCCAAGTCTTTCCATTTCCTTATGAATGGTGTAATATCATTCTTTCTGGATCAATAGAATCACATCATACTGAAGAGTTTCTACATGACAACAGGAAAAGATAGCAGGATATATAGAAAGAGAACAGAATGGAAGAATATTGTTACTAGTTAAGCATTAGACAAGTGTTTTTATAACTAACCCATATTTAGAGATCAAAAAGTTAAACCTAACAAAAATAAACCCTCAAATAAACAAGAACCCAATTAATATATGGGATAAAGACTTAAAGAAAACTTGTTAGAAGAAGAAGTAAGAATCAAAAGTAGACACATCTCTCTCCATAAAAGAAATGCCAATCCAAACAACACTTATATTCATCTCACCCCACTTACAATATCATTATGAAAAAATGAACAATCACAGATATTGATAGGGATGTGGCCCAAAGGAAACTCTATTACACTGTTGGTGGGAGTGTAATCTTGTTCAATCACTCTGCAAAATACTATGAAATTGCTCACAGAACTGTATAGAGAGCTACCTACCTATGATCCAGCAAATCCACTTATGGTCATTTATCCAATAGAGCAGAAACAAGGCCACACTGAAGATACCAGAACAATCATGTTCATTATTGCATTATTTTCTGTAGCCAACATATGGAATCATCCCAGATGCCTCTCATTGTAAAAAGAGATCAAGAATTATATATGTATATATAAATTACATATATATATATATACATATATATCCAATTTTATTTGTCCCAATTAACAAGTATATATGTATGTATATAAATGTATGTATACAAACATATATACATATATATATATATATATATACATACAAACATATAAATACATACATAATGGAATTCTGTTCATCCATCAGTAAAAATAATATTGCACCATTCTAAAGGAAAAATGAAACACTTAGAAATAATATTAAGTGAAATAAAGCAGACACAGAGAAACTTAGTTTGCATGACTTTCCTCATTTGTGGTAGATAGGAGTGTCTATAAATGTAAAAGTAAACACACTGGATTGTATGCAAGGAATTACAAATGAATTATCTGAAATGTCATAGTCCATGGAGAGTGAAAATACTATAATTCTCATAAAAGGCTAAGTCAAAGCCCAACAAAATAAATCCCAGTAAATGTGTAGTGCAAGAGAGGATAGTGGGGGACAATGTGAGAGGGGTAGGAAATTGAAGGGGAAAAGTATAGAATACAGGCAAGAATCCATTGTATACTTCCCAGAATTGAAATATACAAAGCAAGGGGTAGTGTGAAATGGGGCTGAAGATGTTGAAGTGGTAACACAATTCCAGGTGCATTGTACACATAAACTGCTTTATTAAATGGCAAGAAATTGCATAACATAATATTGAGATACATAAGGATTGGAGATGATTGGTAGGGGTGGATAAGACTGTTGAAAGGGGTGACATTGATCAAGATGCACTGTATCCGTACACTGTTTCAGTGAATGGCAAATCCTTTGTACAACTAAAGATAATAAAAATATTCAAAAAATTAATTATGATAGTTGAATAGAGAGTTGCACCTCAACTCAATTCCCATTTAAAAATATTTTTAACCCAGAGACTTGGAGAATAAAATTTAAATAATAAAACCCTATGAATCTTTGTTATCAGAATTTGTGAAATTTAAATCAAAACTTTGCTTTTTGTCAGCCATTGGGCTGTTAAAATATTTCAAATAAGTGGCTTAAAAACATCAGGAGTATATTATCCATATTCTAGAAGCTTAAACATTGATTTTAAAAATGGTTATTCAAAGTAATTCTTTGTCTTATGGGGGTCTATTTTCTGATTCATTATAATCTATTTGCTGGACGTTCACATGGCAGAGTAATTATATTGGGATTCTTTCTTGCCTGGGCTGGCTTCAAACCTCAATTATCTGCCTCCTGATTATCTAGGATTACAGCCGTGAGCCGCTAGTGCCCGGCTTAATAAAATGCACTTTTTTTTTTTTTGCATAGTCCTGGGGTTTGAATTCATGCCTTGGCAATGTCCTTGAGCTTCTTTTCCTCTTGCTAGTACTCTATGATTTTGTCATAGTGCCAATTCCTGCTTTTTTGTTTATGCAGTACTGAGAAATCAAACCCAGGGCTTCACACATGAAAGGCAAGTATCTACCACTAAGCTACATTCCATGGCCAATACAATGCATCTTGATGATCATTATCCCTCATCCTTCTCAATCCTATCTCATAGCTCAATATACATGAATTTGTAGAATATTCACTGGCTCTTAATGTCATGTATAGTCACTCAGAGGATATATCACAGATCATATTTTCTTGATAGTCTTATTAATCAACATACTAAAGTTGTGCATTATAGAATTCTGGGATTTTACATTCTAAATTATCAGTCAGATTCACCCACTACTATTCTAAAAATTTTCCTAAGGTTAATGCAAATGCAATCTGTAATTCTTCGATAAAGTACAATGATTCTTAGGATGTTAAAGAGTTGGAGTAAGAACATCACCTTCATTTCAGGAACATTTTATCATTACTACCCTCTCAACATACTCAAATATTTATTAATAGTCATTTCCTGTCATCATTTCAACCTTCTCTCCCCTTGAGCAGCTATTATTTCATATTCTACCTCTACAGATGTGCTAATTTTAAAAACCTCATGTAATAAGAAAATGTAGTCTATTTTATCCATTTCTCCCATGTAATATCACTGTTTCCAAAATAAGTCCATGTAAGTTTTTCTCATGGATAGAGCATATTGTTTTGTATGCATGTGTATATTGGAATAACATCCTCAATGGGCATTTCAATATTTTATTATATGTTATTATGAAGGATTTTGCTATGTATATTCTTGTACATGTGTCTCATTGGACATATGTTAAAATCTATTTTGTATATAAAACTATAATTCAAAATGTGGATCAAAGAGGCAATTCTATGTGTAATGTCTTAAGGATTTCCAGTATGTTTAAGAAACTGACTATATCATTTTAAGTGCCAAGCACCAATGTATAAGGATTGCAATTTCTACATAATGGTTGTGCAGGGCTATCTTATTGTTTCTACTTCCACTAATCTCTATATGTATGCAATGTCTAGGTATGTTATGATCTTTCCATATGTTCCTTGATTGTTCTTATATTACTATAGAGATATGTATTTGGATTTTTGGATAACTTATTCAGGATGGTTAAAGTATTTCATTGGCATTAATATGCTCTTAATATATTTCTGATTCAAGTCTATTTAAATAAATGTATATTTGTACACACTACATGTACATATGCATATATTCATACTTATATGTGTATATATTCGAATACCTATATATGTATACATATATGAATATACAGATGTGTACATATATGTATATATAACTATACATACATTATTATTTTCATTTGTCTGTAAGTTATCATTTTACCTTATTTGCCAAACATTCCCTATATTGATTTTATTTTATTTTATTTTATGTTTAAATGTTGTAAAAAGGAGCCAGGCGCTGGTGGCTCACGCCTGTAATCCTAGGCACTCAGGAGGCTGAGATCTGAGGATCATGGTTCAAAGCCAGCCTGTGCAGGAAAAGTCCATGCGACTCTTATCTCCAATAAACCAACAGAAAGCCGGAGGTGGTACTATGGCTCAAGTAGTAGAGCTCTAACCTTGATTTGAAGAGCTGAGGGACAGCGCCCAGGCCCAGGGTTCAAGGCCCAGAACCACCACCACAACCAACACCAAGAAAAAGAATACAGACTCAAAAAGCAATAGTATTAAGCAGTCTTAAAGATAAGATCAAGTCTAACATTTTAGAATTATCTTAGATACAAGCAACCTTCGAGTCCAATGAGCCATGAGCCTTCAGAATGTTGACTGAATTTCTTAGTTTATTTACACAATCATTATAAGTATGCATTTTCTTATCTATCTTTCTTTCATTTCACCACAGAATGTGTATTTATCCTTTATGTCATACTTGAATACCAAAGCTTTGGAAGATAGTTATTAGTTGGTGTATATTAATTATATGAAGATATCTTATTGAAATATCTTACACTCTCACATATTGATGAAGGGCCTGATTAACCCGTTTCTGACTTTCTCCATTCCCATTGCCCTTTATATTTCAACTGTTTTCTGTGAATTTCTTTGTGCTATCTTCACACATTGTCAAAATGTATTAAAGTGCTACTTACTCACCGTCATTGAAAATTATACAATGGTAAATATAAAAGCAAAAATCTAAATTAATGGAGACATAATTTTTGTGGATTAGAGGATACAATTGAGAAATGATATAAATTATCTCTTCCCCTTTTTTGGTCATTCAAGGGGCTTGAAATTTGGTCCTGGGTATTGTCTCTCGGGTCTTTAGTTCGAAGTGAATGCTCTACTCATTGAGCAACTGTGCCACTTCTGTTTTTCTGGTGGTTAATTGGACATAAGAGTATTACGGACATTCCCATTCCAGGTAGATTTCAACCACAATCTTCAGATCTCAGCCTCCTATGTAGCTAGGATTACAAGCATGAGCCAACAGCACTCAGCTTCAGTTTTATTTAGGTTTATGACAATTTCTAAAAACACCTGACTAGTACTCTTTGAGTCATTGATATATAAAAATAAACTGGAATATATTTCTCTGTCCAATATTAAATCTATTAGTATAAAATTGTTATATTTGTAGAGGAAAGATTATACAGCTCAATGGGTCTGTAGGGCACCAGATTAGATCCACATAAATATTATCAAGGAATATTTACTAAGGGGTAAAACCTAACAGTTGTGGAATGACGTTCGGTTAAATAAGAGGTGATAGGTTAGGCAGTATTTGGGAAAATTAAAAAGTGAACATTGACTTAAACATAACAATTTATTCAAATGTTAACTTCAAGCAGGATTAAAACGTGGCATATAAAACAAAAAGAGAGATGTAAATGTAAAGCAAAGGAAGATGTTTTGAAAATTTTGAGATGAAGCAGTCTTAAATTTGGCATTAAAATTATAGGAAAGGAACACGAAAGAGTTGGACTAAATAAAAGTGTAAAACAATTTAGTCTATGAAAGCCCATATACAAGTGGTGAATAGAAGTTGGGAGCAGGTGGCAAATGTACCTAGCTACTGGGTAGGCTGTGATTTGAGTATTGCTGTTTGAAGGCAGCCCTCAAAATAAACTCCCTGATAATCTTATCTTTGATTAATCAGCAAAAAAAGCCAGAAGTGAGGCATGACTGAAATGGTAAATTGTTAAAAAAAAATTGCAACAAATCTCAGGGACCCTGAGTTCAAGCTCTAGGACCAAACAAGTTTGAATCAACTTGATATAATGTAACTGTTATAAATCTTAACAATTAAACAATGAACATTACACATTCCCACAGAAATATAATTGGAAACAAAAGGCATAATTGTTTTCTTACAACAAGTAATGGAACCATGAATTTCTTTCACTTTACAATTCATGTTTTATGTAACTTTGATTATCAGACTTCCAGGAATAAAGCTACATATATTAATTGTATACCACAAGAAGCAAAGTGATTATAGTTAAGAATAGATATTTCATCCTAGCCAGAAGATAAGTTTTTGAGCATTCTCACTAAAAAGAAATGTTACATGCAGAAATTAATGGATATGATGTAGTTTTATCATTACACAACATATAAGTGAATGGGATTATCAATCAATATTTCATAGCTATGTAAAAAATAATTGTGTACTAGGAGCCAGTGGCTCATGCTTATAACCCTAGCTACTAAGAAGGCTGAGAGTTGAGTGTCATGGTTCAAAGCCAGCCTAGTCAGGAAAGTCCGTGAGACACTTATTTCCATAGAGCCACCAGAAAAGTGTCAGTGGCTCAAGTGGTAGAGCACTAGTCTTGAGCTGAAGAGCTGAGGGATAGTGTCCAGGCCCAGATTTCAAGACCCACTACCAACAAAAATTTAAAATAAACAGTTACAAATAAACAAATGTTTTCATATAAATGTTAAAAAATATATTCTAACAATTTTTAAATCCTTACTAGGTATACTAGTTTACATAAATATAGAGAATTGCTTTCTGGATTAGTTGTCATTAAATCAATTTTAAATCACATATTTTCACTCAATTCATATTTTTATATTTCTATACTTATATACATTAAGTATAATTAAGTGATACATGAAAGGCAATACTGTTTTAGGATTCTCCCTTGGCTTTCTATAATTAACCCTCCTACCCTAAAATCAATATGCTCTCCAACATTGTCAGAAGTTTCATCTTGTTGGAGCAGAAAAGTATAAGCCATAATCATTGTTGGAACAAGTAACATTTCACATGTATTTCACTTCGTTTAAGAACCAAAACTTCAAATCATCTTAACAATGCCAGTGATAGCAAAATGTCTTCTGAGCTTTTCAGTCTTTAAGGAGAGGAAAATCTTAATTATATATCTATTTTTTTTTCTACCTAACATCCTGTATCTTAGGTAACCCTCTGTTCCTGATTAGAAGACCGGAACAAAGGCAATAATGAAAATAGCCAAGGGAAATACTTGAAAACTATTAACGAAGCAATCACAGACACCCCTGTTTTCATCAATTTCAATGAGAATGTATGTTAAAGTATCACTTTTTGTTGCATTTAAAGAGCAATAATTAAACTATAATTAGCAGTGAAGACAGCTTTACACTGAACAATTCAACACAAGCATAATGGATTTATCTTGTTTTTCTATGCAGTTGCCAAAATAATAGGGAGCAACACCCAAAGGCAGGAAAACACCTAAGTCAAAGCAGTAAACTTTTGTCTATAAAATAATTTTGAGGGTCTGACTCTTTCAAAATCAGACTTGCAAAGAGGAACGTGTATTTGCTTTGGTGTGAACAATAAAAAATATAAAATTCCCCTATTAATATTTATCATATTTTGACTAGGACTTCTCATGTTGGAGAAGAGTAAAGGTAGGAAAAAGTTCAAGATTATGGGACTATTTCCCAATATCATTCTTATTTATCAGCTATAACTATGGAAGTAGCCTTGATTACTCTTAATATCATTCTTCTTTACATTTAGAAACATTGTTTGTTTCTGGGTTATAAGCTGCAAACACTTGAGTATTAATAAAGGGTCATTTCCTAAGAATGGAAAGATTCTGTGTAAACAAACCTAAAATATCAAAGACTTAGAATAGTGGAAACTATTTTCTAGCTATATCACAATCTGTAGTTGTAGATTCTGTTTCCCATTGTTCCAGGGGAACCATTTTTGTTATCTTCTTTTTCACCATCTAGTGATCCTATAACATCCTATACCATCCTGGGATGTCTGTACATTTACTGGATTCTCTAATTGCTGTTGGAAAGTTAGGAAGGATAGAAAATTGAGTTTTTATATCTGTTTTACCTTATTTTTTGTTACTTTAGAAACTGTAACTTAAAATGGCATAAATTATCTTTATAATATTAGGAGACAGATTTCAATTCCATATTCTTACCCTAGCCCTCTACATAATTTTGGTATTTAGTGATCCCCAAATGTAAAAATAAAGATAGGAAACCTTTTATTTGAATATTAGTTAGAATTTCAAGACTTCTTTAAGTAAGGCCTGTAAGTAGTATGCACATCATACATGTGTACAAATCCAGTGGAAACATTTTCTTATTCTCAAAATCTAGGAAATGTGGTGTCCCTGTAGTTGCATCAGGAAAAAGCTGCAGTTGAATTAGTTCACCAATCTTAATCTGCTGTAAAATATTTCTACACGTTAGTTGGCTTGAATAATCCGTATTTATCATTTTGCAGTTCTAAAGGACAGAAATTTAAAAGAAGTCACACTAGTTTAAAATTGAGCAACCTACGGAGCTAAAATATTTTTCAAATGATTCTAGTGGAAAAAGCATTTACTTGCGGTTCTGCTTTCCAGAAATTCAGAATCTGGGTTGTTGTTTTTTTCTTTATTTTCTAATGTAGCATCTTTACATGTCTCTGATGGTTCTAACCTCATCATGTCCTTTCGAACTACACTTGGGACTTTAAATACCCATTTGAATATATTTCCCCCATCTGATAATTCTTCATATTTGTGTTCCTTGGATTATGAAAGGTAATTATTTTACAAACTTATATACATATAATGCAAATGTCCATTTGAGGTATAAGTTATTTGGGGAAGACAGATATTATGGAAAGGTATTTTGCTATGTAAAATGAGTATTTAGCATTCTTTCTATTATAAACTGTTATCCTTTCATTAATTTTGAACAATATATTTCTTCAATGAAATATAACTTAAAAATATTAGTCCCTGAAAGCAATTAATCCTCATTAAAACATTGTCACGTACTAGAAATGCTAAATTCCAGAGAGCAGCTCCTGAAGTAGTTGTGCCACTATCAATTTTTGTATATTCTGCTTACAATCTTCTCTTTTCAAGAGCATTTGATTGTTACTATTTTGCAATTATGGTTAATACTTATTTGACTGTTATTTTTAAAGAATGCATTACCCAATACTGGTTCTCTTTTTCTAACTTTTTGGGTCTATTCTATTTCTGAAAGAAACACAGCCACTTGAATTACATGAACTGGTTATTGAAGTTGAATCAGCGTGGAGAGGAAAAGAAGAAAAAAATTTGTCTCTGTGGTTATGTCCAAGTAAAAATGTATCTACAAGCTATTTATCTTAAAATCATCTATTTTTCATTATGTTTAGATTCTGATAAAATTTAGCCTCTCAACTCACACAATGTTAATGCAGTCTTATTTCATGCCTCCCAAAAGCAAACAACAAATTACTATTTATTTTTAAATAATTTTTAATTTTTTAAATTATCATTTATTTTAAAAACGACTTTTTTAAAAAGTTAGCCAAGGCAAATGGTTCACTAGCTATTTAGAGACATGTTCAGAGTCTATAGAGAAATCCAGAAAGGGAAAAAAAATCATCTTTTTATTCTTCCTTGAGCCACTCTGATTTACTTCATCTATTTCTGAAAGAATAAATTCTGGCTTTGAAGCTTTTTGCTTCATATCCACAATTTGTCATTCTTCCCTTATTAATAGGAGAATTTGGAGAAAAGATGAGAATCCACACTAGAAAAAGGAGAATAGGAAAAGAGAAGGAGCAATCTAGATATTTTTTTCTTCCTCATCTCAATTACAAGGTCTGGATAATGATTGTGGATATTAGATACAGTGCTCAAGAGTGATTAAACATATCTATAGAAATAGATAATCCCTATGGTAAATAATGCTGCAATAAACATAGTTGTGCTGGTAGCTTCCCAGATGCCCCTCAGTAGATGAATGGATCAAGAAAATGTGGCCTATATACACAATGGAATTCTATGACTCCATCAGAAAGAATGACATTGCCCCATTTGTTGGGAAATGGAAAGACTTGGAAAAAATTATATTAAGTGAAGTAAGCCAAGCCCAAAGAAACATAGGTCCCATTGTTTCCCTTATTTGCAATATCTAATATATGTATGAGTGAAGCAGAAAAGGTCAGATAAGGTGATGTTAGGAAAATAAACCCTAAGATATGTATTTAAATGTTTTTTTCTTTCATGCATTTGTTTCTAACGCATTTATAAGATTACTTCTTTGTTGCTTTGTGTGACCCTCTCCCACAGTATAACTCCTGCTTTCACTATATTTGATGTCGGTATAATTTGTGGAGGGGAATGGGAAAAACAAGTCGTTTAAATAAGGATACAGGTGGACCCGTTGCAACAATGAGAAGTACAAGTTGTCATGTTGAAAACGAACTTTACAACTTTGGTGGGGACCGGGGGAGGCTGGGAAGGGATGGGAGGGGGAAACAAAGGAGGAAGCTACAATGCTTGATAAGAAATGTACTCATTATCTTGCCCATGTAATTGTAACCCCTCTGTACAGTATTTTCACAATAAAAAAATAAAAAATAAATAGATAATCCCACAAGTGATCACATGGAGAATGCTTATTTATTAAAAAAATTGTAATATCTTCCAGTAGGAAATGTTATCAATTTGTTTAGTTCTTGTTTAGGATTTTTTAAAATCTGGTGTGCTATAATCAACTATCATAAAGGTATAAAACCATGGTAAGAAACTAGCGTCTTAATATCATATTCTAATATTAGCTTAGTTCTGCCTGTGTTATATGTTTTAATTCAAATTCACATGCTATACTCTTCCAACATATAAGTTTAAAGTTTAGCTATATTTATAGCTAAGGGGAAAAAAACACAGATAATGAGATAGAAATCTTCCCCAGAAATAGCCTTTCACCACTTCTGGTTCACTTTTGTAAGCTGAAGTAAGTCACAGGACCCATCTTGACACTGCAGAGTAGAAGTAAATCTCACCTACAGGAAGCTTATTCAGGACATCGAGTAATATGCCAAGATATGCAACAGTTGAGATAAAGAGGAAAAACAGAGAACCATAATACAATTAATCATACTTGCCATCACATGTTTCTGCAGGAAGGATGCTATTACGTTCTTTATTTTCTAAAACTACTGAGATCTTCAAATCATGTCTTTTATGTTTGGATGTTACACAAATTAGAGAACATTTTGATACTGAGACAACATAAAGTCTCAAAGAAAGTTGGAGTAATCATTTCAATACTACCTTTTGTTCTCCAAGAAAAGAAACCATTTTATAGACAATAATTTATAATTTCTTACCTAGTCTCTTATTTTTCCAGAAATGGATTTTGTTAATATATGTGACTATCCACCAGAATAAATGTCTTCATTTATCTGCATCTTGTGCAAACAGCAAGTCAATTAGATGTAAGTGGGAGTTCATCAGTAGCACTTTTTAAAAATGCAAAAAATGTGGACAGGGAGCCAATATACATATTTTTCCACCATCACCTGCTACATCCTCCTTCTTCCTTCCTAGGAAACGCACCCAATCTATAAAAAGGAGTAGATATTTGGTTCTTGACCTGGAAAGTGGAATCAGAATGTTATGGATTTCGGGGATGACAGTTAATAGTGTTTTACATAATAATGTCACATACAACAGACTTAAGAGTCCTGCAGGTCTTAACACTACTTCCTTAGTGATGTGATAGGAATGTCAGCCTTACTGGACTTAGTATTGTTTTCCACTTCCTTTTCTACCACCTGACCTAAATTGTAATACATATTAACGGAATGAAATAGTAATGCTATCTTAAGAAATTCCCATTGCAACTAGACATTATGTCCAATAAAGAACTTTACAACTTTGGCAGTGGGTGGGGGGCATCGATGGCCAGGGATGGTAAGGGGAAACAAAGGAGGAAGCAAAAATGCTTGATAAGAAATGTACTCATTACCTTGCTCATGTACTTATAACCCCTTTGTACTGTATTTTCACACACCAAAAACTTATAAATATAAAAAAGAAAGTCATTTAGGGCTCTGGGAATGTGGTTTCATGGAACAGCTATTGATTAGCATGCATGAAACCCTGGGTTCAATTACTCAGTATGACATAAATAGAAAAAGAAACACTGGAAGTTGTGTTTTGCCTCAAGTGGTAGAGTGCTAGCCTTGATCAAAAAAAAAAAAAAGAAGCTCAGGAACAGTTCCCTGGCCCTAAGTTCAAGCCCCAGGACTGGCAAAAGAGTCATTTAGCTACGAAATGCAAAATAAACAACCCATAATTGGAATATATAATTGTTCCTTCCAATTGATACCTATCAATAGTCCTTAATTCATGTACTTTACAGATATTAGAATACTGTGTTGAACAAAAAAAACGTTTTGTTAATATGTCATAGCAATTAATACCAGGGATGTGCTTATTTATCAGTCAAGATTAATTCTGGATGAGAATCACACCAAGTGTGCCATCACAGGACAGAGAGTTAGACAAGAGAGGGGAAGCCAAGACAAGGAGACACATCTGAGTGCCTGCCATACCTGAGCGCTCACACAGAGAGTCCGGGACGAAGGAGCCAGACGCAGCAGGCGAGAGGATTCTACTCAACACCAGCAAGAACCGACAAGGAGCGGATATCTTCATCCTGCAGTTTGCAGACCAGAGACGACCCAGGATCCAAGACTCGGCATGAGTAGAAGCCCGACTTCCTCACTCCTTCTCAGGGAGCAGAGGAGGGAAGGCCACCCCTCCCCCCCCAGCACCGGTGATCTCTATCTTGGATACCGACAAAGCTCCAAGGAGCAGCTAGCTCCAACTCAGGCCTTGGAATAAAACGAGTCATTTAACAGGTCACAAGAACTTAACGGCGAAGTGACCTGCCAGACTCAGCTCCATCCAGGGAAAAGTCACCCAGCTCAGGCACCAGCCATTGGAGTGGCTTTCCTCACTGGGTAACCAGAGCCAGAGGCTGCCCCTCCCTCTAGCAGCCTCCACAATCAATTGAAAAACAGAAACCCTGAGAATGGCTCCAGGGTGGGCTCGGTGAATTTTTCACAAAATAGCCCCAGGGAAAAGCTACTGTTTGTTGAAAGGCCTCAACTCTACCAGAACCTAGCCTCATCACCCCTCTTTTGTGATTCTCAAAGCAGATCACCCTCCCATTAAACTACCCTGGGAGGGGGATCTCAAAATCTTGGGTAAAGCAGAGCATTTTTCTGCCTGTTTGAACAAACTGACTTAAGAAACCAATCAAGCCACAAGACCTCAAGCTGACCAGAGACTCCAACAAGAGGCTGGTTACAGACAAAAGGGAGATACAGGATTCTTCCCACCTCTCCCAAAAAAATCAAAGAACTTTTTTTTCTTCTTTTCTTTCTTTTTTTTTTTGTACCTTATATATATAAAAAAATTTCTTTTTCCTTTTCTAAAACTTTTATTAATCTTTAATTTTTGCCTTTTTTGAAAAAATAATTGTTTTCCAGTAACTTTTTTTTCTCTCTTATAATTTTTATTTTAGGAATACGTGAATGTACGTTTTCCTTTCTTTTCTTGTCTTCTCTCTCTTTTTCTTTCTTTCTTAATTATCTTTTTATTTTTTGTCTAGCTCTACTGAACTTCTGATCTTTTTTTTCTCCCTTTCTTATCCTTTTCACCTTTTCCTTTCTTTTGTTCTTCTGTATGTGACTTGACTCTTGTCCTGCACATCCTCAGATAAACCCATATTTAACTAGTAGACACTATCCCCCATTGTGTACACACTTAATCCACAAATTTATTACTCAATCCAAAACCTCTGAGACTTAAATTCCTTAATAGCAGTACTACCTCTTTATACCTATATAATATTTTAAGCATTTTTTAAGTTTTTCACATCTCCTCTATCTCCCTCCTGTTTTCTCATTATATTCACATTCCTCTCTAAATAGATGGTCTTTCAATCTCCATAACTATAATAATTTTTACGTTTCTAATTGTTTTTTCTGGTCTCTTTTCATTTCCCTTTCCCTTTCTTATTTTTTCTCTCCCTCTCTACTTGCATCATACCCAACCTATTTGCTGCATTGAGATTAGGACATAGTTAACTCTCCCTGTGCCTCCCCACACCAATCTATTCCTAATTTTTACCCACACCTCTCCCTAACCCTAAAAATTTCTGGTTTTCCAAATTCTTCTCTGTGGTTCGAAGCCCATTAACATATAGTTGTTTGATGTTGAATAGATGTATCTGTTGAACTAGATTGTATCTGTAGACTATTGACTGTATAAATGCAAACGTTGGTTGATGGTTGCCTTAAGATAGTGTTCTAGCACAAAACTGGTGCTATTTTCATCTCAAATGGGCAGAGTAAGCCGGAAAAAAACAAGAAAAATGGCAAATCCGGGTATCTCAATTCCCAATCTTGTTAATCAGGGGTCAGATCAGATAATGAACAATCCAGAGGAGAGTTCCCAAATAGCTCTACAAACACTGGTGGCAAACATGATAAATGAGAATTTTGACAACTTACAAAGGACTCTGTATGAGCGTGATAGGGAGAGAGAGGAGGCATCCCAAAAGTTTATACAGGAATATCATAAGCATGAGGAAGCTACTCAAAAACTGATACAGGATTTGCGTGAACAACTTGAGAATACTCAAAGAGAAAGGGAGGAATGGCGTGAGCAGGCTGAGAACACTCAAAGAGAACTGCAGGAATCCCACGAACGGGAGGAAAAAGAGAACTACAGGAATCCCACAAATGGGAGGAAGCTAATCAAAGAATAATTCAGGAATTGAGAGACCAGGTAGAGAACACACAAAGATCACTAAAGGCATTCATGGAATCCATTAACAAAGAGCTGAAGGAAGTCAGGGAGACCACAAAGGGAATGCTGAATGGAACCCAACAGAAGGAATGGGAGTCCAAAGAAACCATAACCAATCAACTAAGTGATTTGAGAACAAACACTGAACACCAAATTAAGGAAGTAAAGAAATTCATACAAGACCTAAAACAGAGCTTCAACAAAGAACTTGAAGCCATCAAAGCTGACCAATTAGAAGGAAAAGAGATAAAAAACAGAGTAGAGAGACTTGACAGCACGTTAGACCATGCAGAAGATCGAATCTCAGGGATTGAAGACAGCCTAGATATTATAGAGAAAGAACATACAACCATCCAAGACAAGTCCAAGAAGTATGATAGATCTATCCAACACCTGGAAGACACCATCAGAAGGCCTAATCTAAGGATAATGGGTATAGAGGAGCACCTAGAAACAGAAGTTAATGGTCTAGGAAATTTGTTTAAGAGGATCCTATCAGAGAACTTCCCAAACATACAAAAAGATAGGCCTATTCAGATACAAGAAGCTTTTAGAACCCCAAATAGACCAGACCAGAATAGGACATCCCACCGTCACATTATAATCCACACAGGATCAACTCAGACCAAGGAAAAGATCCTTAAAGCTGTCAAGGAGAAAAGGTTAATCACCTATAAAGGGAAACCAATTAGAATCACCTCAGATTTCTCAGCAGAGACAATCAAAGCAAGAAGAGCCTGGAATGATGTATGCCATGCCCTAAAAACAAACAACTATCAACCAAGAATACTGTACCCAGCTAAACTCTCCTTCATAACTGAAGGCCAAATAAAAACCTTCCATAGCAAAGAAACATTGAAACAATACATCTCCACCAAACCAGCCCTACAAAAGATTCTTAAAGATGTCCTACACATAGAAAACCAACAAGACCGCAACAAAGGCCAAGAAACTGGACCCAAACTGAGAATCCAAGAACCATAGGAAGAACCCAGGTTTCGCAGCCCCCAAGAAGCTGGATAACATGGCAGGAACTCCCAAATACCTCTGAGTCCTATCTCTTAACGTTAACGGACTGAACTCTCCAATTAAGCGACATAGACTGTCTAGTTGGATTAAAAAACAAGACCCTTCTAACTGCTGCCTGCAGGAGTCATATCTTGCCCGTAAAAACAAACACATTTTCAATGTTAAAGGCTGGAACAAAATCTACCAAGCAAACGGCCCCCATAAACAGGCGGGAGTTGCAATCTTAATATCAGATAAAATAGACTTCAAATTAAAATTCATGAGAAGAGATAAAGAAGGTTGCTACATACTAATTAAAGGATCTCTCCTTCAGGAGGATATTACAATTCTAAATATCTATTCGCCAAACAATGGAGCACCCAAATTTATCAAAGAAACACTACTTTCCCTCAAATCCCATATAGATTCAAAGACATTAATTGTTGGGGATTTTAACACACCACTCTCCCCACTAGATAGATCAACTCGGCAAAAACTCAAGAGAGAAAATGCAGATCTAAACAGCTGCATAGATCAACTAGACTTAACATACATCTACCGAACATTTCACCCAGTAGCATCAGAATACACGTTTTTATCAGCAGCACATGGAACGTTTTCAAAAATAGACCACATTTTAGGCCACAAAGCAAACTTGTCTAAATTCAGAAACATTGAAGTTATACCTTGCATTCTCTCTGACCACAAGGGAATAAAATTAGAACTCAACACCAAAAGCCACCAAAGAAAGTCCGGTATCACATGGAGGCTGAACAACACACTGCTGAATCAAGAGTGGGTCATGGAAGAGATTAGAAAGGAAATTCAAATATTCATGCTATTCAACAAAAATGAACACACAAATTACCAGCTCCTCTGCGACACAGCAAAGGCAGTACTCAGAGGCAAGTTTATAGCTCTGAGCTCCTACATCAACAAATTGGAGAGATCTGAAACTAGCAATTTAATGACACATCCAAACCTCCTTGAAAAAGAGCAGCAAGATAAACCCCAATCCAGTAGACGGAAAGAAATAATCAAAATTACATCAGAATTAAATGAATTAGAATCCAAAAAAACTATAGAAAGAATCAACAAAACAAAGAGTTGGTTCTTCGAAAAACTTAACAAAATTGACAGACCCTTAGCAAATCTTATCAGAAAAAGAAGAGAACACACCCAAATTAATAAACTCAGAGATGAGAATGGAAACATCTCCACGGAAACAACCAAGATTCAGAACATTATAAGGGAATACTTCTCAATACTTTATGCTAATAAGTTTGAGAACTTGACAGAAATGGACCTTTTCCTAGCAAATATTGACATGCCAAAACTAAACCAAGATGAGTTAAACCAGCTTAACAGGCCCATATCAAGCATTGAAATAGAAACAGCAATAAGAAACCTCCCAGCTAAGAAAAGTCCAGGACCAGATGGTTTTACAGCAGAATTTTACAAGGCCTTCAAAGCAGAGCTCACACCAATACTCCTCCAACTCTTCAATGAAATTGAAAGAGAAAGCTCACAACTGAACACATTCTATGAAGCCATCATAACCCTCATCCCAAAACCAGGCAGGGACTCATCAAAGAAAGAATTATAGACCCATTTCTTTGATGAACATTGATGCAAAACTTCTCAACAAAATTTTGGCCAATCGACTTCAACAATTCTAGTATTAGAATGCCTAGCTACAGCAATAAGACAAGATGCAGACATAAAGGGGATCCAAATAGGGAAAGAAGAAATAAAACTCTCCCTCTTTGCAGATGACATGATCTTGTATTTAAAGAATCCCATAGACTCCACTTCCAAATTACTCAAGCTGATTCAAAACTTCGGCAAAGTAGCAGGTTATAAAATTAACCCCCAAAAATCAATGGCTTTTCTGTATGCCAACAATGAGAAAAGTGTGGCTGAAATTATGAAAGCAACTCCATTTGTAATAGTCCCACAAAAAATAAAATAAATAGGAATTAACTTAACTAAAGAAGTGAAGGACCTCTATGATGAAAACTTTAAAATCTTGAAAAAGGAAATCAACACAGAACTTAAAAAATGGCAAAAACTCCCATGCTCCTGGATTGGAAAGATTAACATCGTGAAAATGGCAATACTTCCAAAGGCGATCTACAAATTCAACGCAATACCTATCCAAATTCCAACCTCATTCTTCAAGGAAATAGAAGAGGCAATCCAAAAATTCATATGGAACAATAAAAGACCCCGAATAGCAAAAACGCTCCTGAATGGAAAGAACACTGCTGGAGCTATATCAATACCAAACTTCAAACTTTATTATAAAGCCATAGTAATCAAAACAGCTTGGTATTGGCATAAGAACAGACCTCAGGACCAATGGAATAGAATTGAAAACCCAGAAATGAACCTACAGACCTATAGCCATCTAATCTTCGATAAGGGAGCTAAAACAATAGAATGGAAGAAAGACAACCTCTTCAGTAAATGGTGCTTTCAAAATTGGTTAACTACATGTAGAAAACTTAAGCTAGATCCTTATATATCACCCTGCACCAGAATCAACTCCAAATGGATCAAAGACCTTGAACTCAAAGCAGACACTCTGAAAACATTACAGGATGGAATAGGAGAAACCCTAGGTCTCCTTGGATCAGGCCGAAATTTTCTGAATAGAGACCCGGAAACACAACAAGTCAAAGAAAGGTTGGACAAATGGGATTGCATAAAGTTGCAGAGCTTCTGCAGGGCAAATGACATAGCTAGCAAGATCAATAGAAAGCCCACGGATTGGGAGAAGATCTTTACTAGCCATACAACGGACAAGGGTCTCATATCTAAAATATACTTGCAACTCAAAAAATTAAACCCCCCAACAACAAATCCTCAAAGAAACAACTGCCCAATAAATAAGTGGGCGAAAGACTTAAAGAGAAACTTCTCTGAAGAAGAAAGAAGGATGGCCAATAGACACATGAAGAAATGTTCAAAATCCCTAGCCATAAAAGAAATGCAAATCAAAACAACATTGAGATATCACCTCGCTCCAGTTAGAACGGCAAAAATCAAGAACTCTAACAACAACAGCTGCTGGAGGGGATGTGGACAGAAAGGAACCTTACTTCATTGTTGGTGGGAATGTAAACTTGTTCAACCACTTTGGAAAGCAGTATGGAGGTTCCTCAAAAGACTTCACATAGAGCTCCCCTATGACCCAGCAATCCCACTTTTGGGCATTTACCCAAATGTTTACAAACAAGACCACACTAAATCTACCAGCACAACTATGTTTATTGCAGCATTATTTACCATAGCTAAGATATGGAACCAACCCAGATGCCCCTCAGTAGATGAATGGATCAAGAAAATGTGGTATATATACACAATGGAATTCTATGCCTCCATCAGAAAGAATGACATTGCCCCATTTGTTAGGAAATGGAAAAACTTGGAAAAAATTATATTAAGTGAAGTAAGCCAGGCCCAAAGAAACACAGGTCCCATGGTTTCCCTTATTTGTAATATCTAGTATATGTATGAGTCAAGCGGAAAAGATCAGATAAGGTGATGTCAGGAAAATGAACCCTTAGATGTGTATTTTAATGTTTTTTTTCTTTCATGCATGTGTTTCTAACACATTTATAAGATTATCTCTTTGTTGCTTTGTATGTCCCTCCCCCACAGTATAACCCCTGCTTTCACTATATTTGATGTCAGTATAACTTGTGGAGGAGATGGGGAAAAACCAGTTGTTTAAGGATACAGGTGGACCTGTTGCAACAATGAGAAGTACAAGTTGTCATGTCCAAAACGAGCTTTACAACGTTGGTGCGGTAGGGGGTGGAAGGGGAGGGAAGGGGGGGAAGGAGAAGGAGTGGGATTAGGGGGTGAGGGGGGAGGCTGGGAAGGGATGTGAAGGGTAAACAAAGGAGGAGGCTGCAATGCTTGGTAAGAAATGTACGCATTATCCTGCCCATGTAACTGTAACCCCTCTGTACAGTATGTTCACAAATAAAATTAAATTAAATTAAAAAAAAAAAGATTAATTCTGAAAATTCAGATTCCAGGCTCTTGAGTGGCCACTGCTAATCACAATCAGAAGGGTAGTATAAGTGAGATTTGGAAATCTTTTTGCTAAATTATGGCACCAAAAAGCAGAGGTTAAGTAATAGTTTTGACAGAAGGAATAACTCCAGATGGAAGGAATAAATAATAATAACTAAATTATACCATAAACTGTTCTAAAGAGCCGTTTTTGGTTATTGAAGAACAAGTTATCAACTAGGCTTATTCCTCATTGCCTTTAGCATTCTAATAACTTAGGCTAGTTCGTAATCTCTGTGTGATAAGTTGTATATGCTTCTATGGTGCTCTTTCATACCTGATCTCCTTTGCTTTCTACAAATCTGTCTTTCTCTATTTCTCTATGAACAATTTCTGATACTAGGTCCACATACGCAGACAACAGAGGATGCTAATGTAAGATACCCATAGCTAATGAGTCATTAATGTAAGAACATGGAAAAGGAGAACATATTTATTGCTACCTCCATTGTATTGAAAAGCTGCAATGTCACACCATTTGATACAAATTTCCATTCTTTGTCGACATAGTTTCATTAAGTGCACATAAATTCAAATATGACCTGGGTGCTGGTGACTCACACTTGTAATACTAGCTACTCAGGAGGTGGAGACCAGAGGATTGTGGTTCAAAGCCAACCTGTTCAGGAAAATCCACGAGAATCTTATCTTCAATTACCACCAGAAATCCGGAAATGGTGCTGTAGCTAAAGTGGTAGAGCACTCAACTTGAGCTGAAGAGCTGAGGGACAGTGCCCAGGATCAGAGTTCAAGCCCCACGACCAACAGAAAAAGTCCCTCAAAAGGAACAACGAAGTCAATAGTAATCTTCCCAAGCAGAAAACACAATTCCAAAATAATTCATTGCACCTACTTTTGCTGAGTTAAGTTTTGGTTTCTTTTCTGAACATATTCTCTTCTTTTAAAAAATTGTTGAATACTAGCTTTATAATAAACTTCATCTAACATGTCTTGGTTCAAAAGAGAAGTCCATACAGTTGATGTCACTTGGATTTATTACAATCTCAAAACCAAAAGGCAGGAGAGTCTGTCAAACTCTTATCTCTAATTAAACACCTAAAAAGCCAGAAGTGGAGTTTTGGCTCAAGCAGTAGAGTGGCAGGAGGCAGGAGGGCAAGAAAGACAACTGTTCCGGGACAGGGTTCAGACTCTGAGTTCAAGCCCCAGAACCAGCACAAACTAAACAAAAAAGCGAGCAAAAAAAACCCCACGTATTTCTTTGGGACCATCCTTAAAACACTAGTTTGAAAAGAGGCTCCTTTTGCTGATCATACTCACTGGATCCTGCTTTTTGGAATCCTTATTGCTATGGTGAACTCAGGACCAGATTAAAGGAATGGATAACTGAATCCTGCAACAAGACAATCATGTCAGGAGTGAAATATCTAGGCATAAGGGACCTTTAAACCTACATGTCTTTGTTTCTTTGCAGTAGAACACTTTTAAAACAACGTTATTTCCTTTTTATCTATGTTGGCCTTCAAATGGCATATTGTTTCCTTTTGTAAAACTCTCAACTAGAAATTTACAAACAAGTTTTATGTGAGTAAAGAACACACTCGAAAAAGTCAGGGATAGAGTTTCCTTCTAGCTTTGAATTCTTTTCTTGTACAGTAAAACGAGACCACAAATTAAGTTGAAGTTGTCATTTCTCTATGTTCAATTCCTCTCTTGGAATCAGCTTCCACTTCCCGTAACAGTTCCTTCCAATTACTTCAAGTAACTATCTATGGTGCTGCTCCAGGTAAAATGAACGTTTTGTGGCTTCATTGAAATAGCACAAGTACATCTTTGTACATGAGGTAACATGTGTTTCAGAAACAACTTAGTCATGAGAAAATACGGAATTTAAATTGCTTATAAAACATTATACATGTACATATGGCCATATAAAATGATGTTAAGTGAAATAGACTCCAAGATAGGACACAACTTGATTTTTCTTTATTGTTACCTAGCAGGTACTATGTGATTTTTTTGTTTCTCTTCTATTTTCTTTTTTTAATTTAATTTAATTTTTTTCTCTTCTATTTTCTACCTCCACGGTATAACCCCTGTTTTTACTGTATTTGATGTCGCTGATCTTGCATATACCTTTTTCTAATGTGGGGAGGGGAAGGGAAGTAACAAAATGCTGAAACAAGGATACATTATGACCCATTGTAACAATGAGTTCTACAAGACACTATGTAGAAAATGAACTTTACAACTTGGGGAGGGAGAGGGGATTTGGGGCGGCGAGGAGGAAAGGGAAGGCAGGGGAAAAACAAAAGTAGAGGTAACAATGCTTGATAGATTATGTACTAATTAACTTACATATATAACTCCAACCCTTCTGTACGACATGTTTACAATAAAAAAAACATGAAAAAAACCATTATCCTGGAGTATATTAAGTTCAAATTTCCTAAGTGCTCTATAAATTAAGACCAATTTTAAGTGAGAAGAAGGTTCTCAGAAATATCTGTGTGTGTTTGTGCATTATTTCACAAGTGTACATAAGTTAACAGTAGGAGAAACAATATGAATAATAAGAGAAAAAGAAGTTCTGTGTTTAAATATGGTTGTTCAATACAGTATAGAAGACTCTTCAAATAAGACAAATTTGAAACAATAAAGCCAAGGCCAGTAGGTAGATCTACGGGAGTGATATAGAGAAGGCATTACTACTAAGTGGAACATGTGGGATGAGGCCACTCTGTTTCTTCTACTAGCTCTAAATCCTGGCAAACTAATCATGCAAATTTGTAAAAAGTAGAATGGAAGAATAATTCTAGTAAAAGCAAGTCAGATATAAGAGCATGGACTTAACTGGAAAAAAAGCCATGCTGAGAGAGCAGGAATTATACTAGCAATGAACTGGTAGCTAAGTTCACATATCTTTTTATTTATTTCCTTTTCTTTTCTTTATTCTTTGGAATTTGTGTGGCTTGAAGTCTGGGCCTGGGCACTCTTCCTCTACTCTTCAGCTTAAGGCTAGCAATCTACCACTTGATCCACAGTGCCACTTCCAGTTTTATGGTTGTTAATTGGAGATAAGTGCTTCAGAAACTTTCCTACTTGTGCTGGTTTTGAACTGCAATCCTCAGATCTCAGCCTCCTAATTAGCTAGGATTATATGCGTGAGCCACTGTCACCCGGCTTAAGATCACATTTCTAACAGTGTACACTCAATATATGTAATGTGTATGTTCATCTATCTTTATATGAATTCTTCAGTTAAAAATCTGGGCTACAAGTTAGACTTTACACTCACAAAACTGTTTCAAATTTAAAAGTTGATACTCCTGGAAAGATCAAACCTAAGAATGTAAAGGATTCTGGGAAGTTCATTTTGCATCCAGCCTGGGGAAAAAAAGTATTTGCAACAACACCTATAATTAACCAGCCTAAACTTGCATTGTAAGAATGGTTAAAGTGATGGAATACTAGGTATGAGCAAGACTGCTGAATAAGAGCTTGAGGTTTTGGCATACATACAGGCGAGCATGCACATACACAGAGGCACTTATATGTGTAAACACACATATGAAACAACTCTCAGAATGTGTAGAAAACGTTAGAAAATAATAGAAAATATGTCCCAAGTAAGACTAGAACAAGTGATAATTTTTAATATTAGAAAGTCCTCAAGTGAACTTTCCCCAAAAAAGCTTGAGAATATTACAAAGTTAGGGACCAGAGATAATAAGAAAGTCAAGTAATCAATATTAAAGGGATCAGATCCATGGAGGAATGAATCAGAGACCCCTATAGGTGCATCTGAAAATGTTCATATCCTGTGTCAAATGTTAGAACTTCTTTGAAAATTGTACATAAACAGTCAAAGCAGTCAGTCTAGTGAATAAGATCATCGGAGAAGTTCAGAATTGCTAGCCTGTTTCTAGATTAAATAAACCAACAAACTATGGCAGGACAATGTGATACAAGCCTGGAATTCTCTCAGACTAAGATAGGAGATTAGAAAGTGGAATTACATAGCGATACCTTCCCTGGAGCAGGTGTATAATTTTGTCTCAATAAAACAAGCCAAACAACAAGAAAGGAATACAGAGTTGGAAGTTTGGGCTAATTTTTTTCACTATGTTTTGATAAGTCAAGTTTCCTATTGAAATGCAATTCATATATAATCCTCACTTGTGTTTTACATGCCCTCTTCATTACAGAACATTGCTAGATGCAAATTAGCTCACTATTCCCAATCAAAAATTTGTAAAAGTAATCATCATTCTGTTGGATTCCAAAGAAATGATGATGGATTACAAAAGCTTAAGCCTGGAGAAACAGCAAATTTCATCTAATGTAGGACTTTGCAGACCTGCCTAAATTAGAATTTTTTGTTTGTAATTTCATATTCTCTAGGATACTACAAAATTATTTTCAAGTAGAAGAATTAATTTAGAAATTCACAAATTATTCTGGCATTCTATTTGCCTAGAATATTCTTTCAAGTCAGGTATAATTAGAAATTAGTTAATAGATAATTCCAACAATTCATGTATAACATGATAATCTGAATAATCTAGACAAAGTTGTTATCAAATGGTTGCTATTAATTTATAAATTTAGAAAAAGAGCAATTTTTTGAGACTTTGGTGTAACATAGTATGAAGAGAGTAATTGTATGACATCTTTTTTCTTCTACCTATACATAACACAGGAAGAAATTTCCTTACGTACATCTTAATTACTCATACAATGAGGGAAAAAAGCTAAGTTTAATGTTTGTTTTTATTTTGTTTTTGTTGTTTAGTTTATGTTAGGGCTTGACCTCTGGGTCTGGGCACTTTCCCTGAGCCTGTTTTTGCTCAAGGCTACTGCTCTACCACTTGAAACTCAGTGTCACTTGTGTCTGGTTATTCCTTATGAGTTTATTGGAAATAAGAATCTAAGGAACCGAAAAGGTCAGATAATGTGATATTAGGAAAATGAACCCTTAGATATGTATTTAAATGTTTTTTTTTCTTTCATGAATTTGTTTCTAACGCATTTATAAGACTATTTCTTTGTTGCTTTGTATGTCCCTCCCCCACAGTATAATCCCTGCTTTCACTATATTTGATGTCGGTATAATTTGTAGAGGAGAAGGGGAAAAACATGTCGTTTAAATAAGGATACAGATGGACTCGTTGCAACAATGAGAAGTACAAGTTGTCATGTTGAAAACGAAATTAACAACTTTGGTGGGGGGGAGGATTGGGTGGGGGTGCAGGGGGAGGCTGGGAAGGGATATGAAGGGTAAACAAATGCAGAGGCTGCAATGCTTGATAAGAAATGTACTCATTATCTTGCCCATGTAATTGTAACCCCTCTGTACAGTATGTTCACAAAAAAAATTTATAAAAAAGAATCTAAGGAACCTTGCTACCTGGGTGGGTGTGAACCATAATCTTCAAATTTTAATATTCAGATATTCAGATCTCCTGAATATCTATGATAGATAAAAATAATATATAATAAAATTAATATAAAATAATAATATAAATACTATTTGCAAGTGTTCTGATCTCAAGAATACCAATGGAGGGAAAATGATGCAGAAAAGTTTAATGTAGTGTTCTTTGCACAATTGGGAGGGCATCACAGCAGAAGTGTAATATGTTTTTTCACAATAGTGATAAGCTAGTCATGATGTGAATTTAGGCCATTTTAATGTGCACCTTACAAGTTGCAAACTGTTGGGCTAGGGTGACTTTACAGCATAAAAACTTGGGATTGATTGTCATAGAAATAATAGCTTACTCTGATGAACAAATGTTTACTCTTCAGGAATTAATTATTATACATAGGTCATAGTTTTATCTTATACCAGAATGTGGCTATTTTTTCTATTGACTTTTAAATATGTAACAACTCATTGGAAATTTCATCTATTGCAGAACTTATTAAACTGCAAACAGATACTGTTTTAAATGTCTCTGATATGGCATGATCAGAATTTGAAAATGATTAGTTAGTCATCTGAATTTTGAAGAATACATATATTCTGTCCTCTTAACAATTATTCAGTTTTAAAAGTTAGGAGTTTCCGTAGAATTAAACTGTTTTCTCTTTTAGTATGAGATAATGGTTTTTCAACATAAAGGCAAGTATATTGTGAAGATGTTGTATAGTTTGATAACATTCAAGTTGATGACCCTCTCATAAAGAAAGGGGGAATAGACTGGTATTTGCTATACCAATACAGTGAAATTATATTTTATGTTTGTTATTTTTTAATTTAATTTTATTATCAAGTTGATATATAGAAGGGGTTGCCATAATTGTAAGATGGTGAATACAAAACATGTCGAACTTTTTACCCACTACCTCACTTTTCTCATAGTTTTCCTTTACCCCAATACCCTTCACAAGGTGTAGTGTAAATTTCCATCATGTAGTCTTGTGAGCATTGCTATTACATTGGTTTGTCCTTTGTCCTTTGTCGTGCCATGTTGTTGTTCCTCTTCCCTTCCCTAATTAAGATAAATATATATACAATGACACATAATACTGAAATCAACTACAGCAGAGGACAAACCATAGGGTAAAACACAAAAGAAAAAAGAATCACAGAGTACATTGAAAACAACCACCACAAAGAAAACCTTTGTTTCCATATGTAGGAGTTCATGTTGCTCATCATGACCTTATACATAGCTACTGAGCCATTCTGCTCATCTGCTAAGACTATCCTAGATATTTCCTACTTGTTACAAATTAGAGAAACCATGGAATTTCTTTCTTTGGGTCTTGTTTATTTTACTTAGTAGGATTTTCTATTGCCGTATGAATTGGAAGCATAGAATTCCACAGTGGAAATATATATATATCACATTTTGTCAATTCGTTCATCTACTGAGAGGCATATTGATTTAAAACATGATTGCATATAAGTATCACTTAGGGTCATTCAAAAATGACAGATGCCACCTCCCCAGATATTCTAAAATCATGATTTTTATGAAGATAGTATTTCATGGTGGTACAAGTGTTGAGATATCTGGATGAGACTAATGTATATCTTGCACTGAATTAGGAAGGATGATATCCAATATCATATGGGTTAAAATGATAGTGACAAAATATTCCCTTGAGAAAGATATAGGAGGCTGCCAGAAGTATGAAGTAGTTCATATAATTTTAAAGGATTTAGAAATGCAAGCTTAAGTATGTCTCTTTAAATAAAAATTATGTAATTGGAAGGGCAAAAGATGGGGAGGAGGAAGAAAATGACTGACAGCAGATCATTGTCCCAAGTTAGAGTATAAAAAGACATAATCTACAAATTCCCAGTTAAAAAGAGAATATTATACTATGTCCCACTTAATTTAGGTACATGCAAAATATTTACTTGGATTTTTCCTACTTTAACCCTCCAAAACAAGTGAAGTCTTATAAGAAAAATTATGTTATTTCCATTACTTCAACCTGAGCACTAACTGTGATGAGCCCTCTTTTTCTCACTTTGCACTTGGAAAATAGTCCCTAAGTTGATGATGATGTGGCTGATTAGAGTCAGAGTTACGGCTTCTACTTGTACAATTATCCCAGAAGAATTTAAAGCAGTTTTTCCCCAAGATATCCAACTACATTTTCTTAAGCTGTACATTGAACACACCCTCACACCTGAGCACATAATTTGAAATTATAGTTCAGCATATGCTTGACACATTCTAATTTGTGCCTTTCGCGTTTTTGCACATTCCTTTTGAGTTCATAGTTGCTCTATTTCCATTTCATCTACACAAATTACTAAGAACATTGTTCAACTACCACTTCATGTTTGCACAAGCCCACTCTATGTATGAAAGTACTTTGTCCAAAATGGGATTGCATGAAGTTGCAGAGCTTCTGCATGGCAAAAGACATAGCTAGCAAGTTCAATAGAAAGCCCACTGATAGGGAGAAGATCTTCACTAGCCATACAACAGACAAGGGTCTCATATCTAAAATATACTTGGAACTCAAAAAATTAAATCCCCCAACAACAAATCCTCAAAGAAACAACTGCCCAATAAATAAGTGGGCTAAAGACTTAAAGAGAAACTTCTCTGAAGAAGAAAGAAGGATGGCCAATAGACACATGAAGAAATGCTCAACCTCCCTAGCCATAAAAGAAATGCAAATCAAAACAACATTGAGATACCACCTCACTCCAGTTAGAATGGCAAAAATCAAGAACTCTAACAACAACAGATGCTGGAGGGGATGTGGACAGAAGGGAACCTTACTTCATTGTTGGTGGGAATGTAAACTTGTTCAACCACTTTGGAAAGCAGTATGGAGGTTCCTAAAAAGACTTCACATAGAGCTCTCATATGACCCATCAATCCCACTTTTGGGCATTTACCCAAATGTTTACAAACAAGACCACACTAAATCTACCAGCACAACTATGTTTATTGCAGCATTATTTACCATAGCTAAGATATGGAAGCAACCCAGATGCCCTTCAGTAGATGAAGGGATCAAGAAAATGTGGCATATATACACAATGGAATTCTATGCCTCCATCAGAAAGAATGACATTGCCCCATTAGTTAGGAAATGGAAAAACTTGGAAAAGATTATATTAAGTGAAGTAAGCCAGGCCCAAAGAAACACAGGTCCCATGGTTTCCCTTAATTGAAATATCTAGTATATGTATGAGTCAAGTGGAAAAGGTCAAATAATGTGATGTTAGGAAAATGAACCCTTAGATATGTATTTTAATGTTTTTTTCTTTCATGCATGTGTCTCTAACGCATTTATAAGATTATTTCTTTGTTGCTTTGTATGTCCCTCCCCCACTGTATAACCCCCGCTTGCACTATATTTGATGTCAGTATAACTTGTGGAGGAGATGGGGAAAAACAAGTCGTTTAAGGATTCAGGTGGACCTGTTGCAACAATGAGAAGTACAAGTTGTCATGTCAAAAACGAGCTTTACAACGTCGGTCAGGGGGGGGGGGGGGGAAGGATTGGGTGGGGGGAAAGGGGAAGGCTGGGAAGGGATGTGAAGGGTAAACAAAGGAGAAGGCTGCAATGCTTGGTAAGAAATGTATGCATTATCCTGCCCATGTAATTGTAACCCCTCTGTACAGTATGTTCACACATAAAATTAAATAAAATAAAAAAATTTAAAAAATTAAAAAAAGGAAGCACTTTGTCCATATTAAGCAATAGGGTAGTACTCAGTCTTTGAGGAGAAAAGTTCCACAGTGTAACCCTATGTGCACATTAGAGGATGTAGAATTTAAAGCATTTTGAGACAAACTGATATTAGAATTGAAAGTCTCCTTAGGTCAGTTTCCTTGGAGCTCATTAGTTTTCCCATGAGAAATATAAATATCCACAAAATCTAGAGCTAATTAGTAAGTATCCGAATTAACACTAGATCCTAGATGTTGTGTTAGTACAAGTCACCATTGTAGTATTGTTACATCAGAATCCTTCCCTAATTGCCAATGGGTATGAGAAAATGAAAGAAAAGCATTAAATCGAAATGTCGTATCTTTTTAGGCATTCAGTCGTACTGATGAGGGTAAAGTCTGAACTCTTCCATTCAATAAAAGCATTATGAAGTTTATAAAAGCATTCCGTACATATAAGAATTTGTGGCAGTTTGATTGACAGGGTTATTTCACCATGGAGATATCCCTAACAAGAACTAGAGTTAAATAGATTATATGGCAATTATGATGTGTCAATGGCTATTGAGGAATTTTCTATTCTGAAGGAGAATCAATTCGAGGAGTCTTCAGTCACATCAGTAATGCTGTATGTTTAACCTAATACTTGCTGTTACTTGGCCTACATTTATAATGAATAGGCTGATAAGACATCCAAACATATCTAAAGATATTTCAATAAAATCCCAAACTGATGTGGATACATGGGACACACATTGGAACTGTAGGCAAATTATGCTTGTCTGTGCTGTAGTTCAACCTATAAACTCCTGAATAAACACAGTCTTCAAAAATATTCACACAATACATATGAATAAAGTTCATGACAGTTATATCTGTATAATTCTTCTAAGGTCAGGATAAAAACATTGTTTCCCAACATTTAAAATCATTAGGATCTGTTGAATTTATGGATCCAGAATTTTATGGCTTCATATTCATATCCCAAAATTTTATCAATATGAATTTCACCCAAACTTGTCTATGTCCTTTTATTTTTCAAATCTTGCAATATCTTCTTGCAAATTCCTTCCTTTACTTCTGTTAATCTGGGTTTATTACTTTTTTATTTACTTATTTATCTCTTTCTTCCAATCTTGTCTACAGTGGTGCCCACATTGCTCACACCTGCGTCAGACTTTCCTTTTCCTTTTCCATTCAATAATGCCCCCAATTTTATTATTCTTTTTCATATTCATGGTCGTGGATATTTTGATGATGTCTAAACAGACTCATCTTTGAATCTAAACTTTAGAACTATCAGATTTTTTCCCCCTAAATCCATCATTTCCACCTGTGGTCCTTATAACTAAGAGTAGCACAAACACATTTGCAAGCCAAACATGTGGAAGCACATTAGATTTCTTCTTACCCTTCTACTCCTTCCCATTAGATAAGATAAATGATCGAGATTTTCTCAGTTTCTGTCACTCAAATGATTTCTATTTTTTGGGTTGGTCCGTTCGTGGGGCCTGAACTCCGGGCCTGGGCACTGTCCCTCAGTTCTTCAGCTCAAGACTAGCACTCTACCACTTGAGCCACAGAACCACTTCCAGCTTTTTTCTCTGCTTATGTGGTGCTGAGAAATCGAACCCAGGGCCTCATTCATGCAAGGCAAGCGCTCTACCACTGAGCCACCTTCCCAGCCCCCACTCAAATGATTTCTATATACTACTTTTTATGCTCCTGACACCAGCCTGTTTCATTTACTCAACACTGTCACCTAGTCCTAAAACAACCATTTCCAAAGTATGCTTTTTCCCCAGTCTTTTCATATTGGCCCTCTCGATCACCAAATTACTCTCTTTGTAAGCACATAGAGTGAAGAGCTCAGACACAAATTCTAGTATCATTATTTATTCACTACATTGACTGTTGGCCTTACATTTCTCATCTATAAATGGATGTAATCTACCAGAAATAATGAAGAATATATGTGTTGACTTCTAGAGCAAGAAAAAAGAAAAGTGAAGAGTCCTTAAATTTTCCACCTTACCTTACAAATAAGGAAAGAGTCAAATTCAGTTTGTTGGTACAAAGTCACAAATTGTTTCCTACAGAAATAAAAATAAATTTCACCTCCTTGTTCTATGGTCTATGTCCTTTTAAGGTAACTACAGATATGTAAGTGATACTATGTAAATAGTGTCATGTTTTTTCAGAGGTATTGAAGAACACACCCTTAATATATCATTGGAAATTTTGGTTATTGAATAGTATCTATATGAGAATGTTTTTGAACTGATCACACTAAGCTGAAAACTACACCTTAGCCCATCAAAATGTGGAAATAAATAATTTTATTTATAAGAAAATAATACTACCAAGAAAAGTGTGTATACATTAGAGAGACTGCAGGAATAATATTAGGGTTTTTACTGTCTCTACTGTTTATGTGATAGTATTTCTTGATATTGAAACTCTCCTCTTGTTATTCTTACTGTATGTAATCCAACGCTATTTATTACTATATATTCAATGAGGGAAATATAGCTTCAAAAATATGTAAAGCATTTTCCTATTCAATCTCAATATTGTCATTATCAGGGTACACTGTGGTCATCATCATCCCCATCAAAATAAGTGCTAACTATTGAAACTGAGATATGTATTTATGATTTTGCGATTATTGATTAATAATTTTTTTTTTGGTCGGTCGTAGGGCTTGAACTCTGGGCCTGGGCGCTGTCCCTCAGCTCTTCAGCTCAATGCGAGCGCTGTAACACTTGAGCTACAGCGCCACTTCCGGTTTTCTGGTGGTTAATAGGAGATAGGAGTCTCACTGTCTCTCCTGCCCGGGCTGGCTTTGAACCCCGATCCTCAGATCTCAGCCTCCTGAGTAGCTAGGATTACAGGCGTGAGCCACCAGCGCCCGGCTTTGATTAATAATTTTAATGTTACCACTGTGCATGCATCCATATTAAAATTTTGAACAAAGGAACAGAAAAAAACTAACCCATAACAGGTTGCTTGACTATGTGCTTATAACAAATTATAGAATAGATTTTTGAAGTATTGCAATTTCCTAACCAGCATGAATTAACTTCCTCTCTCCCCACCACTATACACAAATATTTGAGTTTGAACAGAATTATTTCAAGTAATATACTATAAATATTACTACAATATCATGTGTACATGTAAAATTCTCTTAAAAGTAATAAACGCTACATTGAAATATTAGTTATTTTATTCTAGGAAACTTTTGGAAAAATAGACTGCATATCTTTGAAATAAAAAGGTAAAAAAGTAGTAGCATAAAAAGTTTTAGAGGGAGTCTGTCTTCAGAAATATATTTGTATATATATATATATATATATATATATATATATATATAATTTGTAGAAAGACATTCATTTTGAAATTATTTGTCATCAGAAATATATACATATATCTAAATTTTTGTGTAGAACGATGTACATTATAGTGAAACAAAAATCTTGAAATATAATTAAAATTTTAAAAATGTATTAAATCAAGTGCCAGTGACTCACACCTATAATTCAGCTATTCTGGGTAATGAGGTCTTAGAATTGTGTTTGAAACTAGCCCAGACAGAAAAGTACTTGTTAGATTCTTATTTCCAATTAACTACTAAAAACAGGAATCAGCTCAATGCCTCAAGTTGTAGAGTGCTGGCTTTGAGCACAAAATGGCTTAGGGACAATGCCTAAACTTGCAAACAACATCAAGAACAACAACAAAATATATCACATTAATTTCACAGAAGCATCTTTTACCTGCTGTGAACATTTTTTAGAAACATGAATACATGGAAAATGTTAGATAAAAAGTATACAATGTTTATGTCTATGTTAAAAACATGACTATTTAGAATGTTTAAGATATTTAGGTAATGATTCGAAATTAAGAATAATGATAATATTTTGGGACTGGTCTTTTATTCTATTTTACGATAGTAATAAAATGATATTTATAATTATTCTGTAAAATTACTCTTGCTTGGTATTTGAGTTATAATAAGTGATAAACATTTTTAAATGATTTCCATAGGAAAGGATAATTTTATTGGTATTAATTCTTTTGTAATTTCAAAACAATTAAGCAAATTATTCCAAGGTTGGTTTGCTCTAAGACTATATTTGTTTTTTTATTCTAATTTTCATATGTTCATAGAAATTAAAATTCCAAAACTTCAATGGACGTTGGCATTCAGGATCATCTTCATAGATACAATAATGAGGGGTTTAAGTGGAATTGTTTATTTCATTTGTTTTTGTCACAAACAAATCAAGATGATTGTGTATTTTGTTTCTTTTCACGTTATTGGCTTTTATCCTGAGAATACTTTTTTCTAGAAAAGTAGAGAAAAGCAATTGGATTGAGCAAGTAATATATGGCTATCATAAAATGCAGATGCACAGATTTGTGTTTTCTATCATTTGCTAAAAGTTTCTTCCAGAAAAGGTTATCAATTACGTATAAGTGATGTATAATTTCTAGATATTCCAGTTATCACATACATTTTTGATTGGGTTATCTCTGCATAAACTAAAAAAACAGCCAAAAATACTTCAAAATAAACGGAAATCACATCTTTGTTTTAGAAGCTGTAGTGTTCAAAGAATTTTTAGCCAACATCAAAAACATCTTTTTAGGTATTTTGCATTTTGTGTGAAGAATTTTTAATTATATTTTTATTTTTTTGCTGACATGAAATTCACATGCAATATATTATCTCCTTTCATTGTATACATTTTAGTGCTTTGGAAATGAATTTTACAATCATAGGTTTACCAGGCCTAATTTTCAAAAACTTGCATTTCTTCAAATAGAAAGGCTATAAATTTTAGAACAGATATTAAAATAGATATAAAATTTAGTTACAGGAATTTGTCCTGCATACATCTTCTATAGGGTGCCTTTTCAAAATTTGTTTTGGGGAATTATTTCCAGGTTCTCACTCATACTGTCCAAGTGCACTGTCAATGAACTACATTCCCAATCAATACATGCTTTTTACTTCTCTTTAATACACACATAGAAGTGTAATGGCTAGAACATAAACAATTCTCTTTGACCTTTTGAAGACTTGAAAACTTGCTTGCTAAAATGACTGCAGTATTACACAAATCATTCTGCTATGCGGAGTATATCAATTTCTCCACAAATTCATTTATATATATTTTTTCATCTTTTTATATTATGGTTATACTAGTGAGTTTTTCTTTTTTCTTAGATACTTAAGAGGAGCTTAATTCATATGCTCCTCCTACTATGAATTTACATATGTTCTTTATAGAAATATCCTGTTCGGGAAAAATTTATACAGTATTAGAAGATATAAAAGTACTTAAGATTCAGGATCATTGTAGCATAAACAAATATGTGCCCTCTATCTGTTGGATATGTTTTCACTACTTTCATAGAGTTAAGAAAGGTATCAGTTGATACTAGTTTATTCTTGCTTTTCTTTAGCCACTAATGCTTTCCATGTCAAATAGTTAGAAATCTTTACTGATCCATTCTCATGAATTTTTACATATATGTTTTGTAGGTTTTACAACTCACATTTAGTTTGAAAATCATTTTTTATTTAAAATTTTTGTATAAAGTTTGAGGTAGTAGTCTAAGTTCATTCTTTAAAACTAGAGAGGCAATAGTGCCAATACACCCATTTAAGATTCTATTTTTATTTCATTAAGTCATGGCATCCTTTTCAAAATCTATTGACAATAAACCTAAGAATTTATTTTTGATAAATCTGTTACATTCTTCTATGTGTCGGTTCTTTCACTAATAAACATGGTAATAAGATTCAAATCTAGTTTGAGGGCTCAAGCTACACAATTTTACGAGATTGTTCTGATTGACCTGTATTCCTTGAATTTACATACAGGTTTATTGAGCAGGTGGACCAATATTCTACAGATATCTAGATGTTTGATAGTACTCATATTTTACACCTTGTGAAAACACAAGACCCCTGATATTTTATAGGGAAAAATGTCTTTAGAGAATGCCTAAAACAACTAAAATTAATTTAGGAATGAGTTAACATTTAGATAACACTATAGCATAATAAAGTTGAATGACAACGACTTGAGCTGTATTACAGAGTAGATTGAGAGGGGATAGAATGATGGACCACCTAGGAGCTGTACGTCATTGTTACTGTTTTTCAAAAACAGAGATTTCAATGAAGAGAAGGAGGAAAATAATCAAAGTGTCTTCAGTCAAGTTTCTTTTTAATCCACCTAAGAGTGTGTACTGAGAGTCAGAGAAGATGGGAAAAATAAAATAGAAAATATAGCATTGGATAGACCTCTTACAATGTAAAAAGTTGCTAATGTGGATAGAAAATGGGTCACATTTTATCATATATAATTTTGAAAAAACATACTAGGAATGAAAATTTAAAAGTCATAATTTAAAACACTATTTACATTATAACTACACAGTATAGTTCAGTGGTAAAATCTTGACATAGCATATGTGAAATAATGGTGTGATCTCCCAAGCATTACAAAGTACACACAAAGCACTCACACACACAAACCCCATAAACACACACACACACACACACACACACACACACACACACACACACACACACACACACCACAAACACATATTTGGAATATTGATATTATAATATTAAAGAGGAAATTATGACAAATAATAAAAGTAGGTTAATATATGAAATCATAATATTGCTCATACTATTTAAACATTTAGTAGAAATCAAATAGTCACAATATACTTGGATTCTTATAGATTAAGTAAATTGAAAATTAAGAAATAGAAGACATGAGAACGTTTGCAAATAAGTTTTAAATAATAAACTTTTAAAAACATGTATCCTTTAATTTTGATAAAAGATCAATGTTACTGGTGTTTTAACCTCAAGATTTAGAATATGATAACGAGGTGCTCTATATCTCGCTATGGGTGTCTACATCTATAATCATTTCACTCTGGATATTTTTATGATGAGGTCTGATAGTTTCTCAGGCTCTCCCGAATTACAAACCCTATTTGCAATTCCTACCATAGATAGAAAATTGAAGCCACAAATTACCATGCCCAGCTCAAACTTTTTTTTTAATTCAAGTACAAATACTTACAAAAAGTGACCAGGAAATGAAGCCGTTCTTAATACAGTATGTGCTTCTTGAAAATACAGTAATTATTTGTTACCTGGAAAAATATGTTTAGAACTTTAAGAAAATCAATTTATTTAAATTCACCAACCATATAAAAATTAAGAAAATAATTTTAAATATTCACATGTTAAATATTTTAAAAGCAACATATATAGGTCTGAATAATTTACATGTGTAAAAATCATGCAAAATTAAATTAACTAATCCTACAACTCTGAAAAAAGAATTAACCTAAAGAAACAAGAAAATAAGTAATTAAGATAAAAATTTGAAATATAGAAAATAAAATGAAGTATACTCTTTAGTTGACTTAAGTAACTGTAAACCCTTTTTATATCAATTTTATAATAAAAAATGCATGAAGAAAGAAAGCAAAACTACATTTGAACAATAACAACAGCAAAAGCATTAGTAATTGTTTGAGTGTACAAAAAAAATCGATGGAGGGAATAACAATGTTCCTTCCAAAAGAAATGTACTCATTACCTTATTTATGTAACTGTAACCCCTCTGTACATTACCTTTACAATAAAATTATATTGAAATTAAAAATAAAACAAATAATATAGCAATTAAGAATTCTTAGAAGCCATTAGTTAAAAACTTTTTAAAAAATTGCCCCATGTACCCAAGGAAATACTTTGATGATACTATTTAAATACTTAAACTTCAGCAGAAAAATAAAATGTTTAAAAACTGTTACAAATAAAGTAATAAATCAGAATATATTACTATAATAATCATTGGATGGATTTTTAGTGGCAGTCAAATATGTAAGAAATGAGGCAATATGCCATTCGTTTGCACTTAATAAGAGAATTTTCTAGGTATTTTAAAATGTATCATAAGTTTAATAAATAAACTATTCTGTCACATCATACAATAATCAGATAAAGATGATATTAGAGCAAAGAACAGATTGTACTAAGTTTTGGGATGTTAATGTATATACTTATTTTGGTTGTGGAAAATTGTGAGGATTTCAACTTTGGGTATTGTTCTTACTAGGCTGGCATTATATCAATGGTTAATTTTAGGATAGGGGTTCCCTTTCCACAAGAACATGCACCTGATCTGTCCTTTTATCCTTCCCATCATCAATGGCATCAGAGTTGCACACCAATTTGTCTAGCTTCCTGGATCCTGCAGTCCTTCCAATCTTAGTCTCTAGATAGTGAAGGATGGTGGAAATGATCCAATGCACCCAACTATAGATTGAGAAGGAAGTCCACTAAAATTTGTCCTGGTTTCTGTTCTCAAGCCTCCTAAGTAGTTAAGAGGACAGATTGGAGCCCCTGGTGCCAAGCAGTAACAGTATTTGTAAAGCAATTAGACATATATATGACAGGCTTGTGATTACCTCCGGAAAAGAATAAAAGCAGTGAAGCAAAGAGGGCAGACAGAATTTTAACTAGCTACTCATAGGGTGAATAAGCTTAGCTAGCTACTCAGGAGGCCAAGGTCTGAAGACCACTGTTCAAAGCCAGTCCAATCATGAAAAAACATGTGATTATCTCCAAAATCTAGAAGTGCAGCAGTGGCTCAAGTGGTAGACCCCTATCCTTGGGCACAGTTGCTTAGAGGAGGAATGATGAATGCATGCATGAGCACATGAACATGCACGTGTGTGTACAGGCACGTGTGTGCACACACATACAAATGAGTATTTCAATGCAGAGTTCTTTATTTTTTTTACCTTACACTACTTTATTTCTCTATATTAGTTCACAAATTAACAAAATCAGCTAAGCACCTATTTACATACATCTCATCATGTTTCTCTAAAGTCTACTCTCTTTTTGGCATTCTGCTTTTATTTGACCCAAAAGTAAATTATTCAGGAGATCAATTCATCTCCCTCAACTCTGTAATGTTAGATGATTATTTAAGATCTTCCTTGAATTATAATTTTGTGAAATCCTGAATCAAGCAGCATATTTCTTTCGTGAAAAGGGAAGCCTTTGGAAAAAAAATTAACTATAGGTTTTAATCCTCCTGGCAAGCATTTGGAAATTTATTATCTTCATATAATCCATTATCTGTCTGTGCATGCCAAAGATGGCTGAGAAAATAAAAAGACCCTTCTAAGCACAGAGAATTCCTATACCATTAATAGGTATGAAGGTTTTTTTAATTATTATTCTGAAAATACCATACGGAGGATTTACAATTACATGGGCAAGATAATGAGTACATTTCTTATCAAGCATTGTTGCCTCCTCCTTTGTTGCCCCTTCCTATCCCTTTCCATCTCAACCCTCCTGCCCCCCACCCCCCGTTATACCCCACCATGCCAAAGTTTTAAAGTTAGTTTTTTGACATAACATCTTGTACATCTCATTGTTACAGTGGCTCCAACTCTATCCTTTTTTAAACGATTTGTTTTTTCCCTTCCCCTCCACAAATTATACCAACATAAAATACAGTGAAAACAGGAGCTATATCACGGGGGAGGGACATACAAAGCAACAAAAATTCATCTTATAAATATGTTAGAAACAATCACATGAAAGAAAAAAAATATTTGAATACTTATCTTGGAGTACATTTCACCTAACATCAACGAATCTTACATTTTCTGCTTGGCTCAGACATATGCTATTTATTACCAATAAGGGAAACCATGGGGCCTATGTGTATTTGGGCCTGGCTTACTTCACTTAATATAATTTTTTCCACGACTTTCATTTTCCTAACAATGGTGCAATGTCATTCTTTCTGATGGAGGCAAAGAATTCCATTGTGTATATATGCCACAATTTCTTGATCCATTCATCTACTGAGGGGCATCTGGGTTGGTTCCAAGCTTAGCTATAGTAAATAATGTTGCTATAAACATAGTTGTGCTGGGAGCTTTAGTGTGGTCTTCTTTGTGATCATTTGGGTAAATGCCCAAAAGTGGGATTGCTGGGTCATAGGAGAGCTCGATGTGAAGTCTTTTGAGTAAACTCCATACCACTTTCCAAAGTGATTGAACAAGTTTACACTACCACCAACAATGAAATAAGGTTCCCTTCTGTCCACATCCCCTCCAGCATCTGTTGTTATTAGAGTTCTTGATTTTTGCCATTCTAAATGGGGTGAGGTGGTATCTTAATGTTTTTTTTTTATTTGCATTTTTTATGGCTAGGGAGGTTGAGCATTTCTTCATGTTTCTATTGGCCTTCTTTATTTCCTCTTCAGAGAAGTTTCTCTTTAATCTTTAGCCCACTTATTTATTGGGTAGTTGTTTCTTTTAGGATTTGTTGTTGGGGGATTTAAATTTTTGGAGTTCCAGATATATTTTAGATATGAGACCCTTTTCCATTGTATGGCTAGTGAAGATCTTCTCCTAATTCGTTGGCTTTCTATGGATCTTGCTAGCTATGTCTTTGCCATGCAGAAGCTCTGCAATTCCATTTGTCCAACCTTTCTTTGATTTGTTGTGTTTCTGGGTCTCTATTAAGAAAGTTTCAGCCTGTGCCAATGAGATCTGTGGTTTCTCCTATTCCATCCAGTAGTGTTTTCAGAATGTCTTCATGACTCTGAGGTCTTTGATCCATTTGGAGTTTAACCTGGTACAGGGTGATATATAAGGATCTAGCTTTAGTTTTCTACAAGTAGTTAACCAATTTTGAGAGCACCATTTACTGAAGAGGCTCTCTTTCTTCCATTTTATTTTTTTTATCTCCCTTATCAAAGATTAGATGGCTTTAGGTCTTTAGGTTCATTTATGGGTTTTCAATTCTATTCCATTGGTCCTGAGGTCTGTTCTTGTCCAGTACCAAGCTGTTTTGATTACTATGGCTTTGTAGAAGAGTTTGAAATTTGGTATTGATTTTCCTCCAGCATTTTTCTTTCTGTTAAGGATTGTTTTTGCTATTCGGGGTCTTTTATTGTCCCATATGAAATTTTGGATTGCCTTTTCTATTTCCTTGAAGAATGAGGTTGGAATATTGATAGGTATCACATTCACTTTGTAGATAGCGTTGGGAAGTATTGCCATTTTCATGATGTTGATCTTTCCAATCTAGGAACATGGGAGTTTTTGCCGCTTTCTAAGTCTGTTTTGATTTCCTTTTTCAGGTATTTAAAGTTTTCATCATAGAGGTCCTTCACTCCTTTGGTTAAGTTAATTCCTAGGTATTTTATTTTTTGTGGAGCTATTACGAATGGAGTTGCTTTCCTAATTTCAGCCACAATTTTCTCATTGTTGGCATACAGAATAGCCATTTATTTTTGAGGGTTAATTTTATCTGCTACTTTGCCAAAGTTCTGAGTCATGTTGAATAACTTGGGAGCGGAGTCTTTAAATACAAGATCATGTCATCTGCAAAGAGGGAGAGTTTTACTTCTCCTTTCCCTGTTGGGATTCCCTTTATGTTTGCATCTTGTCTTATTGCTGTAGATAGGCATTCTAATACTAGATTGAAGAGCATTAGAGAGAGTGGGCATCCTTGTCTCGTTCTTGAGTTTAGAGGAAAAAGCTTTAGTGTTTCACCATTGAGTATAATGCTTAATGTAGTTTTGTCATACACAGCCTTTATTGTATTGAGGAATGTTCCATGGATTCCTAATTTTTCCAGGACCTTCACCATAAAGGGGTGTTGGATCTTGTCAAAGGCTTTTTTCTGCGTCTATTGAGATAATCATGTGGTTCTTGTTGATGTGAGGAATAATGTTAATTTATTTGCATATATTGAAGCATCTTTCCATCCCTGAAATGAATCCTGTTTTCTCATGGTGTATGATTTTTTGGATGAATTGTTGAAGTCGATTAGCCAAAATTTTGTTGAGAGGCTTTGCATCAATGTTCATCATCAAAGAAATGGGTCTATAGTGCTCTTTCTTTGATGAGGGTTTTGGGATAAGGGTTATGATGGCTTCATAGAAAGTGTTCGGTAGTCAACTTTCTCTTTCAATTTCATTGAAGAGTTGGAGGAGTATTGATGTGAGCTCTGCTTTGAAGGCCTTGTAGAATTCTGCTGTAAAACCATCTGTTCCTGGGTTTTTCTTAGATGGGAGGTCTCTTATTGCTGTTTCTATTTCACTGCTTGATATGGGCCTGTTAAAATGGTTTAACTCATCATGGTTTAGTTTCGGCATGTCAGTATTTGCCAGGAAAACGTCCATTTCTGCCAAGTTCTCAAACATATTAGCATAAAATTTTGAGCAGTATTCCTTTATAATGTTCTGAATCTTCGTTGTTTCTGTAGTGATGTTGCCATTCTCATCACTGAATTTATTTATTTGGGTCTGTTCTCTTCTTTTTCTGATAAGATTTTTTAAGGGACTGTCAATTTTGTTAATTTTTTTCAAAGAAACTTCTCATTTTGTTGATTCCTCCTATGGTTTTTTTTTTTTTTGGATTCTAATTCATTTAATTCTGATTGAATTTTAATTATTTCTTTCCATCAACTGGGTTGGGTTTATCTTGATGCTCTTTTTCAAGGAGTGTCAGATCTCATCAATTGTTGGTTTTAGATCTCTCCAATTTGTTGATGTAGGAAATCAGAGCTATAAACTTGCCTCTGAATCGTGCCTTTGCTGTGTCCCAGAGGAGCAGATAATCTCTGTGCTAATTTTTGTTGAATATCATGAACATTTTATCTTCGTTTCTAAGCTCTTCTATGACCTACTGGTGTTTCAACAGTGTGTTTTTCAGCCTCCGTGTGTTACTGAATTTTCTTTGGTGGTTTTTTGTGTTGAGTTCTAATTATATTCCCTTTTGGTCTGAGGGAATGCAAGATATGAATTCAATGTTTCTGAATTTTGACAAGTTTGATTTGTGACCTAAAATGTGGTGTATTTTGGAAAATGTTCCATGTGCTGCTGAGTAAAAAGTGTACTCTGATGCTGCTGGATGAATATTCGCTAGATGTTTGCTAAATCAGTTGATATATGCACTTGTTTAGATCGGCGGTTTCTCTGTTGAGTTTTTGCAGATTTGATCTATTAAGTGGGGATAGTGGTGTGTTAATGTACACAACAATTAATGTCTTTGGATCTATGTAAGATTTAAAGTAGTATTTCTTGGATAAATTTGGGTACACTATTGTTTGGCAAATATTTAGAATTTTAATATCCTCCTGAAGGATTGATCCCTTAATTAGTATGTAGTAACCTTCTTTATCTCTTCTCAATAATTTTAATTTGAAGTCTATTTTATCTGATATTAGGATTGCAACTCCTGCCTGTTTATGGGAGCCGTTTGCTTGGTAGATTTTGTTCCAGCCTTTCACTTTCAAAATGTTTTTGTTTTTTATGGGCAAGTTGTGATTCCTGAAGGTAGCAGATAGAAGAATCTTGCATTTTAAACCAACTAGACAGTCTATGTCACTTAATTGGAGAGTTACATCCTTTAATATTGAGAGATAGGACTGAGACGTATTTGCATATTCCTGCCATTTTATCCAACTTCTGGGGGCTACGCCTACTGGGTTCTTCCTATGGTTCTTCGATTCTGTTTGGGTGTGGTTTCTTGATCTTTATTGTGGTCTTGTTGGTTTTCTCTATGTAGGACATCTTTAAGTATCTTTTGTAGAGCTGATTTGGTGGAGATATATTGTTTGTTTTTCTTTCCTATGGAAGATTTTTATTTGACCTTCCATTATGAAGGAGTGTTTAGCTGGGTAAACTATTCTTGGTTGATAGTTGTTTGTTTTTAGGGCATGACATACATCATTCCATGCTCTTCTTGCTTTAATTGTCTCTGTTGAGAAATTTGAGGTGGTTCTAATTGGTTTTCCTTTATAAGTGGCTGATCTTTTCTCCTTGACAGCTTTAAGGATCTTTTCCTTGGTCTGAATTGATCCTGTGTGGTTTATAATGTGACGATGGGCTGTCCTGTTATTGTCTCGTCTATGTGGAGTTCTAAAAGCTTCTTGTATCTGAATATGCCTATCTTTTTTCGTGTTGGGAAGTTCTCTGCTGGGATCCTGTTAAACAAATTTTCTAGACCATTAACTTCTGTCTCTATGTGCTCCTCTACACACCTTTCCCTTATATAAGGCCTTCTGATGGTGTCTTCCAAGTGTTGAATAGATCTATCTTATTTCTTGAATTTGTCTTGGATAGTTGTATGTTCTTTCTCTATAATACCTAGGCTCTCTTTAATGCCCGAGATTCAATCTTCTGCATGGTCTAACCTACTGTCATGACTTTCTACTTTATTTTTCATTTCTTTTCCTTCTAATTGATCAGCTTTTATGGCTTCAAATTCTTTGTTGGAGCTTTGTTTTAGATCTTGTATAAAATTCTTTACTTCCTTCATTTGGTGTTCAGTGTTTATTCTCAAATCACTTAGTTGATTCGTTATGGTTTCCTTGGACTCCGATTCCTTCTGTTGGGCTCCATTCAGCATTCCCTTTGTGGTCTCCCTGATTCCTTTCAAGTGTCTCTTTATGGATTCCCTTAATATCTCTATTGACCTTTGTCTATTCTCATCCCTCTCTTGCAATTCTTGTATTACTCTTTGATTAGATTTCTCACGTTCATGCAACTTCTGTAGTTCACTTTGGCTGATCTCAGCCTGATCACGAATTCCTTTCTCTTTGAGTGTTCTCAACCTGCTCATGCAATTCCAGTATCAATCTTTGAGTAGCTTCCTCAAGCCCATGAGTTTCCTGTTTTGATCTTTGGTTTGCCTCCTCTCTCTCCTTATCATGCTCACACTGAGTCCTTTGCAGGGTTTCAATCTTTTCATTCACCATGTTTAACAGTAGTATTTGTAGAGCTTTTTGAGAACTCTCTGGATTATTCATTATCTGTTCTGTCACCTCATTATCTTGAGTGGGAATTGAGATACCTGGACTTGCCATTTTCCATGTGTTTTTCTGGCTTGTTCTGCCCATTTGGGATGAAAGTATTGGCAGTTTTGTTTGAGACCACCATTTTAAGGAAAGCATCAACCAAAGTCCTGTAATTGCATAGCCAAAAGTCTGTAGATACAATCTAGTTCAACAGATACAGTCTATTCAACATTAAACAACTATGTATTAATGGGCTAAGAATAGCAAAGAAGAATTTGACACACCAGGAATTATTATGTTTAGGGAGAATGCTGGGGAAAAATAGGGTTAGAGGGATATGGAAAGGTAAAAGGAGAATGAAATTAACCAAGTCCTAATCTCACAGAGGGAAATGGAATGGAAAGAATGATAAGAGAGAGAGAAGAAAAAAATTGAAAAAAGAGACAAGAAAAAAATGGAAAGACAAATATTTAAATTTAAAAAGTGAAACTCTTAAAAGTAATGAAAATTTAAAGAAGTAATATTGAGAGATGAACGGGGATAGGATGAGAGGAAGGGAGGGATACAAAGGAGACCTGAAAAACTAAAAAATAAAAATACTTCAAATATTGTATAGGTATAAATAGATATTATTGCTATTATGGAATTTAATCCTAAGAGGTTTTGAATTGAGTAATACATTTTTGGATTAACTATGTACGCAATTGGGGGATAAGGTCTTATAATCAATGACAGGTATATATGAGGTGAGCAGAACAACAAATAATTCATGCAAAAAGAACAAAAGATGAAAAAGTAAAACGAATGAGAAAAAGGAAGAATAAAAAGACCAAAGGTCAGTAGAGATTTTTTTTAAAAAGCACACACACACACACATACATATATATACCTAAAATAAAAGTTATAAGAGGAGGAAAAAACGATTAATAAAAACAATTTTTTATAACTAAAAGGAAAAATTTAGAAAAGATACACAAAAAAGACTTCTTTGGTTTTGTTTTTGGGGGGTTGATGGGAAGATCCTGTATCTCCCTTGTGACAGTAACCAGTGTCTTTGTGGAATCTCTGGTTTTCTTGTGGTGTTTGGTTTTCTGTGGCTAGATTGGTTTCTTAAGTCAGTTTGTTTGGGCAGACAGAGAAAATATCTGTTGGTTTACCCAGAAGTTTGTGTTGCTCCTCCCAGGCTAGTTCAGTGGGAGGGAGATCTGCTTTCAGTATCACAAAAGAGGGAAATGGTTGTTTCCTCTAGTTTGGAGTTGCTATGATAAGGCTGGGTTCTGGGTAAAGTTGAGGCCTTTCAGCAAACAGTAGCTTTTCCCTGAGGGTCTAGCTTCTGAGACATTCACAGAGCCCAGCCTGGAGCCATTCTCAGGGTTTATGTTTACTGAGTTTCAATTGATTGTCAGGGCTGTTGTAGGGAGGGGCAGCCTCTGGCTCTGTTTACCCAGTGAAGAAAGCCACTCTTTCGGGGGTGTAGCTTTCTCTGCCTGGTTGTGGTGACTTTCCCATGGGTGGAGTTGAGAATGGTAGGTCAGGGTAGGTATTTGTGACTAGCTAAATGACTCTTTTGTTTTCATCAAAGGACTGAGTTGGAACTAGCTGCTTAGCCAGGCCTTTGTCTGTATCAAAGATGGATATCTCCGGTGTTGGGGGAAGGGGTGGCCTGCCCTCCTCTGCTCCCTTTGAGAAGGAGTGAGGATGTCAGTTTTGTACTCACGCTGGAGTGTTGGTTCCTGGGTAGCCTCTGGTGTGCTATCTGCCGGATGAAGATATCTGCTACTTGTCAAGTCTTGCTGGTGTTGAGTAAAATCTGCTTGCCCGCTGCATCTGGCACATTTGTCCCAGACTCTCTGGCTTGTATGTATGGTGGCTATGCATGCCACCACAGCCGCCACAGCCACCACAGCCATAACTGCTGGAAAATGTTCAGATCTGTCACCTTACCTGTATTTTCCTTCTCTGGCCAAACTCTCTGTACTGTGATAGCACACTTGGAGTGCCTAGGGGTGTTCACTGGAACACTAGAAATGCTTTCTATGTGAGAGCTTGTTTAGCCACCAGGTTCTCCTCTGCCATCTTGAAATTCCTGAAGGTGTTTAAATATTACTGGAATTGTATTGGAATAAATAATGTTCACCCTGACTATCTTGAGAAAGAAAAATTGGTTTCTCAGCACTATTGGTAAGAACTTGAGTTAAACAAATGAAAGGAAAAATGAGGAACAACTCAACACATACATTCAAAAGAAACAAAACAACCCATGAAAGCACAAATTAACTCAGTACTCAAGAACCTGCAGGAAATGCAAAGATTTTTAAAAAATAGCTATGATAAGCTTATGAAAATCCTGACTACATGGGAGTCTACTGTTGTGAGGATAGTGGTTACAGCTCAGACTGGACAGAAAGAACTGTTCACAATGCCAGGCACCTGTTATTCTAAATTCCAGGAAGAATAACATGAAGTAGATTGAGCCCCCTATCATACACAAGTAGGAAGCCAGATTCTATCTGAAAGGTAATCAGGATACTTTAGGGCTGGGGGCATGCCAAAGTGGTAAGAACATCCATTTAGGAGACACAAGACACTCAATTCAAACTCTAATATTATGGGTATTAAAGAAAAAAAGCTATGACTTTAACTAATGGGAATAATTGCAAGATTTGAATATTTGAGTGGAGAAAAATTCATGAGAGAGATAGAGTTTACCCACGTTGCAATGTTTTCTACTTAAGTGATAATATTATGTGCTACTCCAGACATAACAGAGTTACCTTGCAAATGAGCATGGATGTGTATTGGGGTGAAGGAAATACTTTACTTCCACAGGTGTAAATTAAATACTTTTTTGGGGTGGATTTTAGTTCTTGAACTAAGAGTCTGGGTGATATCTCTGAGTCTTAGTTCAAGAACTAAAATCCACCATCGAGAAGTTATGGAGCCCAGATGCCCTTTATCGGAGGGATGGTTGGAGAAAGTGTTGCTCATATACACAATTGGATTGCACCCATACATTATAAAGACTGTTACAGCATTTGCAAAGAAATGGATAGATATAAAATTATGTTAAGTAAAAGAAGTCAGAGCCAGACATACAAAGGATGCGTATTTGGAAGCCAGAATTTTATGCAAGTTAAACAACAGTATTAATCAAAGCATGCTATTTGCAGAGGAGTATTTAAAAGGTGTAATTTCTTATAAAATTGAACTTTTAATCCAACAAAATGAATACCAGGAAACTATCACTTGGAAAATGTGAGGGGAAGACAAATGGAAGGAGTAAAGAGACTTATGGAAGTAGAGAGTGAAGCTATAATATTCAATGCAGATAGCATGAAACTAGAAAAAATGAAAGTGGGGTGAGGTTTGGAAGGATGTGAGAAAGTTATGTAAAGATCCATTGTACTTATAAACTGATTCGTTGAATGGAAAACCCTTCGTGCAACTATTTAATAAAAATATAATTTAAAAAATGGAGACATCTGATCTTAAACCATGAGTCAATATGATAATTTCCTTCTCAGAAATTGTCTTTGCAGGTATTTTCTTCTCACTGACAGAAAATTGAACAACGCAATGAATTTCAATACATCACTTTGCATATCCTAAATAGACACAATATAAAAATCACAGTAAAAATATTAGAATATATCACATGATAAAATAACAGGTAGAAAGAATCAAACTCTGATTGTTTTTCCAAATATTTTTCCTTTGGTATCTAATTTAATCCTAACAATAATCCCATAAAGTGGAACTACCTTTATTTTTAATTCTAAGATTATGTTATTTAAGTCTTCAGAGTTGGAATTACTAGTACAATATTGCACACATGGTAAGTGTTAGCCTGTGTTCCATTCCCACCATATCAAATAACCTCATTCTATTTTATAACTAAATACCATCACTCAGTCTACTAATTCTAGTAAAATTTCCCAACTTATTGTGCACACTTAATAATATTTCACTTTATCTTTGTTAGAAAAGAGGTAACTAAGGGGGACACCCGTGGCTCACGCCTATAATGTTAGCTACTCAGGAGGCTGAGATCTGAGGATTGTGATTCAAAGCCAGCTCGGGCAGGACAGACGGTGAGACTCTTATCTCTAATAAACCACTAGTAAACTGGAAATGGCACTGTGGTCCAAGTGGTAGAGCGATCGCCTTGAGTGGAAGAGCGCAGGGACAGCACACGAGCCCAGAGTTCAAGCCCCATGACCAACAACAACAACAAAAAGAAAATAAGTAACTGTAATATAAAAACTCCAAGTTCATAATCAATTGATACCTCCCTGCAGAAAGGAACTACTAAACTATAACATTCTTGATTTCTACCTCAAAATAGTAGAAATCATATTTTATCCCTTCACTCAACACTGCACTGCCTGGGGACCCCTTCTCTGGTTAACACAGTCTTACTGAAAGAATGACCTGCCCAATTCCTGATGGAAACAGACTGCAGGTCTTTTGGAGCAATCATTTCCACACTGTAGCTCACCTAAATTGTTGACCATTAGAAGTATTTTGATTGCTTTTCATACCCAACATTTTGAGAGAAATGTACTACTTTAAAATGTTATTAAAGAAAGACTAATATAAAAATCACTTTTGACCCAGATAAATATTTGACCTTTCATATACCCAAAAATGCAGTCTGAATTATCACTAATGTTAGGAACGAGCGATTAAAAATCATAGACACCAAGACCTAAGTATGAATTAAAGACTCTCCAACTCGTGAATACAATTGGTTTAAAAAGACATCAATACTACTGCACTTTTAATTCCCTATGATAATAATGATTCCCTATGATAATGATAATGATAAACTATTAACACTTAAAAATAACTCATATTCTTGGGAGTAAGACACAAAACACAAGGTTATTCCTAATCATTTTAAAAGAACATTATTTATACTAAAAGTTCACTCATAACTATAAAGATTCTAAAACTAACTGAAGTTTAGAGGCACAAAGGAAATAATTTTACTGCATCATGTACATTCAATGGACTGTTAATAGAAAACAAAGTTATACTAATAATTAGCTTACCCAATTCACTTACATTCTTTTATTCTATTCCATTTACTTTCATAAAAACTGTGTTTCCATAAAATGACGCATAAAAAGCCTATATATCCACTGACATTTTCAGATCTTAGCAATATTTATTTCAGAAATTTTAGCACTATAGTCAATGTACTGAAATAATACTAAAATATTCAAAAGATTTTATGAAATTGTAAGACTTGCTCTGGGATGTTATGTATACTGGAAAAGATATTCAAAAAGCCTTATTTGTTAGTTGCAGTAGTTACTCCCACAAAAGAGCAATTAGTAAAGATCCCTGTGCATATACAAAACACCTTCAAACGCATCCACAATCTAGACATGACACATGCTTTTTGTTTGTTCGTTTTTGAAAGGAATATCTAACAAGCATATCCACAATACTTATTTTCAGTCAATAAGATGGGATATTCAAACGTAATATGGGTTTGATTACCTCTTAGTGAGAATAGATATGATCTTGCAAAGAAAGTTATTTTCAACAGAAATCCGGAGTTTATCCAACTTGTGTTTCACAGGAATAACCAGAGAGAAATACCTGTTTGGTCAAGTCGGTCCAAATCACTCCATGAGTGTATCTTACAAATATAACCAATTTAAGAGGTCAAATACCTATTTTGTACTGACAATCATCTTACAGCAATAACTTACTACCTAATTATGTCTGTATCTTCTTACCTAACATACAGTAAGAGCTGAAACGGTCTCTTTATCTAACTTAATGTTGTAAATGCTTTAATTATGATGGCATTATTATTAGACAAATAAAATTTACAGAAGGGTGGTTTCACTGAAATGACATGACAGAACACTGATAAATAAAACATCGCAACACAGTTAGCTCTTTGCAGCCTCACCCTGTCCACATTGGCAAGCAACATTGCAACAGCACACGCACACATATACACATACACACATGTTCACACATGTACACACACATATACATGCATGCTAAATTCAGGGTTTATTGTACAAAAAAAATTCAAATAAAGTATTAGTGATTAGGACAAATGATAATATGCCTTATTACAAAATAATACATAAACCATCACCACGCATGTTACATTTTACCTGCCTCTCTACATGTGACCACTTCATTTATTTTTAATTAATTAATTACCTTATTAATTAATTCATTTGTTTGGTGCTAATACTAGGGCTTGAACTCAGGGCCTGGCTTTGTCCCAGAATTTATTTTTTTGTTTCAGTTATCTCAAGGCTAGCATTTTACTGCTTGTACCACAGCTCCATTTGCTGGTTACTTTCAAATCAGAATCTAATGGACTTTTTTTTTTTTCTTGGTCTGCTTTCAAACCACAATCCTCAGATTTCATCTTTCTGCTTAACTACTACTAAAGACATAAGCCATCAGTGTGGCTTCTACTTTTTCCTCTAGAGTTATCTAATGCACATACTTAGATAGTAATTTAAAAGTGAGAGTATAGAAGCAAGATGTACAGTGATGATACTGTCTTGTCAGAAATTCAAGTTAGTAATGTAAATTTATTCTTAAGACCATACACAAAAAATACCATGATATAGTGTAAGAGAATTCACTATTGAACATATGAGCCTTAAGAGCATTCTAATAGATCCATTATTTATTGGTACCCAACATTAGAAAAATGTATGAGGCATTGGTAAAATAGAAGTCCTTTGCATGACTACATACATTCCTTGTTTTTTTAAAGACACTTCCTTTCATCTAAAAAGGAGGCCTGTCTATTGTCTTCATGTGATTTTGATGATTGAAAGTGCTTATTGAGAAGGTCAAAATGTATTAGTAGTCCTTAACTATCAATTCTCATTTTTCTTCTTGTAGAATATAATGATCAAATCAATAGTTCAGTATCAGCCAACAATAGTTCAGAATCATGCTTCCAGTGCAAGTGGATCACCAGGAAGAAATCCTCAATATCAATTTCCACAAAGTTTTGTCACAGATACAATCTCCCTGCCTTCTCTAGCTGCTTTACTACCTTCTTACTCCTTCATTGTGCAGCAAAAGTATGATTTAACTGATTTCAGTCAGATCTGTTACTAGAATTATCAAGGAATTAGTTTATTGTCTATAATTTGGTCAAAGGTATGTCTCTTTATGTAGGCTACTAAAAATGTATTTACTAACTTCAAGTAAATACATAAATTCTATTTCCATCTTTTTTAAAAATTAAAATTTTGTTTGCTCTATAAATTGATCAGAGGCATGGATTTTGTGGCTAGCTAGGTCATTGCACATCTGTCTCTTTCTCTCTCCCTTTCTAGGTTCTCATAGATAATATGATTGCCCATAATTATCCTAATTTGTTTTGCTTTTATATTTTTGGTTGCATCATTTCATTTTTTGCTCTGCCATTTTCCAAATCATTTATATAGAAGGCATTATTTCCTATTTTCTCATTCTTAGAATAAGCTGCACATGAAGACATCACTGGTTCTCATTTTCAGTGTGTACATTTGAATACGGAGGAACATCTTTCCTCTGCTCTCCATCAATTCCTTACTCTCCAATTAGAATAATTTCGAATTGAAAAATCGGAAAAATAGAAAATAAATCATGGTGAATAAACAGATGCAGAAAATTCACCGGATATTTCTGACCAGTAAAACCAATGTGAACTATTAGGAAATACATGGACACCTCATTCCCACGGGCACTCAAAGTATCTGGTTAGGCAATTCTTAGGAATATGAGGAAAAAGATGAAAAAGTAAGGAATGGTATCAAATGCAAATGCAATGGAGAAGGATCCCAGCAAATTTCTTCATTGGGCTGCCAAAAATATTCAGCTTACTACAGTGCGGAGACTTCTTTCCCAAAAGGCCACTCATGTGAATAGTAGGGATGACGATGAGTATACGCCACTTCATCGAGAAGCCTACAGTGGACATTGTCAGTGAGTTGGTGTCTCAAGCGGCACATGCAATAACTGTAGATGACTGAACACCCTTGCAGAGTGCATATACGTGGAATAATACCAGAATGGTTTCTTTCTTATTTCATCACGATACAGATACCAATGCCCAAACTAAAGGCCTCTTGACCCCCTTATAACTTGCTGCTGAGAATTGAGATAGAAAAGATACGCTGGATCTCCTTCTGTTGAACCATTATATACAACCAGGCCTGAAGAACAACATAGAAGAAACTGCATTTGATATTGCCATAAGGATAACTATGTATCACTACGTCTATGAAGTTGTGGAAGGCTGTACAAATTGTTCACCTAAATACTAATGGTCGGGTTAAGTTTCTTAAATTTCAAAAATGCAAGTCCATCTTTTGTGTCCCTACAAAATATTTTCACAATCCAAATATGAGGAATATCTTTTTCTTTTTGGTCGGTCATGGGGCTTGAACTCTGGGCCTGGGAGGTATCCCTGTGCTCTTCAACTCAAGGTGAGGACTCTACCACTTGAGCCAGAGCTCCACTTCCAGTTTTCTAGTGGTTTATTGGAGATTAGATTAGCATAGACTTTCCTTCTCAGGCTGGCTTTGAACCATGATCCTCAGATCTCAGTCTCCTGTGTAGCTAGGATTATAGGCATGAGCCACCAGTGCCCGGCAACACCAATATTTTACTGTAAAAATTCATGGATTCTGCGGAATTCTTCCAAGCGAATTGCCTGCATTGGATGTCAAAAAGTATTCAATAGTTTTTGTATTGATGTATAATGATTTCTTCAGTGTTTGTGATTTTTTAATCAGAAATAATTTTAACTTACCTGTTGAAATAAGTAGTACAGGAACTACAAGATTTCTGGTGCTTGTCTGAAAAAATATATTTTAAAATATTCTATATTCTATGTTTGCATAATGTTCATAATTTATTTTATTGTCTCCTAGATATACTTTGAATTCTACATTATTTTATAATATATAGGGTCATTAATGTGTCCTTTCCGATTGCATTCCATATAGAAACAGTTTGATTCCTTTTTTTTTCTAGGTCTTAATATTATTTTTCTTTGGGATAAAATGACAATGTTGTCTAATTTGAAAAGTTTTGTAAAGTTTATGGTATGTAAAAGCTTTTCTGAGGTGAAGATTTAATACACTGATATCAAACTAAATTGAATTATATGAATTACTTGTATTGTTACACTTGTAATTTTACAATCAACTTTTTAATAACTGTTTTTCATTTCTTGCATCTGAAGAGTGAAAAATATGGAATACTTCTCAAATTTTCATATTATCCTTGTGCAAGTGCCATGTTAACCTCTGTAATGTAATTTGAGTATACGTACTGCTGAAGCATGTAGTATCCTCTAAATTTAAGTAGTTAATGATGCAATCTTTATACAGGCTTATATCTATGGGTGCCTACCTGTAACAAGGAAACCTTATTGTTCCTAACAATGCTATCGATCTTATTTCCCTAAAATTCTGTGAATAGTGGAAAAAATTATATTGATCAGTCAATTGCTCACATTTGCAAATTTTTTTTGTCAATGACTATCTTAAGTCTTTTTATTTGGAATTTGATCGTACTCTCAATTATTTATAGATAGGTCCAAAGGTGATGGCTTTTTCAAGTACTTATTTATCCAACTGAATTAGCTTTGTGGACCTAATGGATTCAAAGTAAGCGTTGCTTAAGAGCTACTTCTAAACTTCTTCAGCTGACATTTTCCCAAATGAGGTGTTACTGGCACAAATGTCTACCTGAGGGTTTATCCTTCTTCCATGTGGGAACAGACCAACCAGAATATCTTACACTGACAGCATAGATTGCCTTACTGGAACAAAACTCATCTTGGTTACAAGGGATCATAGAGAGCTGAACAGTTCAAACAGAACTGTTCAGACTAGAAGGTATTTTATCAAATTATAATTGTTTATTATATCTTCCATTTCAAAAGCAGCTAAAGCCAAGAAGGTGAAAAAATTGTTAGTATGCATGATTACTTAATGTCCTGGCCTATCTACCATCCAACTGGGCAGGAAATTACACTACTGCCTTTTTATCACCAAATATTTTCATAGTCGCAGGAGAAGTCCATGTGTTTCTCCTCGTTATTAGGCATTAAATTCATAATGTTTTAATCACAGTGTTTCCTCTTGCCTCCATGCTGTAAATCTACAAATAGTAAAGCTTTAGGTCTAACTATATCAAACACTGAGGTAGAGATAATGGAATAATACTTTAAAACAGAGTTGCTTTTGATACAGTCACTACAACAGAACAATGCAAAACGTGTGCCTTTTATTTATATTATATATAGTTATATATTTTATATTTATATGTGCAGATCTTATATTTCACACAGTGAAACTTACTGGAATTAGTTGATAATTTGACAAATAAATTGATATTTATTTATTCCAATAAATAGAATTGGAATATAAATAATTATGTTTAAAATATATATTAGAATATAAAAAGTATCAATGCAATGTCTTTAGTATAAACTTGTGATACATTCCAACTGTTCTTGGTCTTCTGAATCCACATGGTAAAAAAAGCAATGTTTTCCGCTAATCTATAATGGATTTTAGTCTGCTGTTCTGTTTATTGTTTTAACTCGCTTGTCCCAAACTGTCTTTCTCCGTATTTCTGAAGAATTCCTACTGATTATGCCCAAATTTTGCTAAGATGTCCAGAAAGTATTATTCTTCTGCAGTACCCATGAGTCCTAGGATCCCAGGTCCCAGTTACCTGCATCATCAGATAACAAGGGCAATACTTCTCACCCAGGCCCATGCAACATGTCAACACAAAGTAATTGAAGACCCATCTCAATTTCTCATTTCCTATGTTTCCTTGAGATCCAGGAATTAGCAGTAAGCAATTGTGAAATGCAAGGCAACTTAAAATGAAGGATGAGCACAAAATTTGAGAGAAAGTACTGTAATTCAAACATTCAACTTACAGATGACCAGCCAATATGAGTGAACAAGTTCACAAAGTGTCATAAGATTATTTTTAATACCCCTCCCCTATGATTAATGAAAGATTTTATTCCAATATAAGTGGGCCAAAAAATAGTTCTTGGAAGGATAGATCGATAATTGGTCTACCAAAGCCCGGAAAACTTTCCTTAGAGGTCAAATGTAATTCAGAAAAAAACATTTGAAGCACTAAGGAGTGCTTCAAAACACTGGAACTTCAGTACAACATGGTTCTGTGCTATAAAAATGTCACTCTCAAACCAATGATAATCTACATTTAATCTCCTGAAAGTGTATTCCTTTTCAAATAAACTTTTAAAAATCACATTCGCCAAAATAACATTTGACAAGTTGATGATACTTAGTGACTTACAAATTTTTCAAGTGTAGAGAGCAAGTTACAATAGAGTTGAATTATTTACACAGCACTATTGCCAAACACGTTCAACCATTCATTAAAGTGTAGAAATAGTATCACCCAAAATTTGTGTTTTTCAGTAAGGGCCTTCCAGAAATGTGTTAAATAGATCAGCCTCCTAAATATCAAACCCAAACGTAAGCTAATAAATTTGATCATTTAATAAGGTATATTTTAAAAAGTCACAAATAGTTGCCTTATCATATGTTATTTTATGTTTTCTCTCTGTCTAACATAGTAAGAAATGACTTTAAGTCTTGAATATGGGTACTCATCAGAGATATGACAAAACTAATATCTGTCTTCTATTTCTATAGTATTCCTCTCTAGGTATAAATTTTAATTTTCTTCTATTTCCAAAACTTATAGATAGTAGAAAATATTATTCCATGTAAAATAAAAGAATCACACCATTGTACAAAGCCATTTATAAAAATTCATATTTAGGAATACATTCTAAGCCATTTTTTAACTTTCTTTTTGACTAAAGGTTAATCTTCCAAATGGATGAGAATAAAACATGTTTAGGTGCCTCACGTCTCCAGTCTTGCAAATTGTTGCTGCCGATGAATGAATTATGGAAATATAAGCTGACATAAGTTCAAAAATATGCAGGATTTAAAGTCCATGGAATGTATATAAACCTTTCAAAGTATTAATAGACAGTTTAACAGTATGACTATAAGGAAGTTGAAACCAGAATGGAAATATACTAAAGACATAGAATGAATGAAAAATGAACAAGGGGCAATAAAGCTAGAATAGTCAATGTACACATATGATAAAGGAAGTGGTAAATTGGAAATAAGTCTTGGAGAAAGGATTGGTTGAGAATGATGGAAGGAGTGACTCTGATCTAGGAGCATTGGACAATTAGATGGATATATTTAATTGTAACACAATTGCACAAACTTTTAAAATTCAGTTAAAAAACACGAAAAGAAACAAAAACACACAAAAATCACAACCAAACAGCAATCTCTAGAGAGTATGAATATGACCTCTCAAAATGTTAATCAGCTAATGAATGGCAGTCTTGGGAAAAGCAAGCAAAGCTGTTCAAAGAGGGAAGTTTGGGATAGGGGAGAATTTTGAACAGAATTAAATAGATTGTCTAAGGTTATAAATCACCTACATCTGCTGCAAATAGTATCTTTCTTCTACGAGTTTTCTGTCTGAACTGGATAATCCAGTTCTGAGACACACTTGGTAGCTTGTGAGGATAGAATGGAAGAAACAAGATCAAGAAACCATTACTCCACTGGAGAGAAAACAATCCTCTATATTTTCTCTAATCTCTCTTCACTACTCTTTCTTCATACTTTGAAGTCAATTGATTTTGAATTATATTTTTCCTTCTTTCTTCTGTCAAAGTAATTGTTCAAAGTAATTCATTAAATATTATTTGCCATTTTCTTCTTTCATGCTGTTTAATTGGCCAAGTGAGTCCATTAACTTTCCCTCTTGCATTTGGTCGCCATGAAACCACATCTATGTTAATGCTGAGAAATCTAATGTAAAACTTTGTCTCCAGTCCAAGAAGATGTGCTCACAAATATTTGGCTATATTTTTTTCTTTTACCTTGAAAGACTTCTTGTGTCTAAAGTGCCCACAAAAATAAGTACTCCATCACTTGTTGGTTCAATCAGAATTGTCTAACCTCAAAGATATATTTTGCTAACATGATGCTTAGAGGAAACCAAAAAATAATGCACTTTTATCTTCTCTCTTAAGAATCTCCTTACATACCGTATCAGGAACAGTGAAGTTATTCTATGCAAAATTATTTCAATATATTATTTTTCTCTTGGTCTTGCATTTCTTCACCAAGATGTATGGAGGAGAATAGATTTAAATCACCCATACCTTGGAAGACAGTGTCTGTTACAAAAGGACAATGCTTCTATGTCCCACTTCTATGTCCTCCTCTTAGCTCTTGCCGGAGTTCCAATTAATCACAGCTTCTTGGCTTCAAGTCTAGTGAAGCTGAAGGACTATACGGGCTCCACCACTGCTACATCTTCATTATTTGTCTTTTAAAACTCTTCAAGTTGCCTCATTGGATGTGGAATTTATTTTCATGTCTTGCATTGTAGTGAGCCAAATGGGCTCCGTAAAATCACTTTAGGGAGTAAAAATACTAACACAATTTATATCAAAAAGTTTCGGCCTCCCTTCACTGCTGTAGACAATACGCTTAGCTAAGGCTTCTAAGAAAACTATTCTTTATTAACTTTTTCGTTTGCTCAATTCTTTTCTGAACTTTTTGGCATATGTAATAACAGAAGTCTTCACTATCTCATATTAATAAGGATGTTATTTTATGTGAGCCACTTAGAAATGTGAAATAATTGGTATGAAGTATCCAATCAGATTTTTTTTCTGTGTTTCACTGCTTCACATCCAAATACATTGTGGAAAGTGTTACAAACAGAAATGTGTAATCCCAACACCGTCTTTCATTGTGGAGGGCATTTTCTCCCTAAATATTTTGACTCAAATTATCTTTTTCAGAGAATTACTGTTTGGTAATTAAAGGTAAATTCACAAATTTTGATGCCTTACTTTTTAAGAACTTTGAATTTAAATTCCAATACAACTTTGTTTCAAACAGTGAGAATATTGTTCCTGGGTAAGGACAAATCCAAGGGAACCTACAGGATTTACAGCAAGGTTTCTCAGGTTTGTTTGTTTAGTGTGAAAAAGATCCATCTTCATCCACAATGCTCCCTCTCTACTAAGTCTCTTTGGATTTCTTTGCATGAAAGCCTATTCTTCCAGGAAATTTAAAATTTTTTAATAGGCTAAGTTGTTAAAAATTTTGAACAATTAAAATTTAACTGTCATTACTTTAAAACTCTTGAAAATCCTTTATCACAACCGTGAATTCACCAATCCTAATTCCACCTTTACCATCAAAAAGTTAACATGCTGTTTTCATGATATAGTATCCATGCAGCTATTATTTTCCAGTGGCTTTGTTATGTGTATATATAACCATATTAGCTGATGCTAAGCAAAACGAATTCCAAGATATGGAAACAGATTTTTTTTCATTTGTGGTTGTTGTTTCTGATGAAGTATGTGATTTCTGTTTTCTTTGGGTTTTTCCCCTATGGTTTATCCCTGCTGTATTTCATTTTGTATTGTGTATACATTTGCCTTAATTAGTGAAGGGAAGAGGAAAAGCATAATGGTGAGACAAAGGACAAAAGGCAAACCAATGCAATAGCAATACTCACAAGACAATATGTTGGAAAGATACATTACAACTTGTGAGGAGCGAAGGGGTGAAGGAAAACTGTGAGAAAAATGAGGGAGGGTTAACAAGTTTGAAAAGTTATGATTTAATACCTTACAATTACTGTAACTGCACTGTACATCACTTTGATAATAAAATTGAAAAAATAAGCTGCGTAAAATATAATTTCACTGTATTGGCACAGTAAATAATATTCTTTATGTAGTAATATTTTAAAAATTAATACTATTTGGCATCTAATTTGAATTAATTACCCTTTCTTTATCAGAGAGTCATCAACTTGAATGTTATCCAACTAGACAATATTTTCACAATATACATGCCAAATTTTTCAAAAAAGAATAAATTTAGTACTTTCTCATTCTAAAACAGAAAACAGTTTAATGCTACAGAAACCCATAACTTTTAAAAGTAAGTTAGTTGTGAAGAGGACAGAATATATGTGTTCTTCAAAATTCATATGACTAATAACTACTCATTTTTAAATTCTCAACATTCCTTAGAAATTCAAACAGTACATGTTTGCATGTTATGCAATTCTGCAATAGATGCAGTTTCCAATGGGGTGTTACAGATTGAGAAGTCAACAGAAAAATAGCCACATTCTGGTAGAGGATAAAACTATGAAGCATATGTAATAATTAATTCTTCAAGAGTAAGCAATCATCAGAGTAAGCTATTATTTCTATGACCATCATTCCCAAGATTTATGCCATAAAGTCATCCTAGGCCAACAGTTTCCAACTTGTAAGTGGCACCTTAAAATTCCTTAATTCACATCATGAATACCTTATCTCTATTTTGAAAAAATACTACACCTCTGCAAATGTGATGCCCTCCTTGTTCTGAAAAGAACACCACAATAAACTGAGCTGCATCATTTTTCCTCCACTGGAATTCTTGAGATCAGAACACTTGCAAATATTATTTATATTTATACTTTTTTAACTATCATAGATATTCAGGATGCTAAGATAGGAAAATTATGGTTCAAAGTCCACCCAGGCAGGAAGGTTTCTTAGAATCTTATCTCCAAAAAACTTCTCCACAAAAGACAGACTCAAGTGGCACTGAGGTTGAAGTGGTAGGGTACAAGCCTTGAGTATAAACAGGCTCAGAGACAGTGCCCAGGCCAAGAGTTCAAGCTCTAGGATGAACCAATCAAACAAAAACAAAATAGAAAATAAACTCGAAACCTAGCATTTTTCTCCATGTATACAGAGGCATGTAAATAAGGAAATGGCTTCCTGTGTTATATATAGGTAAAAGAAAGAAGATGTCACACAATTACTCTCTTCATACCATATTAAAACAAACCCTTAAAAAATTGGTTTTTCTAAATGTGTAAATTAATGTCATCCATTTGTTGGCAACTCTGTCTAGATTATTCACATTAACATGGTACACATGAACTGTGGGAATTATCTATTAACTATGTTCTAATTTTAACTCTCTTTAAAGAGTATGTAGGCAAATAGAATGCCAGAATCATTTGTGAATTTTTCAATTAATCCCTCTGCTTAAAAAGAATTTTGTAGTATCCTATAGAATATGAAATTACAAACAAAATCAAAAAATATATTTTAAATCGAAATTCTAATTTAACGAGGTCTGCAAAGTCCTACATTAGACGAACTTTGCTATTTCTCCAGACTTAAGCTTTTGTAAACCTTCAAAATTTATTTGGAATCCAACACAATGAGGCTTACTTACTTTTGCAAACTTTTGGATGGGAATCATGAGCTATTTTGCATTTAGGAATGTTCTGTAATGATGAGAGAATTTAAACCACAAGTGAGGAAATATATGAGATGCATTCAATAGGAATCTTCATTTCTCAAAACATAATTACAAAATTAGCCCAAACTTCCCACTGTGTATTCCTTTCTTGTTGCTTGGTTTGTTTTACTGAGACAAAATTATTCTACCTGGTCCAGGGAATCTATCGTTATGTAATTCCACTCTCTAATCTCCTGTCTGAGTGCTAGAATTCCAGACTTGTATCACATTGCCCTGCCATAGTTTGTTTATTTAATCTAGAAACAGACTAGCAATTCTTAACTTCTCCTGTGATCTTATCCACAGACTGACTGCTCAGACTGTTTATGTACTATTTTCAAAGATGTTTTAACATTTTACACAGGATATGAACATTTTCAGATGCACCTGCAGGGTTCACTGATTCATTCCACCATTGATTCTATCCCGTTAATAATGATTGCTTGACTCTCTTATTATCTCTGGTCCCTACCGATGTAATATTCTCAATTTCTGGGGGAAAGTTCACTAGAGGGCTTTCCAATATTAAAAATTATCACTTGATTCTAGTCTTACTCAGGACCTATTTTCTATTGTTTTCTAACTATTCCACATATTCTGAGAGTTGTTTCATTTGTGTATTTTTGTGTGCACCTATAAGTGTCTCTGTGTGCATGTGTATGTTTGTATGTATGTATGCAAAATCCTAAATCTGTTATTCAGCAATCTTGCTCGTGACTGGTATTCAAGCTTTTGGCTGGTTAATTATAGGTAGTGTCTCAAAGCCTATACTGTCCAAGTTGGATGCAAATTGAACTTCCCAGACTCCTTTACATTCTTAGGTTTTATTTTTCCAGGAGTATCAACTTTTAAACTTCAAACACTTTGTGAGTGTAAAGGCTAACCTGTAGCCCAGATTTTTAACTCAAGAATTCATATAAAGATAGATGAACATATACCTTGCATATCCTGAGTGTACACTGTTAGAAATGTGATCATAAACCACGTTGTTGTGAGATCTGGGATTGGGGTTTAAAGCCAGCATGGGTAGAAAAGTCCTGGAGACTCTTTTCTCCAATAATTACCAGAAAACTGGAAGTCCCACTGTGGCTCAAGTGGAAGAGCACTAGCCTTGAGCTGCGTTTCAGAGGGACAGCGCCCTGTCCCATATTTCAAGTGCCATGAACAACAACAAAAACAACAAAAAGAATATAAGAAATGGAAAGAAAAAGAAATGTGATCTTATCCACCAGGTTCATTGCTAGTATAATTCCTGTTCTCTCAAGATGGACTCGTTTTTCCAGTTAAGTCTATTCTCCCATATCTGACTTGAATTGGAAACAGAATCATTCTTCCATTCTCCTTTTTGCACATTTACGTGATTAGCAAGCGTGATTTAGAAAGGGAGTGGCCTCATGCTTCATGTTCCACTTAGGAGTAATGCTTTCTCTATATCATCCCATAAATCTACATACTGGACTTGGCTTTATTGTTTCAATGTTTTCTTATTTGTAGAGTCCTCTATATTGTATTTCACACATACATAAACACAGAACTTCTTTTTCTCCTATAATTGCTATTGTTTCTCTTACTGTTAACTCATGTACACTTGGGAAATTAATGCACAGCACATAGACTCACAATAAATGATCTGAGAACCTTCTTCACATTTAAAATTCACTTTAATTTACAGAGCACATAAGAAGTTTGAAAAAATGTTCTAATGGATAATGTATTTATAAGCAATTTAAATTTCATTTCTCTTTACTTAGTTGTCTCTGAAACACGTGTTACCTCATGTACAAATGTGTCCTTGTGCTATTTCAATGAAACCAGAAAACATCCTTTTTTTTTTTTGAGCAGCACCATAGATTGTTACTGGAAGTAAGTGGAAGTAACTGTTACTGGAAGTGTAAACTGATCCCAGGAGAGGAATTGAACGTAGAGAAATTACAAAGTTCAAATTAACTATTGCTTTCCTTTTTACTGTACAAGAAAAGAATCCAAGGCTGGAAGGAAACTCTGTCCCTGAATTTTTTGAGTGTGTCTTTTACTCATATAAAACTTGTCTGTAAACTTCTGGTTGAGAGTATTAGAAAAGGAAACAATATGACATTTGAAGGCCAGCATAGAACAAAAGGAAGTAAGTTTGTTTTAAAAGTGTTCTACTGCAAAGAAGCAAAGATATGGAGGTTTTAAAGTGTCTTATGGATGGATGTTTCACTCCTGAGATGATTCTCTTGTTGCGGGAATCAGTTATCAATTCCTTTTGTCTGGTCCTGAGTTTTCCATAGCAATAAGGATTCCAAAAAAGCAGGATCTAGTGAGTATGATCAGCAAAAGCAGCCACTTCTCGGAACACCACTATTTTAAGGAGAGTCCCAAAGAAATACCCAGGGTTTGTTTAGTGTGCTTGTTTGTTTAGTTTGTGCTGGTTCTGGGACTTGAACTTAGAGACTGGCCCCTGTCCCTGAACAGTTGTCTTTCTTTCCCACCTGGCCCAAACCTAATATTCCACTGCTTGAGCCAAAACTCCACTTCTGGCTTTTTTGGTGTTTAATTATACATAACAGTTTGACAGACTCTCTTGCCTGGGTTGACTTTGAACTAAGACAGTAAGAAAGCTAAGCGACATCAACTGTATGAACTTCTCTTTTGAACCAAGAAATTTTAGATGAAGTTTATTATAAAGCTAATATTTGACAATTTTTAAAGAAGAGAATATGTTTAGCAAAGAAGCCATAAAAAATAAGTTAGCAAAAATAGGTGTACTACTAAATCATTTGGGAAGATTACTATTGACTTCATCATTTCTTTGGGGGAAATTTAAAGCTATATTTCCACTTTTTTGTTGGTTGTAGGGATTGAACATTGATCCTGGGCACTGTCTCTCAGGTCTTCAGCACAACTTGAGCACTCTACCACTTTAGCTGCAGCACCACTTCCAGATTTCTGGGGTTAATTGAAGATAAATGTTTCATGGACTTTCCTGACCAGGCTGGCTTTGAACTACAATCCTCTGGTCTCAACCTCCTGAGTAGATAGGATTACAGGCATGAGCCACCAGCACCTGGCTCATATTTGCATTTATGTGCACTTAATGGCACTATGTAGACAAAGAATGAAAATCTGAACCAAATGATTTGACATTGCAACTTTTCAGAATAATTGAGGTAGCAATAAATATGTCCTCTTTTTCCATTTTGTTGCATTAATGACTCATGAGCTAGGGAACTCTTACATTAGCATCCTCTTTCATCTTTGTAGTTGTATTTAGTATCAGGAAATGTTCATAGAGAAATAAAAAAAGACAGATTTTTATTTTTTTTATTTATTTTATTTTATTTGTGAACATACTGTACAGAGGGGTTACAATTACATGGGCAGGATAATGCGTACATTTCTTACCAAGCATTGCAGCCTCCTCCTTTGTTTACCCTTCACATCCCTTCCCAGCGTTCCCCCTCCCCCCAGTCCCAATCCTTCTCCCCCCCCCACCTACGTTGTAAAGCTCGTTTTTGACATGACAACTTGTACTTCTCACTGTTGCAACAGGTCCACCTATATCCTTAAACGACTTGTTTTTCCCAATCTCCTCCACAAGTTATACTGACATCAAATATAGTGAAAGCAGGGGTTATACTGTAGGGGAGGGACATACAAAGCAACAAAGAAATAATCTTATAAATGCGTTAGAAACACATGCATGAAAGAAAAAACATTAAAATACATATCTAAGGGTTTATTTTCCTAACATCATATTATCTGAACTTTTCCGCTTGACTCATACATATACTAGCTATTGCAAATAAGGGAAACCATGGGGCCTATGTTTCTTTGGGCCTGGTTTACTTAGCTTAATATAATATTTTCCAAGTCAGAAAGACAGATTTTTAGAAAGCAAAGGAGATCAGGTATGAAAGAACAGCATAGAAGGAGATACATTTATCACACAGAGATTAAGAACTAGCCTTGGAGATTTTGAATGCTAAAGGCAATGAGGAATAAGCCGAGTTGATAACTAGTTCTTCAATAACCAAGAATGGTTCCCTAGAACGGTTTCTGCTATACATTAGTTATTATCATTTTTTCTTTCCATCTGGAGTTAGTCCTTCTCTTCTGTCACAACTGTTAATTAGTCTCTGCCTTTTTGGAGCAATGACTGGCCAAAATAGTTTCCAAATCTCACTGAGACTACCCTTCTCATTGTGATTAGCAGTGACCCCACTCAAAAGCGTGGAATCTTTGAATTTCCAGAATTAATCTTCACCTGACATCTAAGCACATTACTGGCATTAATTGCTGTGATCTAATGAACAAAACATATTTTCAACACAGTATCCTAACATAGGTAAAGTACATGAATTAGGAACTATTGTCAGGTATCAGTAGGGAAGGAGGAATTATATATTCCAAGTATGGGTTCTTTATTTTGCATTTACTAACTAAATGTTCATTGTTGTTGTTGCTGCTGTTGTTGTTTTGGCAGTCCTGGGGCTGAAACTCAGCGCTTGGAAATTATTCCTCAGCTTTTTGGTTTTTTCCTCAAAGCTAACCCTCCACTACTTGAGGCACAGGACCACTTCCAGTGTTTCCTTTTCAATTTATGTGGTACTGAGGAATTGAACCCAGGGTTTCATGCAAGGTACGCAATCACCATACCATGAAGCCACATTCCCAGAACCCTAAATTACTTTCTTAAGATGGCATTACATTTTAATTCTGTAACTATGTATCATAATTTTAGCCAGAAATTTTTGCTAGAAAAGAGCATTGGACACAGTACTGAGTCCAGTAAGGCTAGATGGGCAATGGATAACTGTCACAGTGTAGCCAGGGCACAAAGGGACTTACCTCATGGAGCTGGTACAACAGACTGAGTGAGACAGTTCCTGACCCACAGACTACCTCCTGAATGAGAGGGCCACCTTGGTTCCAACCACATGGGGATGCTGGGCCACCTCCTCCAGCACCCCATTGAATCAGTTCCTAAGAGAGAAAGAGAAAGGAAGAAGGTCAGAGTTACACTTAAGCCAGGTGTCAGTGGCTCAGGCCTATAATCCTAATTACAATGGAGGCTGAGATATGAAGATCATGGTTTATAGCCAGCCCGGGCAGGAACACCTGTGAGACTCTTATCCCCAAAATACCACCAGAAAACTGGAAGTGGTGCTGTGATTCAAGTGGTAGAGTGCTAGCTTTGAGCTGAGGAGCTCAGGGAGCTGCCCCAGGCCCAAAGTTCAAGCCCCATGACTGAAAAGAAGTGGACTTCCCACCACAAGAAGTGGACTGAATAACACCCATTGCCCTAGGGAGCATGGCAGAGAAGTCAGGCTGACCTTCCTGTCAGCTGGGAGTCATTAGTAGGTCAACTGGCTTCTCTGTGCCTGTTTCACCAGCTTCAAAACTGAACAAAGTGAAGGATCCCGATACTCATGGGGATAGGATAATAAAGTGAGCCATATTTTGTTTCATAATCCCATACCTGTTGCACCATTAATAACAGACACCATCTGAGATCTTTCCAGGTATCATATGCTCACAGAATTGCCAAGAACAGTATCAGATGGCCCCTCCCTCTGTGCCTGTCCCTGCTCCAGAGATCCCTCTGTATTAATCCCTTGTTTCCTCACAACTGTCTCATGATGAGATTGAAGTCTAATGGTTGAGGCCCAACCCAGAGCTTGACCTCTGGTCTAGAATCGGCTGCCATGGACTGAGTTTGGGACAATCCATCTAAACCAATGACTGAGCATTGTGCTACATGTCTACAATCCCAACTACAGAAGACCGCGCCTGGTGGCTCATGCCTGTCACAGATAGGAGGGCCATGATCCAGCCCAGGCTGAGCATGTTAATTCTCCATCTCAGAAATGCCCAAGACAGAAAAGCTTGACTCGCATGGTAGAAGAGCTCACTGGCAAGCCTAAGGACTTGAGGTCAAACCCTAATATACCAAAAAGAACCGGAGTCCCGGTGCCAGAGGTTCATACCTATAATCCTACCTACTCAGAAGGCTGAGATCTGAAGATTACAGCTCAAGATTTAAAATAGGGTTGGCCTCACCCATCAGACGTCATGATGAGAAGACCCAGAGTCTGACTTATGCTGTTGCGCTCGGTACTAGCAGAATTCATATGCTTATTAAGTGTTGGCCATGCTCTCTGTCCCCCTGGGAAGCCTGCCCCCTGCAGGCCGTACCCCCAGGTCTTCCCAAGCTCCCACTACCACCAACCAGCCCCAAGGGAGTACACAGCTCCATTGCACACAGATCCCTTGTTCTTGTAATTTAACAGTGCTGTGTCTGCTTCAAGCCTCTCCCCCTTCCAAGCCCGAGACCTCAGCTGTGAAGCCCATACATGCCCCAAAGATAGCAGGTAGAAGTTACCAAAGCATTCAGCCTCCTTGTTACAACCCACCTATACACACACACACACACACACACACACACACACACACACACACACAAACATCCAGACCGTTGACAGAATACTCATCCATGCAGCACCTGCAATTTGCCAACTGATCACTCACCTGAGCACATTCAGGCTGTACAAGGAAAAAGATAATCTCTCTCTTTCTCTCTGTCTCTCTGTCTTCAGGTGAAAGGTTGACCGAGCACAGAAGACAAGTGCTCACACTGCAAGGGTGTTTATCTTCTGCATCCAACACCTCCCATCCCCAGAAAAAAAGGAAAAGACCCCAGAAAGCAGGTGTAGACATGATGCTCCCCACCTCTGACTAAAGCCACCGGGTTCCCACCAGGGAGAGGCAGGGTGCAGATGTACAGCTATGTGGCTCTCACTACTCCAGGTCAGGGGATCTGTGGCACCCACTCCTCACCCAACCCTGCATCTCCCCATATCCTGGGACACTAGCTGCTGGGGATGGGGGTGGGATCCTTGGGTCAACACCCACCCCAACCCCTGGGGCACATTTGTGGCAGGGCATGGGCCAGACTGTGGGGTACAGGAGAGGCTCGGGTCCGGGTCGGAGGGGAGGGGATATGGGGTCGCAGGGTGCGGGGCTGTGTGGCAGCCATTCACATGTGTTTCTGGCAGAAGCTGTTGGCAGGTGCTCCAGGTGGGGCAAGCAGCAATAGCAAAGGCATGACAGACACTCAGGCCATGAGCAGAGTTCAGGGGAGCCAGGACCAGGTCAGGGCCCCAAGCTGGCTCGTGGCAAACCATTGCCTCATTGCCTGAGGAAACCATGGGTCAGAGGCAGCAGCACCAGGTTTGAAATGCTGCTCCATGGGGAATGGGGGAGGGGGCCGGGGCTCAGGCAGGCACATGGTGGGCCTGAGAAAGGCCTTTCCTCCTAGGCCTCGAGTCTCTTGCTCACCACTCAGCCACCTCTACCTTCCTCAACTGCTGGTAGTGGTGTCAACAAACAGAAGGAATCATGGTGCTACTGGGCAGCATGGAATGTGGGCATGGCAACCATTCTTGTATACCATTGGTCAGAAAGAACCATGAAACAATTGGGGTGTGGCTAGAATCTTGTGATGCAGGCAGAATGAGTGGAGTCAAAAGGATTGCAGCCCCTTTCCCAGGGAATTCTATCCAATCCAGTTGGGGACAAGAGGGTGACCTGCTTTAGCTGGATGGCTGCCCAGATTGTTGTGTATGTCTGATATTCCCAGACCTTGAACTCAGGATCTGGGCACAATCTGTGAGTTGCTTTTGATCAAGGCTAGCTCTCTACCACTGGAGCCACACAGCTTTACTTCTGGCTTTGTTGGCACAAGTTGGAGAGGAGTCTCAAGGACTTTCCTGCCTAGGGTGAATTTGACCATGATACTCCTTTCACAGCCTTTTAAGTTTTAAGGAGGACTGCTGAGAGCCACTGATGCCTGGCTAATCATTGGTTTTGCTGATGTTCGTGGACAGACCTGTGAGTTCCCTATCCTCAGGTTTAAGTGGTAGGAGCTGGAGCCCACAGTTTGAATCCTGGTCCTGCCACCAACAAATGGCAGGAGATCCTATGAAACTCATTTTTATTCATAGGATTGCCAAAGGAATGTGATGTATGTCATGATTTAATGGGCAGTACGTGAATGATTCGAGGATAAAATTATGCACAATTACATTATAGGACACTCGATATTAATTATTTTATGAAGCATTTAAACAATCACATTCATTGAATGGAGGCCAAATGAAATACCTACGAATTGGGCATCACATAGCATGTAGATGCCATTTTCTTTTCTGCAGGACTGGGATTTGAACTCATAGTCTAGGTAACCCTGCTGTTGCACTGTATGGGAAGGGGAAGCTTGCCTCCTTGAATTCAAGAAATTCAAGTCTGTTCCTTAGGCTTGAAATCGATGCCCACCACTAGAAAACCTCCTATTTGTGTACATTTTAAATATATGATATATAATTATATACATATGTTGATTCCATATTTCATTCAGTGTAGTTATTTATTTTATTTTTTGTTTTATTCATGTATTGACTACTCATTTTATTGACTATTATGACACATAGAACAGTGATTACATTTATTACATAGGATATAGTTTTGCATATGTATTGCACGTCCTTCCTGACACCCAGGATTTTCACAGAAAAGGAAAACGTGTCACCATCAGCTTCTTACTACACGATTCATTTTTGGGGAGTGCTGGCATCTGAACTCACAGCCTACAAGGCCCAATTCATGAATGGGTGAGTGTCAGCCTGCCATCCTGTGGCAAATTGAGCTGACAGGCAGTTCCGAGTACCTGAGATCGAGCCCCAGGGGTTGACAAAATAAGAACAGATTGACATGCAGATGGTAGTATGCTAATAAATATATACCTTTATAGATTGCCAGAGATGTCTATACATTATTCAGTTATATAGACTATATTCCTACCAATTCTTGGATATTTATAATGCCTCCATGTAATTAATGTCATTGTTTTCATTCCTAACCAACTATTAAATAAATCAATCAATATCCTGAAATTGTTGCATTCTTGTAAGTAATAGTATTATTTTAATGCTTCATAAATATTAAATAAAATCAGTCTCCTGTAATGATGCTGTCTAATTTTATAGGAACATCATTCACCATCAACTCATTCAACAGTGACATTGATAATATTACCTTGTTATTCCCATGGATGGGAATGAGTCTCTTAGTATCTCCTGCCATTGATTGTTGTCAGGACTAGGATTAGAAATCAGGGCCTACATTGCCATGTGGACCTATGACTCCCTCAAGGTGAAGTACCCTTTGCAACAGTGTCATTCATACCCAGGAGGGTCACCGTGCAAAGGAAGAAAACATAAAAAGGCCATCTCGCTGCATTTTTTCTGTACATTTTTGCCACACAAGGCCTGGGGATCTAGGATCCCAGGATCTACTGTGGGTCCAGTGGCTGTACCCCAGCATAAGGTGATCAAAGTTGAGGCAGAGTTACCATAACCTGAGTTCAAGCCCCCTGCTGAGCAAAAAATAATTAAAAGAGATTAGCGCCCTGGCTTGCAATTCACCCCTGTTATTCTGCCAGGCTTTGGATTTGAACTCAGAGTCTGGGTAAACCTGCAGCACTGTGGAAGAAGGGGAAGCTCACTGTACTTGAAGATAAAGTCAGGCCTGTAGTGTAACCCAAAATTCAAGTCCCGGACTTGGAAAACATATTATTTATATACATTGTAAATACAGGATTTGTACTTACCGATGGATGTTCAGTCCATACACGTTTGATGTGGTTTTTCCTTGTACTTTTTGTTTTATTCATTTATTTACCATTGATTTTATTATGATGACACCCATTCCCTTTATTACATTGATGATATCCTATCACATGGACTCTAAATGTGTAGACGTGTTCTCCATCATGCCTGACACCCAGGACTTTCAGAGAATAGGAAAAAAGTTTCACACTTGGCTTCTTACTGCATGATCCAATTGTTGGTAGTGCTGGGATCTGAACTCAGGGCCTAGCAGGACCAATTGGTGAATAGTTCAAGGTTACCACACCAGCCTGTGAGCAACAAAGGAGTTAGGCCATTCCCAGGATCTGACATTGATCCTCAGGGTGCGCCATGATAGTCATAAATTAATAATTTAAACATAGGATCTATATTTACATATGTGTGTGGACAGCATCTTGCCTTTGGAGTACTTTTTCTCTTTATTTTCTGTCTTATGTAAGTATTGTGTAATTTACTAAGTAAGGTAACAGATATAACAGTGCTTACATGGAAGACAACTTATTGCCCTGGCTATAGGGTTTTCTATGCATTCTCCATCCAAGCTGAGACTCAGGACTTTCACAGGACAGGAAAACAGGTGAATCAACTGGCTTCTCACATCAGGATTCATCCTTTGACAGTGTTGGGATTTGAACTCAGAGCCTATCAGGCCCAATTGGGGAAAGGGTCAAGGTGAGGAAACCAGCCTATGAGCAAGGAAGGAGATAGGCCATTCCCAGGACCTGACTTCGAGTCCCAGGGAGGTCGAGATAGTCATAAATTCATAATTTAAACATAGGATCTATATTTACATACATGTGTGGACAGCATCTTACATTCGGTGCACTTCTCCTTAATTTGTGTCTAATTCATGGAGTTATTGTTTTTTACTGAGTATGGTGACAGTTATAACTGTGCTGACATGGATGACAACCTGTTCCCATAGTTATAGGGTTGCCTATGCATTCTACATCCTAGTGCAAGCCCGGGAATTTCATGTTCAACGACTGGCTTCTGACAACAGAAGGAATCTTTTGTCAGTGCTGGGATTTGAACTGAGGTCTGGGTAGCTCTGTTGCACGTTGGGGGAAGGGAAATCTCAACATCCTTGAAGACTGGAATGTCAGGCCTGGTCCAGGGCTTGATTTGAAGCCCCAGCACTGGACAAAATAACAAGCCTTCCTTTTTAAAATATAGGATTTCTCATTACCTACAAGTGTGGTATGCATCTTGCATTCAGTGTAGTTATTCTTTTTATTTTGTGCCTTATTTATGGATGTATTGTGTATTTTATTGAGTATGGTGATAGATATAACTATGCTGACATGAATAACAACCTATTCGAATGGCGTTAGAGTTGCCTATATAGAATTCTCCATCCTCGCTTAGACCCAGGACTTTCACAGGACAGGAAAACAGGTGGATTGATTGGCTTCTCAAATCAAGGTGAATCTTTTGGCAGTGCTGGAATTTGAACTCAAGGCCTAGCAGGCCCAATTGGTGAATGGGTCATGGTGAACACACCAGCCTGTGAGCCACTAAGGAGCTAGGCCATCCCAAGGACCTGAGATGGAGCCCTGGTGGGGTCCAATATAGTCATAAATTCATCATTTAAACAGAGGATCTATATTTCCATACATGGATGGGCAGCATCTTTCATTCAGTGTGGTCATTCTCTTTATTTTGTGTCTTATTCATTGATGTATTGTGTATTTTTTTGAGTATAGGATGACAGATATAACTGTGGTGACCTGGATGAAAACCTATTCCCATGAGTATAGAGTTGCCTATGCATTCTCCATCCCAGCTGAGACCCAGGACTTGCAAAGCACAGGAAAACTTGTGCAATGACTGGTTTCTCACATCAGGGTGAATTTTGTCAGTGCTGGGATTTGAACTTTGGGCCTAGGAGGCCCAACTTCCCAATGGGTCCACGTGATCACACCAGACTGTGAGCCACTAAGGAGCTGGGCGTTTCCCAGAAACAGAGATCGAGCACCAGGGAGGCCACAATTGTCCTGAATGCATCATTTAAACATGGGATGGATATTCAATTCCGTGTGTGGACTGCATTGTGCATTTAGTGTAGTTATTCTATTTTGTATGCTATTCATGGATGTATTGTGTATTTTCTTCAGTATATGATGACAGGTATAACTGGGCTCACATGATAACAACCTATTCCCATGGCCACAGGGTGGCCCATGCATTCTTCATCCTAGCTGAGACCCAGGACTTGCACAGGAAAGGAAAACAGGTGCAACAATTGCCTTCTGACATCAGGATGAATATTTTGACAATGCTGGGATCCGAACTTGGGGACCAGCAGTCCCAATTGATGAATGGGTCCATGTGAGCACACCAGCCTGTGAGCCACTAAGGAGTAAGGCCGTTCCCAGGACCTGAGATGGACCCCCAGGTGGGGGTGTTGGGGGACGGCACACAGCAGTCATCCATTCATAAGTTGACGGTAGTATGCAAATAAGTACACATTTGTATAGAGTAGGAGAGACGATAACCTGTGATGGAATCCAATCTACCATGTGTCTACTGATTTTTGGATCTTTCCAGATGCCTTCATTTCATGACTGTGATGATTATTGTCACACTTAATCAACACTGCTTTACAACTAAGTGATACCCCATGAGTCTTGCCTATCATTTCCTAGTCACATCATGCATGAACTACTCATTTGATCAGATCAATTGCATTCTATGACTTTTCCTGGTCCAGAAACCAGTACCTCAGGATTTCCCGCTATTGCTTTTCTCATGGGGTGGGCTGAATTCAAGCCTCAGGCATGGAAAACATACTCCTTATACACATTTTAAAGATAGGATTTAAACGTTCATACAGATGTTCAGTAGATACCGTGTTTTGTGTGATAGAATTTATACTTCCATACAGATGTTCAGTCCATATCACGTTTAGTGTGGTTATTCATTTTATTTCTTTTTTCATTCATTTATTTAGCATTTATTTTATTGATTTTGATGACACCTATACCATTTATTATATTGTTTACATCATATCACATACCATCTAGATTTGTAGATATGTTCTCCATCATTCCTGACACCCTGGACTCTCCCAGAGAAGAAAAACATGTGTCACACTCGGCTTCTTACTCAAAGATTAAATTTTTGGCAGTGCTGGGATCTGAACTCAGGGCCTAGCAGACCCAATTCATGATTGGGTGAGTGTGAGCTCAGAAGCCTCTAGCCAATGAGGCTGTCAGGTGGTTCCCAGGCACTGAGATCAAGCCCCAAGTTTGGCCAAACAGCAATATATGGATAGGCAGAGGGTGGTATACAAATAAATATATATTGTTAAAGAGTTCCAGAGCTGTCTATTTATGACTGAATGACAACTACTATGTTCCTACCAACTCTTAGGTATTTATTATATCTCCATTGAAACAATATTATTCTTTTCATGCTTAATAAACTATTAATTAAGGTCAATCAGCATCCTAGGATTATTGCATCCAATTTTAGATTAGACAAATGCATGAACTACTTTTTCAGTCTGTATTCTTATGCATAGTAACGAGTCTCTTGTGATCGCCTGCCATTGGTAAGTGTAAGGATTAGGATTTGAACCCAGGGCCTATATTGACATGTTGGCTTATGGCTTCCCTGATAGTCTGCCATCCATCAGCAATGGCAGGACAGGTCCAATATGAAACCATCTCATTCAGACCCAAGATGGTCACCATGCAAAGAAAAATTTGTAAAACCCTGAGCCCTCTACAGCTCCCCACTTTTTGTGCTGTTCTGCTTGTTTTTTCTTCCTGAAAGCCCTCTGGGCCTAGGGTCCCAGGATCAGCTTTGGGTCCCGAGGCTGCATCCCAACCTAGGGAGAGTGAAGCTGAGCCAGAGTTGCCATGACCTGAGTTCAAGTCCCGTGGTTGGCAAAATTAATTAACTAATTAATTCATTAATTAACTATCTACATTGAAATAATAAAGCTCCTTGGTTTGGAATTTCTGCCAGTTTTCTTTCCTAGCCTGGGATTTGAACTCAGAGTCTTGATGAATCCGTAGCAATGTGACGGAAGGTGCAGAGTTGCCATTACTTGAGTTCAAAACCCATGCCAATCCAAAAATAAATAATTAAGTCACTGACCTCAGCAGGGAAGTTAGTTGTGAAGATGGGAGGGAAGGGATGGTAAGGGAAACACAAATGAGAAGGCAACAATGCTCAATAGGAAATGTACTCATTACTTTGCTCATGTAACTGTGACCACTCTGTACAACATTTTTAAAATAAAAAATGTACAAAAAATTATGTAGTGCTCAAGAAGCACTTTTGGGGTAAGGGATGGATGTCTGAATAGCTGTACAAAATTCTACAATGATTTTTTTCAGTGTTCAGTATGGAACTGAATAAACATAACTGTTTCTGTTACAAATATTAAGTCACTGTCTTGGAACTGGGGCCAGTATTTCTGCCATTGCTGGGATTTGAGCTCACTCTCCAAGTAACTCTTTTGCACCTTGTGTGAAGGCAAAGCTCCCTGTTCTTGAGGAAAAGATTTTCAAGCTAGAGTTCCCAGTGCCTGAATTAAGGCCTGCAATAGAAAAAAATTTGTATACATGTGTAATACAAGATTTATAGGTACATATGTATGTTTATTTTATATTATGACTATTATTATTGATTTTGTATTTAATTTTTATTCATTTTATTGTTTATTGAATTTAGTATTATTATACACATAATATTTCTTGTTGTGCACATATATTATAAAATTATACACAATAATTCAGTACATTGACTTATTTTCATTAATACTTTATTAAGTGTTGAAACATGATACCTAATTAAGTGGAGGCATTTGTCAAGTCATCACATGGTTAGAGTCTGCCTAGTATGAGCTTTGTCTATAGGGATTTGTTAAAATGATTTATACTCAGAAGCCTTTTCTTATGGATAGGCAAGTTGAGGGATAAAATCTTAAGTTTGGGGCTGGGAATATGGCTCAGTGGTAGAGAGCTTGCTCAGCATGCATGAATGCCAGGGTTTGAATCCTCAGTGCCACATACTCAGAAAAAGCCAGAAGCTGTGGTGTGGCTCAAGTGGTAGAGTGCTAGCCTTGAGAAAAAGAAGTTCAAAGACAGTAACCAGGCCCTAATTTCAAGCCCCAAGTCTGGCAAAAAAAATACGCCAGTTTCCAGTGGCTCTGGAAACCTACTTTCTCAGGACGTGAGATCTGAAGATCGCAGTTTGAAGACAGCCTAGGGAAGGAAAGCCTGTTAGACACTTACCTCCAATGAACCATCAAAAAACCCCATGTGGCACTGTGCGTCAACTGGTAGAGTGTTTGCCTTGAACTGAAGGGCTCAGGGACAGCGCCCAGGCTTCAGTTTGAGACACACAACTGGAAAAAGGGTGAGGGATAATCAAAGTAATTTTCCTATTTGTTATTTATGAGAATATTTTTTGGAAAATGAATGCTGATGTACACCAGAATTGGAGTCAGACCTCAAGGTTCAAGTGTAGCACATCCATAAGCCCAGCCTCTCAGATTCAAGCATTATAAATGTGTCCTACAGGGTTCTGAAAGGCACATTGTTGAAAGGCTTAATATGCTCCCCAAGCCCTTTGTGATAAGCAGTTGACTTGTATTGTCAATGTTATTACAGTTCTGACCCTAGCAGAGAACCAATAGCTCATGCCCATCACCCTAGCTCAGGAACCTGAGGTCTCTATCACAGGGTTAAACCAGCCAAGGCAGGGAAGTCTAGGACATTCTGACTTCCTGTTCTGAAAGGCCAGATGCTCAAGAAATTCCTGTGTTTCCCTTGGTGATGAGAAGTTACTTGCACTCTAAATGTTCTTGGAGTTCTTGAGCTACAGAAGAAGGAAAGAAATATTATTGACCCATCTGGGGTTCAAATGAAGTTCTCAGGATCCAAGCCCTAGCTCTGTTAGCAGGAAGAACTCCAGTGTAACACTGTATTTGAAGGACAGAAAACAGTTTCAAAAGCCAGGCTAGGTGCAGAGAACTAAGCCTGCAGGATTAGGAGGGAGAATGTACACACTCAACAGGGATGTGAGCTGCAAAACCACTTGATTCATTCCAGGCACAGCCAACAACGGGGGAAACCTGAAACATTTGTTAGAGTTACAGCAGGGTCAGGCTTTTCTCAGTCTCTTCAAACGATGACTAATTAACCTTCCTCCCTCAGGTGAAGGGTGCCTCCGGTTATCTTTAGGTTACCAATAGAGAGCCAGTATAGTGGGGGAGAGGGGAGGAACAGAGTAGAAAAACCCTGCTCTCTGGGCTTAGGGAGTGGGTTTTTGACTCTCCATTTGTCAGGTTTAAAGGCCCTTCTATCTCTGCCAGTCCATTCTCCTTACTTCATTCTCCACATCATTAATGCAAATCCCCAGTCCAAGGAGGGACAGGGCCATTTCTCTTCTGTCTCCAAGCACCTGAGTTAGAACCTGGCTCTGCCCTCTTGACTCTGGGACTCTTGGTTGCCTGAGAAGTGGGAGAGAGACAGTCATCCTGCTCTGCGTTTGTGTGAAGGCGATGCTGGTGTCCTGGCACACTGCAGAAATCCTCATGACTGGGAAGTGTTCCCCTCTTTCCTTCTGACATCAAAAACAGATTCATTTATCAACTTTCTTCCTTTCTTTCTTCCTTTCTTTCTTTCTCTCTTTCTCTCTTCTCTTTTCCTCTTTCTCTCTTTCTTCTCTCTTCTTTCTTTCTTTCTTTCTTTCTTTCTTTCTTTCTTTCTTTCTTTCTTTCTTTCTTTCTTTCTTTCTTCTCTTTCTTTCTATCTCTCTTTCTATCTCTCTTTCTTTCTATCTCTCTCTGTTTCTCTTTCTTTCTCTCTCTCTCTCTTTCTTTCTTTCTTCCTACCTTTCTACCTAGGTAGCTATCTCTTGCCAGTAGTTTGGTTGAACTCAAGGCCTGGGCACTGTCTCTAGCATTCTGCTACTTGAGCCACAGCACATATTCTGGCTTTGTCTGTGTACGGGTGCCTGAGGAATCGAACCCAGGAATTCTTGCATGCTAAGCAAGCACTCTCTCATTAAGCCATATTCCCACCCCCTTCATTTTTTTCTTAATAGTAGTTTTTACATAAGTATGCTGCCATTTTATGTTCTCAAGTTTAATTTTCTGAATAACGGTTACTTCTAAGAAACATGATCTTCTCTTACCCTGCCTGATTTGAGATTGTTCCTGCATTGTCCTCATAATAAAATGTAAAGAAAGGCTGCTGAGAGCTTCAGTGTGCATCATATAAAGACACAGGCCTAGAACCCTAGAAGAGAAAAGCAATGGGCCTGAAATGAAGAGAATGATGCAGTATGCACAACTAGCATATCTGAAAAATAAACCAGTAAATAAAAGCAGAGTTTGCACTATGGGAGGTAATATACATACACACATAAGTAGGTAGGGCACTGATACATAAACTTGGCCTTCTCTTTTTGAATTTTTTTTGTGGCCATCCAAGGGCTTAAACTAGGGCCCAATGTGTTCCTGAGCTGCTTTGCTCAAGGCTGAGGCTCTACCACCACCACAGCTCCACTTCATGCCAGCTAGTAGTTAATTGGACATAAGCAATTCCGAGGCTTTCCTGCCTGGTCTGGATTGTATCTGTTGCTCAGTTTTGTCTCTCAAAGCTGGAGCTCTACCCTCTGGGCCACTGCTCCACTTCTGGTTCTCTGGTGGTTTATTGGAGAAAATAGTCTCAGAGACTCTCCTGCTCGGCTGGCTTGAATGGCTTTCTCCTGAGGAGGCTTCAAGTGGTTTCCTCAGGGATTCACCAAGGAGCCATTCCACACAAACCCTTAGTGTAAATCTCGAGGAGTACTAGAGAAAAATGGAAACATTGTTATACTCCAGTCTCAGGACCCCCACCAAAAAGACCACCAAGAGTCAGACTTTACAGCTGTTTTAAGGTTTTATTTAAACGGGCTGCAGCTCGGGCCTTGTCCTACACTCCGACACAGCAGCACCTAGGAGGAGAGCCCCAAAGTAAAGATTTGCAGGGTTTATAAACGCACACCACCAACCAGGTGTTTGGATTACCACCACGTGTTGCTCTGCTAGAAACAAGCAACAAGTGTTCACTACCTCAAAACTTTAAATCTTCATTCCCCCCTTGACTTATGGTCCTGAGACACAATCTTGTGGCTCCAGCCTCAAACTAAACTCCAACAGCTCTTGATCTTGAACGGGTATGGTCCCTAACTGACCTTAGCCATTCTATTAAACAACAGTACCAATAACAATCAGTTCACTTTTCTTTTCTTGAGTTGTATGCAAGTGGTTGTTTAGGATGCTTGGAGACTTCCCATGTTTCCCCACGGTTGTCCAGGGCAAAGGGATCAGCCGGTCTGGCATGGGAGCAGTGGATCCAAGCAGAAATACCATCCACTTTAAGGGCAGTAGGTGTAGCCAGTAGCACCATGTAAGGTCCCTTCCACCGTGGTTCCAGAGATCTCAGGTTGTGCCCTCAAACAAACACCCAATCCGCTGGTTTAAACAAATGGGGGGGGGGGTGGGAATAGAAGCAGAATCATATAATGCTCTAAGCTGGGGCCAGATCCTCTTATGCACCAGCTGTAAATAGTCAAGCTTACACAGAAATTCAATATCATCCAAATCAACAAGCAATTCAGTCTGAAGGATAGGGATAATGGGTGGAGGGTGTCCATACATTATTTCCAAAGGAGTAAAGCCAAGATGATAGGGTGAATTTCCTACTCTAAACAGGGCAAAAGGAAGCAGCAATACCCAGTCTACACCAGTCTCCAAGGCCAATTTAGTTAAAGTCTCTTTTAGAGTCGGATTCATTCTTTCTACCTGCCCTGAACTCTGGGGTCTATAAGCACAGTGCAATTCCCAATCCGTTCACAGTGCCACGGCTATTCCCTGACTTACTTTTGAGACGAAGGCTGGTCCATTGTCCTACCCGATGGTGGATGGGAAGCCATACCAAGGTAGGATTTTTCCAGGATCTTCTTAGATATGACGTTTGCAGTCTCATGCTTTGTTGGGTAGGCTTTAACCTATCCTGAAAAGTTGTATACAAAAACTAGCAAATATTTATATCCAAATTTTCCAGTTTTAATTTCTGTGAAGTCTACTTCCCAATACACACCTGGCCTATCTCCATGGAGTCGAGCTCCTTTTGTAACCAGTTGATTAGGGGCATTGGTGAGCTGACAGGCTTTAAAATTTTTAACAATGTCCTCAATGAGTTGATTTCCTTGCCTGATTTTTACTTCCGAGTATTGGACCAGGTCCTGCATTCTTCGGGTTCTGATGTGAGAGACCCAATGGATTCTCATAAGATTTGTCTTGAACAATCTTTATGGCAACAAAAGTTTCCCCTCACCAGTTTGCCTCCAGTCTTTATTTCTCTCTGTGTTTGAGGGCTTATAGACCATGGAAATTTTCTTTATCCACTCCAAGTCTTCTTGGGAGTACTGAGGCTCAGGAGACAAAGATTGCGGCCCTGCATCTACTTCTGCTTTGGGCTGGAGGTCCACATCCTTAGCTGACTGATCGGCGAAATTATTTCCTTTGGTTATTGAATTAGTTACCTTTTGATGGCCAGGATAATGCATAATGGCAATATTTGCTGGTTCCCATAAGGCCCGGATGACGCTTAAAATTTCTTGTTCGTTTTTAATAGCCTTTCCTACAGCTGTCAACAGCCCCCTCTCTTGGTAAATGGCTCCATGGACATGCACAGTGGCAAAAGCATACCGACTGTCCGTGTAAATGTTTAGTCTCTTCCCTTTTCCCATCTGTAGGGCTTTTGTTAGTGTTACTATTTCTTCTCTTTGTGCAGAAGTTCCTTGGGGGAGTGCTTCTGCCCACACTATCTCAGTGTCCATGGTGACTGCTGCACCGGCATACCTTTTTCCATCTCAAATGAAACGGCTGCCATCTGTGAACCAGGTATGCTCGGCATGCGATGGTGTCGAGTCCAACAAGTCTGGCCTCTTTTCTTTGGCCTTGTTGCTCTTTTCACACTCAATTTCACGTTCTCTGTCTTTCCTTTCCTGTCTTTGCTACTCTGTCTCTCTCTTATTGTAAACCTTTTCCACCGCAGCTACTACATCCCTAATAGACTTTTCACCAAGTCTGTCTAGAGCTTGCAACTTTCACTTTATGTCTGGTGCTGCTTTCTTTATATAGGCAAACATAATCATCTGAGCCGACTCCTGGGTCTCAAGTTCATACAGGTATATTGACTAAAAACTTCCATGAGCTGCTCAAGATATGCTGCCAGACTTTCATTTCCTCCCTGTCTAACATCATAAACTTTGGCCATATTAGTAGGTTGGCAAGCCGCTGCCTTGGACTTGCTAACAGAGCTTGGCGATAGTAGAGGAGTCTCTCCCTACTTTCAAATGTATTGTAGTCCCATGTTGGTCGGATCTCAGGAAAATAGGCAGTGATCAGGGCAGGATCCATGATAGGTGCTCCTGTGGGACCAGTGATACGTTTCCGGGCTGCCTCTTGGATACAGTCTCTCTCTTCAGTGGTAAAAAGGACCTGTAAAAGCTGACTAAAATCATCCCAAGTTGGCTGATGAGTAAAGAGAATAATTTCAAGCAAACGAATTAAATCCTGGGGTTTCTCAGAAAAGGGCGCATTTTGGGTGTGCCAATTGTATAGATCACTGGTAGAAAATTGCCAATATTGCAGTTGCTGTTGACCATCCGCATTCAAAGGACCTATGGCGTGTTAGAGGAAAACAGCTGCATTAGAAGGGGGGTTGATCCCACTGCATCGTCGAGTGACTGGCCCCTCAGAAACTTTAAGGGCAGGTGCTGAGTGTTCTATAGCTCCCTCCTCCTCTTGATCCTTCTCAGGTTCTGAAAAGGAACCTAGAAAAGAGAGTATGGGGGACGAAACGTTTCTTCTTCCAATTTATCTCCCTGAAAAACCGGGAGGTACCTTTTCTTTCCCTCTGCCTCAGGGGGCTAGATGGAGTGGTGCCTATCGTTTCCAGTCCCATCAAACGTACAGTCCAATAAACAATAAACAATACAAACAAAACACACGCAGTCTTGACAGTTACAAAAAAAAAGCTTACAAAGTGGAGATCTCCCAAATTGGTCCACTGACTACAGTCACGGTGGGGTTCCACACCCATGCCACACAGCAGAAAGAGGAGAGCCACAGTGGGCGAGTTGGGCCTCTGTTAGGAGGCCCTCTTGGTCAGTTCCGGCCCAACACTGAACCGACCCCCACCCCACAATTCACATGGCGGTGTTCCAAGGACTGCCCCCCCACCCCACACAGTGGGATTCCAAGGACCCCCGCCCCACAAGAGGATCTTGGACATCTCCCAGTTCCTCCAGGGTTGTGGTGCAAGCACATCTGCTTCAACAACCCTTTACGAATCGGAGTGGCCATCCTCACAAAGGAAAACGAAAGTAAAACAGACAAATGAAAGGACAAGACAAATTAACAAAGACAGCTCTGTTTTACCTTTGGAGTCTGAGATCTCGGGGGTCTTTGGGGGGATCCTGGACAAGCCCTCACTAATATGTTATACCCACGTCGCAGGATCCACACCAAGAAGACAATCGAGAGTCAGACTTTACAGCTGTTTTAAAGTTTTATTTAAATGGGCTGCAGCTCGGGTCTCATCCTACACTCCAACACAGCGGAGCCTAGGAGGAGAACCCAGAGCTAAAGTTTTGCAGGGTTTATAAAGGCACACAACCAACCAGGTGTTTGGATTACCACCACGTGTTGCTCTGCTAGAAACAAGCAACAAGTGGTCACTGCCTCAAAACTTTAACCCTTGACATGAAGATGCTACTAGTTTGTTCTAGACACTTAACGTTGGAGACACAAAACACTCATAATTATTAGATCATTTTATAGGCAAAAGGAGCAATGCAGACTGTATGAGGATCACTCCAGCTTTCGGTCCTCATATCCTGAGACAGTAAATTCACAGCAGCTCAATGCTAAGTGGCAGAACTGGCATGTACAGTGGATATTTGCTCCCAAATCCTGTGACACGCATTTCTCACTGTTGGCCTCAAACCTGTGACCAGAGGGGAAGATGAGGAGAGAAAATCCTTCTCAGGGAAAGCAGCTATAAAGAACATTGGGTAGTTTACTTATAAATTAAAACCTCGGGAATGACCCTGTTAAAAAGTCAGATTGTCCAGATTAAAAAATGAAGAAAAGAAGAAATAAGGTGCCAGTGGCTGCTGTCTGTAATCCCAGGACCTCAGGAGGCTGAGATGTAGAGAAACTTAGTTTGAATCCAGCCAGTGTAGGAAAGTCCATGACACAGTTATTTCTAAGAGATCACAGAAATACCCAGAAGTGGTGCTGTGACTCAAGCTTAATGCAGTACCCTTGAGCAAAAGGAGCCCAGGGACCATGCATAGGCTCATATTTCCACCCCAGGACCTGCCCCCTCAAAAAGAACCTGTACTTCCATGTCTTTGTCTATGTATTGTCTTCTTATAAGTGAAATTCCCGAGTAGCTATACTGAATGGCACCAACCTAAGAAATTTGTATTCAGTACAATGAGTTCATAACAGAGAGACTTCTTTCAAGATAGTGCATGTTCTGGGGCTCCCCTCACTGTTCAGTGTAACCTGAGGGTTTCTCTGCATCACAGGCCTGCTGGAGGAAGGCACTCTCATTGTCTGGACAGGCACACAAAAGTCCTCACTCCTGTACAGCTGGGTAACAAACAACTCCATCTGGGCCAGTTAGTGAGGATGAGTGCTAGGGGGCTCTGAAGGTCAGGAAAAAAAGGCCTCTTTGTAGCCTTAGCTATCTCTCTCCCCAGTGCTCTGTTTTAACAGGAGACCTTCATTTGTGCCACCTCTCATGGCAGGCCAAGTTCTGTGCACTTATCCTGCCTTTGTGAGACTATATTCTGTTGTTCAGTTACAGTGCTCAATATAATTCAGGAGTCATTCAGACAGACAACTAAGGCACTGAACATAATGAAATGATTCATTGCAGGCAATGTTGGGCCTATGATGCCTTTCCTATGTTTCCAGAAGCTTGGGAAATCCAAGCACATGTTGGATATCACAAAGCTTCCTGTCATCTAGGACTGGTGAAGCTCATCAGGTTTTGAAACCTTTGACTTCTCCTAGTTGGTCCCTGGGTGGCCAGGTTTTGGGGTTGAACATAGGGCCTGGGTGCTGACCATGAGCTCAGTGCAGAAGCCCAGTGCTTTCCCATTTTGTTTAACAACATCTCTTCTGGTCTGTGAGTGTATGTGTGGGTGTGTATGTGTGCACACCACGGTGTGTGTGTGCGTGGGTGTGTGTGTGCGTGCACACATATACATGAGTCCTGAAGCTTGACCTCAGGACCTGAGCACTGTACCTAGTTTCTCTTGTACAATGATATCCCTATCCCACTTGAGCCACAGAGCCACTTCAGGCTTTGTCCTAGTGATATGGTCCTGAGAAATGAAGCCCAGGATTTTATAGATGCAAAGTATTCTACCACTAAGGCACATTCCCAGCCCTCTACTTCAGCTTTGTTAGTTTATTTCTGTCTTTTTTATTGTTGTTGTTGTCAATTGAAGGAGTTGAAGTCTTGGCGTGGGTGCTGGCCCTGACCCCTTCAGCTCAAGTCTTGTGCTCCACCACTTGAGCCACAGAGCTACTTCTGGTTTTCTGGTGGTTCATTGGTGCTGTTTCTCAAGGACTTTCCTGCCTAGGCTATCTTTGAACCATGATCCTCAGATCTCATCCTCCTGAGTAGGTAGGATAACCAACATGAGCTCAAGCACCCAGCTTCCCCTTCAGGTTCTTGGTAGTGAATTGGAGATAATAGTCTCATAGTACCTTTTGTGTCTGAGATAGTTTGGAACCCAGATCTTTAGAACTCAGCTTCCCGAGAAGGCTACTGACCCCTTGGCCATAGCCTCTGCTGCAAGGGGGTCCATGGCTCCACGTGGTGGAGTGCTAGCCATGAGCCCAAGAGGTAAGGGTCAGTGCCTCAGCCCCGAGTTCAAGGTTCATGACCAAGAAAAAAACCAAACCAAACCATTGTCTGCTGTAGACAACTCACGAGTCTCCAGTAATACATAATTATTTCCCTGACATGGGGGCCTATCTGAGCCTCAATATTCTTGTCTGTATAATCATCTAAGTTGTGGAGCTCTTACATAGACAAGATGTAAGAATGCACCCGGTTAAGGACATAGCACATGGCACTCTTTGCACCACTCAGCACACAACATCCTGTGAAAGATTCAGCACCCAGCACCCAATGCAGGTCTCAGCACACTGCTTCCTACGAAAGACTCAGCACATAGCACCCTGTGCAGGACTCCGAACGGAGCACCCAACGGAGGACTCAACACAGCTCCATTCCACAAGCTGTCATTAGAATTAGGGTGCTTTCATCAGTATCACCATTCTTTGAGGAAAATTTACAAACCATACAAGTTCACATTTAATGGTTTAGTGGGGTGTTTTTCTGGGGAGGGGGTGTTAGCCATGGGGCTTGAACTCAAACCTCTACTACTTGGAGCCACATTTTGAGGTGTCTCTCAGACTTCCTGCCAGGACTGGGTTTTAAAGCCGCTGAGCAGCTAGGATGATGGGCATAAGCCAGGATGACATGGGTAACCCATGGAGCAGGGTTGCAGCAGTTTACATGTGGCTAAGTCAGGTTAGGTGGCAGCTGTCAGCACTAGACTCCTAGCTTGCTCTGTAATGAGGTATTTGAAGTTCTGTCCTTCTATAATTTCAGTTAGAATATCCTACATTTTTTTGGCATCATACCTGGGGCTTGAGTAAGAGCTTAGAAACTGTCCCTAAACGTTTGTGCTCAAGGCTAGCACTCGATTGAAAGACAGCAGAACTTCTGAGTTTTCTGTTTTGTGGCACAGAGGAATTGAACCCAGGGCTTTGTGCTTACTATGAGAGCACTCAACCACCAAGCCTCAGGAGTGAACGAGGTATAAATAGATAGAGACTGCTGTATATAAATACTATATACACAAAAAGAGATTTCTGCATAATATTAAATTATAGATAATATTGCTACCAATACTTAGGTATTAAATTATGTCTCCATTTAATTATGTGTCCCAGTTAACAATAAAGCATTAATTAATAATTACTCAACATCTCATAACTGTTTATCATATATATATATATATATCCATACATATAATTCGATATTTCATAGAATGAGACCAATGTCTATATATTATTAAATTATGCATCATGTGCTACTCCCAATTATTAGTTGTTTAATTATGTCTCCTTGTAATTTTTATTTTGTTAATGCTTAATAAAATATTAATTAAACTTAGTGCACATCCTACACTTATTGCATGTAATGTTATCCTAGAATGATTCACTACTAATTCAATCTATTTATCATTTACTGTAGTGGTAACTCTTCTACCTATGATGTTTTTTAACTTTATTACATTCTATTACATAGCATATAGATTTGCATCCAAATTATACATCCTACCTGACACCGAGCACTTTCAAAGAGAAGGAAAACATGTGTCATGCTCAGCTTCTCATTCCAAGATTACATTTTTGGGAGTGCTGGGATCTAAAATCCGGGCAAATAAGGCTCAGTTTATGAATGGGTGACTGCCAGCAGAGCAGCCACTAGCCAATTCAGCTGCCTGGCACTGCCCAGGCCCTGAGATTGAGCCCTGTATGTTGAATCCAAATTGTGCTTAGAGTAGTTATTCATTTTACTTTTTTATTCATTTATCATTTATTTTATTGACTGCTATAACACATGGAATATTTACTACATTTCTTACATAGGATATAGAATTGCATATGTATGAAACTTCACACCTGATACCCAGGACTTTCACAGAAAAAGAAAACATGTGTCACCCTGTGTCCTATTGCATGATTCAATTTTTGTTAGTGCTGGAATCTGAACTCACAGCCTACAAGGCCCAATTCATGAATGGGTGAGTGTCAGCACGCCAGCCTGGGGCATATGGAGCTGACAAACAGTTCCCAGCACCTGAGATTTAGCCCCAGGGGTTGACAAAACAAGACCAGATGGACATGCAGATGGTAGTACACAAATAAATATAGATCTTTATAGAGTACCAGAGATGTCTATATATTATTTAGTTATATAGGCTACATTCCTACCAATTCTTGTATATTTATTATGCCTCCATGTAATTAATATTACTGTTTGCATCCTTAATGAATTATTAATTATATCGACCACTGACCGAAACTGTTGTGTCTATGTAATTAATAGTATTCTTTTTTTTTTCTTTTTCTTTTTTTGGGTCCAGTCGTGGGTCCTGAATTCTGGGCCTGGGTGCTGTCCCTCAGCTCTTCAGCTCAAGGCTAGCACTCTACCACTTGAGCCACAGCGCCACTTCCGGCTTTTTTCTTATGTGGTGCTGAGGAATCGAACCCAGGGCTTCATGCATGCAAGGCAAGCGCTCTACCACTGAGCCACTTTCCCAGCCCCAATAGTATTCTTTTAATGTGTCAAAAATATTCATTAAAATTCATCGGCCTCCTAAAATCACTCTCTAATTTTATGCTAGTATCATTCAGGAACAAAATACAACCTTGACATTCATAACTTTCCATCGGTATTCCTATGAATAGGAACGAGAATCCTAGGATCTCCTTCCATTTGTGGGGGTCAGGACCCGGCTTCAAACACAGGGCCTATGTTGTGATGTTGGCCCATGGCTTCTCTGGAAGAATGACAGCCTTCAGCAATGCCAGGTTACCAACACTTTTCAGCCCTGTCCTTTAGACCCAGGATGGTCACCTTGAAAAGAAAACAAATGTAAAACCGGCAGCCATCTGCAAGTTACTGGGTTTTTTTTTTCTGTGTCTTTTCATTTATTTATTTTTCCTGTCAACCTTTGAGGCCCAGGAACCTAGGTTCGGCTGTGGGTCCAGTGGCTGCAACCCAGCCTAGAGTGATCAAAGCTGAGGCAGAGTTGCCATGCCCTGAGTTCAAGCCCTGTGCTTGAAATAAAAATACGTAATACATACATGCATACGTACATATATACATTAAAAATATTTAGCAAGTATTAGGCTACTTGGAGTTCCGCCATTTTTTCTGCCAGGCCTGGGATTTGAACTCAGGGTCTGGGTAAATCTGCAGTACTGTGGGGGAAGGGAAAGCTCACAGTGCTGGAAGATAAGAAAGACAGGCCTGTTCTTAGCACTTGCAAAAATAATATTTGTATACATTTTAAATACATGATTTATACTTACATACACATGTTTACTGCATATTGCAGTCATTCATTTTATTTTGTTTTTTATTTATTCATTATATATTTTAGAGAGTATGATTACCTGCATAACGTTTTTTACATCCTATTACACAGAACATAGATTTGTCTATGTATTATACATCATTCCTGAGACCCAGGACATTCACTGATAAGGAAACAAGTGGGTCACTTGCCTTCTTCCACCAGGATTAAGTTTTTGGCAGTTCTGTGATTTGAACTCTGGGCCTAGAAGGCCCACTTCATGAATGGGTCAATGTTAGCCCACCAGTCTGACGCAAGTGAAGTTGTGGGCAAATTTGAGGACCTGAGATGAAGCCCTAGTTGTGGCCAATATATAAACAGATAGATGTGTAGATTGAAGCTTGTGTGTGTGTGTATTTACATATGTATATGAATCTATAAATAAAGTTATATAGAGAGACAGATAGACATTTATGTAGATTCTAGTGTGTAACTATATATAAAGAATGATGACCTATATTTTATTTTTATATATTCTATTACTATGAATTATTTGGTCTAAAATAATGCCTCCATTAATGAATCACGGTAGGAGACTTAATAAAGTATTAATTAAATTAATCAATGACCTATATTTATTGTGTACAATCTTATACTACAATGACTAGCTAATTAGTAGTTCAATTGGTACATTACAAAGATTCTATTATTGTTCCTATAGATAGGAACGAGTAGGTGAAAGTCCCAGGATCAAACTGAGGGCCTAGGTGTCTTGGTTGGGCTCAGGCTTCACTGACAGCCCACCAGCCTTCGGCCATACATGGATATGTACAATTTTCAAGCCGAGGCTTTGAGAGCCAGGATGGTCACCGTGCAAAGGAAACAAAGGTAGAACTGTTGTCTAAAACTTGCGGGTTTTTCCTCCTCCATCTTGGTTGGTTTATTTTTTTTGCCAGAGCTGGGAGTTGAACTCAGGTCGTAGGATCCCTGGATCATCTGTGGGTGTAAAAGCTGCACCCCAGCCTAGGGTAATCAAGGCTGAGGCAGAGTTGTGGCGACCTGAGTTCAAGCCCCTGCCTGCCCTCCCAAAAAAGTTAAGGTCCTGGCTAGGAGTTTGGGCCATTTTATCTGCCATACCTGGAATTTGAACTCAGGAACTGCGTAACATTATTGTGCTCTGGGTGAAATGAAAGCTAACCTCCTAGAAGAAAAAATAATCTGGAGCATTTCCCAGTGTGTGAACTCCAGCCCTACAAATGGCAAAAAATAATATTTATATACATGTATAATATATATCATATATATGTATTTGCATAGATATTACATATTGTATCTAGGGCACAATATTTCCACAGAAAGGAAATCAGGTCAACATTGGCTTCTTACTCTACCTATTGACTTCAGCACTCCTGGGATTTGAACTCAGGGCCTGGAATGTCTAATTCATCAAGGGGTCAGTTTAAGGACAGCAGCCTCAAATAAATTCAATGCCAGGCAGTTCTCAGGACCTGAGTTCTGGCCCCAAGAGTGTTCAATATATAAATAGATAGATGTGTAAATTGCTGCAAATATGTGTATATAAGTATATATAGTGAGAGAAAGAGAAAAATGTATATGTATATTCCACTGTACATTTAAATATAAATATATTTATAGAATATGAGATGTCTATATATTATTAAATTACGTGTAATATATTACTAATAATTATTAGGTATTAAATTATGCCTCCAATTAATGAAGTATCATGGATTAAGGCACAATAAAGTGCTTCCTTGTGTAAATGGAGCTCTGGGAAAATTTCTAGGCTCATAGTTCAAGCCTCAGGATCTGCACTAAAAAAAAAAGCCAGTAATTGCATGTGTCTGTGTATATATGCATGTATTCCTATCAGTGAACATCCATAGTCGTTATGAACAATAGCACCCACCTAGCAAATTTGCTTTGAATAGAATGATGTCATATCACAGAGAGTGCTTTCAAGACAGTGCATGTTCCTAGTCAAAAAAAAATTTAAGACCGTGGCTTGGAATTTGCCCCATTTTTCTGCCAGGCCTGGGATTTCAACTCAGGGTCTGATTAACTCTCTGGTACTGTGGGGGATGGGATACCCACCATCATTGAAGACAATAATTTCAGACCAGTTTCCAGGGACTGAATTCAAGCCCAGTACTGGAAAAAATAATATTCATACATGAGATCTATTTACATACATGTGTTTACTCCATATGAAATTTATTACTCTTATTTATTTTTTATTTATTTTATTTAGTTTTCTTACATATATAACATTTATTTCCTTTATTACATGTTGTGACATGGATTTATTTGCATATAGATCATACATCATACAGAGACCCAGGACTTTCACAGAGAAGGAAAAAAATGGGTAAAAATTGGCTTCTGACTCCACATTTAAACTTTTGGGATTTGAACTCACAGCCCACAATGCACAAATCATGAATGGGCCAGTTGTAAAACAAAAGCCTTTGGCAAACTGAACTGCCAGCCACTTCTGAGGATCTGTGATCAAGCAATAGTAGTGGCGGATAGATAGATAGATAGATAGACAGACAGACAGACAGACAGACAGACAGACAGACAGACAGACAGACAGACAGACAGACAGACAGACAGACAGACAGACAGATAGATAGATAGATAGATAGATAGATAGATAGATAGATAGATAGATAGATAGATAGATAGATAGATGTGTAGTTTGCTAGGTATATGAGAGAGAATGTGAGGATATTAAATTATACATATTATGGATTATTAGTTATTAAATTATGCCTCCTTCGAATGAAATGAAGTATCATGGTTGAATACTTATTAAATCATTAATGTAAAAGTAGTCAGTATTCCTTGACTGGGAGAATCATACCATGGTGCTAGAATGGAAGACATTATCCAATACTTTTTGTGTGGCATTCTATAAGAGAATCATGAACTAACTGCAGATTTAATTGTTACTTTTAAAACATTCCATTAGGCATTCCCATGGATAGAATGATTTCTCAAGATCTCCCTCCATTTGTAGGTGGCAGTCCAGGCACTTCTACTCCAGGCCTGGGTATTTTACTTCAAAATGCAAACCATTGGAATGACACTGTCAAGACTTCAGATGGTCATGATGAAAGAAAAGAATGAGAAGAAAAGAAAGCCAAGTGTCAGTGAATCCTACCTGTAATCCTAGCTCTTCAGGAGGCTGAGAGGTAGAGAATGCCATTTTGAATTCAGCCAGGACAGGAAATCCCACCACACTCTTATTTCTGAGGGATTACAGGAATAAAAAAAATCCCATGAATGGGGCTATGACTCAAGGGCAAAGCGCTACCCTTGAGCAAAAGGAGCTCAGGAACATTGCCTAGGCTCATAGTAAAACCCCCGGACCTGCCAATAAAAAAAAGCCAGTAACAACATGTCATCCTCTGTATGTATGCATGTATTTCTATTGGTGAAGGTCTAGAGTTCCTATGATGAAAAGTATCCAGCTAGGAAATTTACTTTGAATAGAATGATTTCATAGAACAGAGAGAGTTTTCAAGACAGTGCATCTTCCAGGGCTCCTCTCACTGTTCCCATTGTAGCCTGAGGTTTTCTCCACATCAGGGACTGCTGGAAGAAGTCTTCCTCGTTGTTGGAACAGGCCTCACTCCTGTACAGCGGAGTGATTAAAAAAAAAAAAAACTCCTTCTAGGCCAATTAGTGAGGAGTGTGGGTGGGCTCTGAAGGCCAGGAGAAAAAGGTCTCTGTGTACCTCAAGCTATCTCTCTGCAGAGAGCTCTGTTCTGACAGGAAGACTTCATTTGTGCACCTCCCATGTCCATGTTCCCTGCACTTATCCTGTCTTTGTTAGAATATGTTCCAGTGTTGAAATAACCTGCTGCAATTAATTCAAGGGTCCTTCTGGCAGACAACTAGGGAGCTGAACCTAATAAAATATTCATTATTGGCAATGATCCTCCCTGCGTTTTCAGAAGCTTGCTAAATCAAAGCACATGTGTAATATCACTATGCTTCCTGTCATCTAGGGCTGGTGAAACTCATCAGATTTTGAAATTTTGACCTCTCCTAGTTGGGCCCTGGATGGCTGTGTTTCAGGGTTGAACACGGGACCTGGGTACTGACCATGAGCTCATTGCAGAAGCTCAGTTCATTATCATTTGGTGTCACAGCTTCACTTCTGGTATCTGTGTGTGTATTTGTGTGAGCATGTATGTGTGTTCATATACTTGTCCTGGAGCTTCAACTCAGGACCTGAACACTGTACCTGAGTTTCTCCTGTACAAGGATAGCACTCTTCCACTTGAGGCACACAGCCACTTCAGGCTTTTTCTAGCGATGTAGTACTAAGGAATCAAACCCAGGGATTCATACATGCAAAGCACTGTACTCCTAAGACAAATTCCCAGCACTCTACTTCAGGTTTCTCTCTTTCTTTTGTTGGAAATTGGAGGAATTTAAATCTAGGCCTGTGTGTTATCCTTGAGCTCTTTAGCAAAAGCCAATCGCTCTACCACTTGAGCAACAGCACACATTCAGGTTTTTGTTGGGTCACTGGAGAGAAGCGTCTCAAGGAATTTCCTGCCCAGGCTGGCTTTCGACCGTGATCCTCAGCACTCAGCATCCTGAGAACCTAGGATGACAGGCACAAGTCAGCAGTGACTAGCTTCCACTTCAAGTTTCTAAGTGGTGAATAGGAGATAATAGTCTCATGGGACCTTTTGTGTCTGGGATAGTTTTGAACCCAGATCGTCAGATCTCAGTTTCCTGAGTAGGCAGGATGACAGACCTCAGCTACTACATGCCTAGACTGTAACACTCTGTTGCAAGGGGGTCCTTGGCTCCACATGGTAAGGCGCTACCCATGATCCCCACTGGTAAGTGTCAGTGGCTAGGCCCTGAGTTCAAGGTTCATGATCAAGAAACATAAACCAAAACAATTGTCTGCAGGAGACAATTCACTAGAGTTAGGTACATACATAATTTTGGCCCTGACATGAGGACGTATCTTAGCCACAAGTTTCTCATCTGCACAATCATCTTACTTGTGTAGCTCTTACAAGAACCAGATGAAAAAATGAAAAATTGCACCCCATGAATGACTCAGCACACAACAACTCATGAAAGACTCATCACATAGCTGTAACCCACATAATGTCATTAGAATTAGGGTGCTTTCATCAGTATCACCATTCTTTCAGAAACACACCACATACAGTCCAAATTTAAATTTTGGAGGGGTGAGGTTTTTTTTGGGGGGGAGAGTCAGGCCCAGGGATTGCACTGAAATGTTGGGGGTACTGTCTTAAGGTCTTTTGATCAGACTAGAACTCTAACACTTTAAGCCACAGCTCAGTGTTTTACAGACTTCCTGCCAGGGCTGGGTTTTAAACCCCTAGTGTCAGATCTCAGCCCCCGAGTATCTTGGATGACAGGATGAGCACGCCAGCAGCATCTAGTTCATGGAACTGGGTTGCAGCAGTTTACCTCTGGCTAATTCAGGTTAGATGGCAAATGTCAGCACTAGACTCCCAGCTTGCTCTGTGATGAGGTATTTGCAGCCCTATCCTTATATAGTTGCAGTCAGAACATTCTATATTTTCCTTTTTTTTTGTTTTGTTGCCAGTCCTCGGTTTTGAGTAAGGGTCTAGACACAGTTCCTAAGCCTTTATGCTCAAAGCTAGTGCTCGAATGTTTGAGCTACAGCACAACTTCTGGATTTTTCTATGTACATGGTAGTGAGGAATCGAACCAAGGGCTACGTACTTACTAGGCGAACACTCTACCACTGAGCCCCAGTAGTGACAAGTGTATAAACAGATAAATGTGTAGATTGGTAGATACACAGACAGACAGACAGACAGACAGACAGACAGACAGACAGACAGACAGACAGACAGATAGATAGATAGATAGATAGATAGATAGATAGATAGATAGATAGATAGATAGATAGATAGATGTAGATATATTTAACGAGAGATGTCTGTAAATTATGAAATCGCATATATGATATTTCTATCAAATATTGCCAATTAAATTATTCCTTCATTTTTTTAAGTATCATGATTAAATACATAATAAAGTATTAATTGAAAATTAGTCAATGTAGTATAATTGTTGTGTATAATTTCATAATATAATCATACACTACTAATGTAATTGTTACTTTTACAACATTCTATTTCTACAGATGCCTATTGGAAAGCGTTTCTTTTTTTAATTTTAATTTTAATTTGTTTTAATTTGTTTTTTGGGGTCCGGTTGTGGTTGCTGAACTCTGGCCTGGTCGCTGTCTCTCAGCTCTTCAGCTCAAGGCTAGCGCTCTACCACTTGAGCCACAGCGCCACTTGTGACTTTTTTCTTTATGCTTATGTTGTGCTGAGGAATCGAACTCAGGGCCTCTATTATGCAATGCAAGCGCTGTACCAATGAGCCACCTTCACAGTCCTGGAAAGCGTTTCTTAGAATCTCCCGCCAGCCATTCATTATTGGGAGTCCCGGGATTCAACATTCAGGCCTAAGTTGCTGATTTCAGCTTGGCTTCCCTAATATCCCGCCAAACATCAGCAATATAAGGTCATGTACATTGTCTGGGCATTGTTATTTAGAGCCAGGATGGTACAATACAAAGGGGAAAAAAAGTAAAACCACCTTATTGAACTTTTCAGTTTTATCCTTTTCCTTTTTATTTTTATTTTTTTGCCAGTCCTGAGATTTGAACTAAGGACCTAGGATCCCAGGATCGTCTTTGGCAGAGATGCCAAGCATTGAGTTCAAGCCCGGTACTTGGACTACAACCAAATAACAACAACAACAATAACAATAATAATAATAAGGCCCTGGCGTGGAATTAGCACCATTTTATTGGCAGGCCTGGCATTTAAACTCAAGGTCTAGGTAACTCTGCGGCACTGTGGGTGAAGGGGAACATCACCGTCCTAGAAGACAAGAAGATCAGAAAAGTTCCAAGGGCCTGAATTGAAGTTCCAGTACTGAAAATAATGATACTCATATATGAGATCTATTTACATACATGGGTTTATTCCATATGACATTTATTACCCTTATTTTTTTAGTATTATTACACATAAAACATTTATTTTATTACATCATATCACATATACTGAGCCCCAGGACTTTCACAGAGAGGGAAAAAAATGGGACAAAATTGACTTCTTACTCCATGAATAAATTATTGGCCATGTTGGGATTTCAACTCACAGCCTACAATGCCCAATCCATAAATGGGGTCACAGTCTTAGCCCACCAGCCTCCAGAAAACTGAGCTACTACCAGGAAGTTCTGAGGACTTGTGATCAAGCCACAGTAGGGCCATATAGATATATGTGTGTGTGTGTGTGTGTGTGTGTGTGTGTGTGTGTGTGTGTGTGTGTGCATGTGCATGTGTGTGCGTGTGCGTGTGTGTGTGTGCTTGCGTGCACATGTGCATGAGTGCATCTTGGTAGTAGGGCTTGAATTCAGGGCCCATGCTCTGTCCCTCAGTTTTTTCATTCAAGGATAGCCCTCTACCACTTGAGTCACAGCTTTTCTTCTAGCTTTCAGGTGGTTCTTGGGAGAGGAGAGTCGCACAGACATTTCTTGTTGGGCTGCATCTGAATGTTAGTCCTCTGATCTCAGCGTGTTGAGGGAGCTAGGAATGTGAGAGTATGAGCCATTAGCATCTGACCATGCTTTCCTTCTTGGATAAAACAGAATACCTATTTCCTAGCCAAGCACCCATCTACAGCTATCCCTCCTTCCCCTTCCCCTAACCCTCCAGGCTTCAGAGGAAACATACTCTCCTGAGGACAAAGAAATAGGATGCACTGACAGGTTTGAGCATTATGTTCTCCACAGAGTCAGGGGCTGCTGGGAGTTGATGTAGAGGTCAGAGATCTAGGCCAGGGAAAGTAGACAGCTGTTAGAACAGAAAGTATGAAAAGCCATCCGTGCAGCTGCATGCCAGTGGCTCATGCCTATAATCCTAGCTACTCAAGGCTGACACTGGAGGATCAATCAAGATTCAAAGCTAGCCTGGGCATACTCTTATCTCCAAAGAATCACCAAAAAGCTGGGAAGAAGAAATATTATAATTCAAATGTTAGAGCACCAAACTTGTGCAAACAAGCTAAATGTTACCACCTAGGCTTTTCAAGCCTTGGTAAACACACACACACACACACACACACACACACACACACGCACACACACACACATCATGTGCATGCAAAATCAGAGATTTTTACACTGTAACCTTTGGGTATTCTCTACCTTTTTCCCAACTAAGTCTGGTGGTTGTTGGCCTAGGAGTTCGATGCATCCAACACCACCTGACATCTATAATTTTGGGGAACAGACTGGCTATAACATCAGCTTTCCCCAATCCCAGCTACTTGATTGGGTAATGGTCTATCCAGACCCTTTGGGATTCCTTTTACAGACTTGCCAAGATCCTTTAAAGAGGCATCACATGCTGGGCACTGGTGGCTCACGCCTGTCATCCTAGCTACTCAGGAAGGTGAGATCTGGCTTCCAAGCCAGCTTGGGTAGGAAAGTGTGTGAGACTCTTATCCTCAAAGAACCATCAGAAAATAAGATGTGTCCCTGTGGCTCAAGTGGTAGAGTGTGAGCCTTGAGAAAAAGAGCTCAGGGACAATGCTCATGGACAACAACAACAAGGAGAGGCATTGCATATTGGCTTTGGGATTGGCATGGGCCAAATATTGGAAATTTCAAGAGTGCCAAGATAAATCAGTACCTCCTTTAGTCCCATGCTCCTCTATCTTGTCCAATCCCTGGCCTTGGCCGTGCTTCAGGTCAGGATGGCTCTGGCTTGATGGCAAGGCTCCAAGGACAAAGATCCCAGACTAATTGCCAGAGGTGGAAGTCAGCCTGGGACTAGGAGCTTCTACTCTGGGTGTGGGCTGAAGCCAGGGCTGACATTTATTTCATTCTGAGCCTTGCAGGGGTAGGGAGACAGTGTAGACACAACATTGAGTCAGGTAAGATGGGAATCTGTAGGACCACTTGTGTGGGGGCGGCTGTGGGACTCAGGGGGACACTGTTCTTGGTACTCCTCTCTCGGACGTCCCTCTCGCTCTCTCATCCCTCAATAGTAAAAGAGAAACCTTAAATAAGGGTGTCAAAGAAGGGGCAGGGAAGTATTTACGTGTGAACCAGACTTGTGCTTCATATTCATCCTAGCCCCTAATTCTTATTTATCTGAGGATTGGCCATATGGGTTTGGGGAGGGGGATAATCCTAGCTTAGAATGTGGATCAGTGATAGATTGGTCGACTAGCAAGTCTGAAGCCCTGTGTTTGATTCTACAAAGATAAAGCTGGAAGGGGAGGTGGGGCTCAACTTGTAGACCACCAGTCTTGATCAAATAGAGCTCAAGGACAGTGGCCAGGCCCTGAGTTCAAGCCCCATAACTGGAAGAACAAATCTTTGTGGATGCTTTATTTTCCCTTTGGAAACAATTTATGCTTTGTGATAAGCATAACATGGGCCTCTTCCCTGGCCACCACTGGGCCATTAGATGTCCCTGGAATTTGGGCCTCCTCCCAGCAGCCTCTGCTCTACTCGGCCGGCAGGTTACCCTTCCTATCACCAGGCAGATGGAGGCCTAGAGAACCCCACCTGGCCACCTAGTTCTGGTGGCTGCTGAGGATTTGGGAACTCAGTATGTCACATAGGGAGTCATCATTCCCATCAGTCTACCGAGAAAAGGGACGGAGCACTGCAAGCCTGAGTTCACCAGCTGTGGGTAGTTCTGGATGTGGGGATCTGTAGCAGGATATGCTCTGTGGGGGAGTCCTGTATGGGGCAGCGAACCCTGACTTCTCCTCTTGCAGTTTCCACACTATCCTGAAGTAGCAATTCTTCAAAACCTTACTGTGCCTTCCTCATTTTGCCCACCCAGGAGCCTGAGGCCTCTGAAGCAGCTGCACTGGTGGGGAGTTCAGCCTGTGTCGGCATCTGGAGCTCCGTGTAGGAGCGACAGCAGCTCTTGCAGCTATCTACTCTTCATGTTCTCCTGGGAAAGCAGGCACATGAACTCAGCTTTCTCCTGACACAGCTGATCCAGAATGAACATCTGTCCTTTACATGCCAGGAGGGATTCCTGGACAGTGCAGATATGTGCTGACAGCTGGTTGCATCGATGGTGGAGCTCATCTGTAGGACTCTGGAAGTCCACCTCATCAGGCAGGTTGTGGATGAAGCAGATTTTCTTCTCGGTTGCCCACATGTCCCACTTCTCATTCTCTCACATATTGTGGTGGCAGCACACGGGGCGGGGGACCTGTGGCTCCGGCTCTATCTGGTACTGAGCTGTCCGGGGAAGGGGGAGTGCCTGCAGCAGTCCGGCACGAGTTTCCCCCTGTGGATCTCAGCCTCTGAGAGTGCTAACAGAGCCACATCCCTCTCAGTTTGGGGGACATCTCCATCCTCTGCCATGGGCATATTGAGGAGAGTCGCTTCTTCAGCTTTTGCTTCTCCAGGGTTCACAGCTTCCCCTTCCCCAGGGAAAGCCAGGAAGCTCAGCTGGGCCTGCAGGTGTTCCTCCTGTGGACTGGTCACTTCCAGGCACTTGAAACTGTCCTGCCACTTTGGGGTCACCACCTAGTCCCCCCATTTGGTCTCACCCTGCACTTGTTTCAGCTGCTCCAACAGCTGGGTCTGCTTCTGCAGGTGCTACTGCAGGACCTACTACTTGGAGCACAGCTGCTCATTTGAAGTGATGTGCTGCTCACAGGTGGCTCTGAGCTCCTGCAGCTAGGCCAGGGACTGCTCCTGCTGCTCCTGCAGCTCCTGAGCTTCTTGGCTCTCTCTCTTTCAGCCACCTCTTTCCATTCCTCTATCTTCTCCTCTGAGCAGTCCAACTGTTCCCGCAGATGTTTCTTCACCTGCTGCTCTGAGTCCATGATGCTGGTGAGATCCTCCTTCTCACTGCTCACCCTGCAGATAGCGACCCGCAGCAAGGCCAGCTGTTCCTCCAGCTGTGGGTTGCACATACATGCACATCGTGGAGTCTCGGGGATCTCCTGCCGATCCCTGGTTTCCTCCTCTAGTCTTCCCTGTTACTCCCGCTGCTCTGCAATATGGAGATGGAGCCTCTGGTTTTCCTGGACCTAGATGTGAAGTTGTTTCTCCAGGTTTCTCAACCCCATCTGCGTGCAGTAGGTGTGGGCCTGCAATTGCTGTTCATCCTGAGATGGACCCTCGGGGGGCCATGGCTCTGCCAGCTTCGTTCTCAGTTCCCCCAACTATTCTCTAGGTGCAGCACCTACCTCGATCCTCACTCCTTCTCCTCTGTCAGTTGGTTTACCTGCTCAGTCAGCCACCAGGCCTCCTTCTTTGGCGTGGAACTCTCAATACTCAGGTTCTGGGAGAAAGTGTCTGTCTCCAGATTTGCTGTGGTCACCATTCAGCTCAGGTTGTCCTGTAGCCTCTTCAGTACATCACGCCTCTGCAACACTTGTTGGAACTTGCAGATTCTATTCTTCCTGTTGCTCCTCTATGTCCAGAGTGCTTCCAGTTTCTCCGAAAACTCTGTGTTCACTTGCTCCATGTCATAGAAGCTTCTGGTCTTTTCCTTGAGCTGAAGTGTTACATCATTCAGCTGTTCAAACAACATTTCAGTATCCTTCTGTAAGTAGTAACCACAGAAGCCACCATCTCCAGCTCCCCCATGCACTGCTCTGAAGCCTGTAGGCAGCTGGTGAGAGCTTCGTGCTTCATTTGTCTGTCATCGGCCGTAAGCTGCATGTGGGCTGGTGCCGATTGTAAATCACTTTCTGCCAAAACCAACCACTGTATGGGTAGCTTGTGCATGTCTAGCTCTGTTTTCGGTGCTTTGTGCACTTGGGCTACCTTCTCCTCTTTCGCTTGTCAATCCTGCAGGTCTGTCTTTTCCTGCTTCAGTGGTTGGATCTTGGCACAGAGCACCCGGTTTCTTCTTTTGCTGCAGTCCAAGGAAGGCACCACATGTCGGTAGCACCTCTGCAGATTCTTGGTGGTATCTGGACCCTTGACACTCTGGACCCTGGTGGCTGTGACTGTGTCCAAAGGCAGGGGAGGCCTGTGATAAGCATCACCTTTGGCCAGACCCTCCATTGAATCACCCTCCCCAGTGGTGTTTCTCTTTGGAATCCTTCCCTTTTTTTGTGTTCTTTGTTTTCTTGAATGTTGAAGGTCTGACGGGAGGATTCTTCTGCTGGTGTTCTGGCAGTAGTTTGTTGCCTGCAGCTCTGTCTCAGAGTCTTGTTATTTCAGACATCTGAGCGCTTGGATGGGAAAGTTGGGCTGGCCACATTCCCAGGCTCTGGGAAATCCTCTATTCTCCCACTCACTGACTAGGTCGCCAATTTCCTATTGTACTCCAAATTCGCCTCGACACTCTTGCTTACCACTCAGTTACCTGTACCTTCCGCAACGTCTGGTAGTGGTGTCAACCAACAGACAGCCGGATGGCTACACAGATTGTTGCGTATGTCCGTTTGTTGCCAGTCCCGGACATTGAACTCAGGACCTAGGCACAGTTCATGAGCTGCTTTTGCTCAAAGATACCCCTCTACCACTGGAGCCACATGGGTCTACTTCTGGCTTTGTTGACACTGAAGTTGGATAGGCGTCTCAAGTACTTTGCAGCCTACGGTGACCGTGACCATGAATCTCCTTTCACAGCTTTATAAGTATCATGGAGGACTGCTGAAAGCCACTGGTGCCTACTTAATCATTGGTCTTGCTGATATTTTTGGACAGACTGGTGAATTCCCTATCTTCGGGTTTAAGTGGTGGGAGCTGGAGCCCACAATTCGAATCCTGGTCCTGCCACCTCCAAATGGCAGGAAATCCTAAGAAACTCATTTTTTTCCTAGAAAAGGCGCCATATGAATCTTTCTTTTTAATTTTAATTTTTATTTTTTGTGAACATACTGTACAGAGGGGTTACAATTACATGGGCAAGATAATGAGTACATTTCTTATCAAGCATTGCAGCCTCCTCCTTTGTTTACCCTTCACATCCCTTCCCAGCCTTTCCACCGCCCCCACAACCAATCCTTCCCACCTCCCCCTCACCAAAGTTGTAAAGTTCGTTTTCGACATGACAACTTGTACATCTCATTGTTGCAACAAGTCCACCTGTATCCTTAAACGAATTCTTTTTCCCCATCTCCTCCAGAAATTATACCTACATCAAATATAGTGAAAGCAAGGGTTATAGTGTGGGGCAGCTACATACAAAGCAACAAAGAAATAATCTTATAAACGTGTTAGAAACAAATGTATGAAAGAAAAAACATTAAAATACATATCTAAGGGTTCATTTTCCTAACATCACATTATTTGACATTTTCTGCTTGACTCATACACAAACTAGATATTGCAAATAAGGGAAACCATGGGACCTATGTTTGTTTGGGCTTGGCTTACTTCCCTTAATATAAGTTTTTCCAAGCCTTTCCATTTACTAACAAATGGGGCAATGTCATTCTTTCTGATGGAGGCATAGAATTCCATTGTGTATATATACCACATTTTCTTGATCCATTCATCTATTGAGGGGCATCTGGGTTGGTTCCAGATCTTAGCTATGGTAAATAATGCTGAAATACACATAGTTGTGCTGGTAGATTTAGTGTGGTCTTGTGTGTAAACCTTTGGGGAAATGCTCAAAAGTGGGATTGCTGGGTCGTAGGGGAGCTCTATGTGAAGTCTTTTGAGGAACAACCATACTGATTTCCAAAGTGGTTGAACAAGTTTACACTCCCACCAACAATGCAGGAAGTTTCGCTTCTGTCCACATACCCTCCAGCATCTGTTGTTGTTAGAGTTCTTGATTTTTGCCATTCTAACTGGGGTGAGTTGGTATCTCAATGTTGATTTGATTTGCATTTCTTTTATGGCTAGGGAGGTTGAGCATTTCTTCCTGTGTCTATTGGCCATCCTTCTTTCTTCTTCAGAGGAGTTTCTCTTTAAGTCTTTAGCCCACTAATTTATTGGGCAGTTGTTTCTTTGAGGATTTGTTGTTGGGGGATATAATTTTTTGAGTTCCAAGCATATTTTAGATATGAGACCCTTGTCCATTGTATGGCTAGTGAAGATCTTCTCCCAATCCGTAGGCTTTTTATTGATCTTGCTAGCTATGTCCTTTGCCATGCAGAAGCTCTGCAACTTGATACAATCCCATTTGTCCTTCTTTTCTTTTAATTGTTATGTTTCCGGGTCTCTATTAAGAAAATTTCGGCGTGGGCCAAGGAGACCTAAGGTTTCTCCTATTCCATTCTGTAATGTTTTCAGAGTGTCTGCTTTGTCTCCGAGGTCTTTGATCCATTTGGAGTTGATTCTGGTGCAGGGTGATATATAAGGATCTAGCTTTAGTTTTCTACAAGTAGGTAACCAATTTTGCCAGCAACATTTACTGAAGAGGCTGTCTTTCTTCCATTCTATTGTTTTTGCTCCCTTATCCAAGATTACATGGCTATACGTCTGTAGGTTCATTTCTGGGTTTTCAAATCTATTCCATTGATCCTGAGGTCTGTTCTTATGCGAGTACCAAGCTGTTTTGATTACTATGGCTTTATAGTAGAGTTTGAAATTTGATATTGATATTCCTCCAGCAGTGTTCTTTCCATTGAGGAGCATTTTAGCTATTCGAGGACTTTTATTGTTCCATATGAATTTTTGGATTGCCTCTTCTATTTCCTTGAGGCATGATGTTGGAATATTGATAGGTATCACATTGAATTTGTAGATAGCCTTGGGAAGTATTGCAATTTTCATGATGTTAATCTTTCCAATCCAGGATCATGGGAGGTTTTGCCATTTTCTAAGTTCTGTTTTAATTTCCTTTTTCAATTTTTTAAAAGTTTCATCATAGAGGTCCTTCACTTCTTTGGTTAAGTTAATTCCTAGGTATTTTATTTTTTGTGTGGCTATAACAAATGGATTGCTTGCCTAATTTCAGCCACACTTTTCTCATTGTTGGCACACAAAAAGCCATTGGTTATGGGGGGTTAATTTTATACCCTGCTACTTTGCCAAAATTTTGAATCAGCTTGAGTAATTTGGGAGTGGAGTCTATGGGATTCTTTAAATACAAGATCATGCCATCTGCAAAGAGGGAGAGTTATTTCTTCTTTCTCTATTTGGATCCCCTTTATGTTTGCATCTTTTTTTAATGCTGTAGCTAGGCATTCTAATACTAGATTGAGGAGAAGTGGAGAGAGGGACATCCTTGTCTTTTTCCTGAGTTAAGATGAAATGGTTTTAGTTTTTCACCATTAAGTATAATGCTGTAGGTTTGTCATATACAGCCTTTATTGTATTGAGGAATGTTCCATAGATTCTTAATTTTTCCAAAACCTTCATCATAAAGGAGTGTTGGATCTTGTCGTATGCTTTTTCTGCATCTATTCTTATTCTTGCACCAGATTATGTGATGAATAATATTAATTGACTTGCATATATTGAACCAGATTTGCATCCCTGAAATGAATCCTGTTTGATCGTGGTGTATGATTTTTGGATGATTTGCTGAAGTCGATTGGCTAAAATTTTCTTGAGAAGTTTTGCATCAATATTCATCAAAGAAATGGGTCTATAGTTCTTTTTCTTTGATGAGTCCCTGCCTGGTTTGGACATGAGGGTTATGATGGCTTCCTAGATTGTGTTCGGTTGTGAACTTTCGCTTTCAATTTCATTGAAGAGTTGTAGGAGTATTGGTGTGATCTCTGCTTTGAAGGCCTTGTAGAATTCCGCTGTAAAACCATCTGGTCCTGGACTTTTCTTAGCTGAGAGGTCTCTTACTGTTGTTTCTATTTCAATGCTTGATATTGGCCTCTTAAGATGGTTTAACTCATCTTGGTTTAGTTTTGGCATCTCAGTATTTGCTAGAAAAATGTCCATTTCTGCCAATTTCTCAAACTTACTAGCATAAAGTTTTGAGAAGTATTCACTTATAACGTTCTGAATCTTGGTTGTTTCCCTGGTCATGTTTCCATTCTCATCTCTGAGTTTATTTATTTGGGTGCATTCTCTTCTTTATCTGATAAGATTTGCTAAGGGTCTGTCAATTTTGTTAATTTTTTCGAAGAACCAACTCTTTGTTTTGTTGATTCTTTCTCTAGTTTTTTTGGATTCTAATTCATTTAAATCTGATAAATCAGAATTAATTATTTCTTTCCGTCTACTGGATTGGGGTTTATCTTGCTGCTCTTTTTCAAGGAGGTTTAGATGTGTCATTAAATTGTTAGTTTCAGATCTCTCCAATTTGTTGATGTAGGAACTCAGAGCTATAAACTTGCCTCTGACTAATGCCTTTGCTGTGTTCCAGAGGAGCTGGAAATTTGTGTGCTCATTTTTGTTGAATAGCATGAACATTTGAATTTCCTTGTTAATTTCTTCCATGACCCACTCGTGATTCAGCAGTGTGTTGTTCAGCCTCCATGTGTTACTGGACTTTTTTTGGTGGCTTTTGCTGTTGAGTTCTAATTTTGTTCCCTTGTGGTCAGGTAGAATGCAAGGGATAACTTCAATGTTTCTGAATTTAGTCAAGTTTGCTTTCTGGCCTAAAATGTGGTCTATTTTAGAAAATGTTCCATGGGCTGCTGAGAAAAACATATATTCTGATGCTGCTGGGTAAAATATTCGGTAGATGTCTCTTTAATCTAGTTGATCTATGCAGCTGTTTAGATCTGCAGTTTCTCTGTTGAGTTTTTGTCAAGTTGATCTCTCTAGTGGTGAGAGTGGTGTGTTAAAATCCCCAACAATTAATGTCTTTGGATCTGTGTGGGATTTGAGGGAAAGTAGTGTTTCTTGGATAAACTTGGGTGCTCCATTGTTTGGCGAGTAGATATTTAGAATGGTAATATCCGCCTGAAAGAGAGATCCCGTAATTAGTATGTAGTGACCTTCTTTATCTCTTCTCACGAATTTTAATTTGAAGTCTATTTTATCTGATATTGGGATTGCAAGTCCCTCCTGGTTATGGGGGCCGTTTGCTTGGTAGATTTTGCTCCAGCCTTTAACATTGAAAATGTGTTTGTTTTTACGGGCAACATGTTGCTCCTGAAGGCAGCAGAGAGAAGGATCTTGATTTTTAATCCAATTAGACAGTCTATGTTGCTTAATTGGAGAGCTAAGTGTGTTAATGTTGATAGATAGGATTGAGTGGTATTTGGGAGTTCCTGCCATGTTATCCACCTTCTTGGGGGCTGCGAAAACTGGGTTCTTCATATGGTTCTTGGATTCTTAGTTTGGGTGCACTTTATTGGCCTTTATTGTGGTATTGTTGGTTTTCTATGTGCAGGACATCTGTAAGAACCTTTGTAGGGCTGGTTTGGTGGAGATGTATTGTTTCAATTTTTCTTTCCTATGGAAGTTTTTTATTTGGCCTTCAGTTATAAAGGAGAGTTTAGCTGGGTACAGTATTCTTGCTTGATAGTTTTTTGATTTTAGGGCATGGCATACATCATATCAGACTCTTGTGGCATTGTCTCTGCTGAGAAATCTGAGGTGATTCTAGTTGGTTTCCCTTTATAGGTGATTAATCTTTTCTCCCTGACAGCTTTAAAGATCTTTTCCTTGGTCTGAATTGATCCTTTGTGGATTATAATGTGACAGTAGGATGTCCTATTTTTGTCTGGTCTATTTGGAGTTCTAAAAGATTCTTGTATCTGAATAGGCCTAACTTTTTGCATGTTTGGGAAGTTCTCTGCTAGGATCCTGTTAAACAATTTTCCTAGACCATTATCTTCTGTTTCTAGGTTCTCTTCTATACCCATTATCCATAGATTAGGCCTTCTGATGGTGTCTTCCAAGTTTTGGATAGATCTATCATATTTCTTGGACTTGACTTGGATGGTTGTTTGTTCTTTCTCTATAATATCTAGGCTGTCTTCAGTCCCTGAGATTTGATCTTCTGCATGGTCTAACCTGCGGTCAAGACTTTCTACTTTATTTTTTATTTCTTTTCCTTCTAATTGGTCAGCTTTGATGGCTTCAAATTCTTTGTTGAAGCTTTGTTTTAGATCTTGTATGAACTTCTTTACTTCCTTAATTTGGTTTTCACTGTTTATTCTCAAATCACTTAGTTGATTGGTTATGGTTTCCTTGGACTCCCATTCCTTCTGTTGGGTTCCATTCAGGATTCTCTTTATGGTCTCCCTGACTTCCTTCAACTCTTTGTTAATGGATCCCAGGAATGCCTTTAGTGATCTTTGTGTATTCTTATCCTGCTCTCTCAAGTCCTGTATTACTCTTTCCTTAGGTTCCTCCCAGTCCCATTCCTGCCATTCCTGTAGTTCTCTTTGAGTGTTCTCAGCCTCTTAACGCTATTCCTGCCTTTCTCTTTGAGTATTCTCAAGCTGCTCACACAAATCCTGTATCAGTTTTTGAGTCGCTTCCTCACGCTCATGATGTTCCTGTATAAACTTTTAGATTGTCTCCTCTCTCTCCCTATCACGCTCATACAGAGTCCTTTGTAGGTTTTCAATCTTTTCCTGCATTGACCTTTTGTTTGCTTCCTTTCTCTCCCCATCACACACATACAGAGTCCATTGTATGTTTTCAATCTTTTCATTTATCATGTTTGCCAGAAGTGTTTGTAGAGCTATTTGGGAACTTTGCTCTGGATTATTCATTATCTGTTCTGTCCCCTGATTATCAAGAGTGGGAGTTGAGATACCTGGACTCGCCATTTTTCTTGTGTTTTTCCAGCTTACTCTGCCCATTTGGGATGCAAATAGCACCAGTTTTGTGCTAGAACACTAACTTAAGGCAAGCATCAACCAAAATCTGAATTTGCACAGTCAATAGTCTGCAGATACAATCTAGTTCAACAGCTACATCTACTCAACATCAAACAACTATATATTAATGGACTACACATCGCAAAGATGAATTTGGAAAACCAGAAATTATTAGGGTTAGGGAGAGATGTGGGTAAAAAATAGGAATAGAGTGATGTGGGAAGGCACAGGTAGAGTTAACTAAGTCCTAATCCCAAGGCAGGAAATAGGTTGGATAGGATGAAAGTAGAGAGAGAGAGAAAAAGAAGAAAGAGAAAGGGAAAAGAAAAGGGACCAGAAAAAATAGAAAATAATAATTAATAATATTATGTAGATTCCAAAACAAACTATTCAGAGAAGAACATGAATATAATGAGAGAAGGGAAGGGATATAAAGGAGATGTGAAAAACTTAACAATAAAAATGCTTAAAATATTATATAGGTATAAAGAGGTAGTACTGCTATTAAGGAATTTAAGTCTCAGAGGTTTTGAATTGAGTAATAAATTTGTGGATTAAGTGTGTACACAATGGGAGATAGGGTCTAATAATCAAATACGGGTTTAACTGAGCATGTTCAGGACAACAATTAAGTCACAAAAAGAAGACGAAAGAGAAGAGAAGGTGAAAAGGATAAGAAAGGAAGAAAAAAGATCAGAAGTTCAGTAGAGCTAAACAAAATCAAAAAGAAAATTTAAAAAAAGAGAAAGAATTGCTAAGGGTCTGTCAATTTTGTTAATTTTTTCGAAGAACCAACTCTTTGTTTTGTTGATTGTTTCTATAGTTTTTTTTGGATTCTAATTCATTTAATTCTGATTTAATTTTAATTATTTCTTTCCATCTACTGGATTGGGGTTTATCTTGCTGCTCTTTTTCAAGGAGGTTTAGATGTGTCATTAAATTGTTGGTTTCAGATCTCTCCAATTTGTTGATGTAGGAGCTCAGAGCTATAAACTTGCCTCTGAGTACTGCTTTTGCTGTGTCCCAGAGGAGCTGGTAATTTGTGTGTTCATTTTTTTGAATAGCATGAACATTTGAACTTCCTTTCTAATCTCTTCCATGACCCACTCGTGATTCAGCAGTGTGTTGTTCAGCCTCCTTGTGATACCAGACTTTCTTTGGTGGCTTTTGGTATTGAGTTCTAATTTTATTCCCTTGTGGTCAGAGAGAATGCAAGGTATAACTTCAATGTTTCTGAATTTGGAAAAGTTTGCTTTCTGGCCTAAAATGTGGTCTATTTTAGAAAATGTTCCATGTGCTGCTGAGAAAAACGTGTATTCTCATGCTGCTGGGTGAAATGATTGGTAGATATCTGTTAAATCTAGTTGATCTAAGCAGCTGTTTAGAGCTGCAGTTTCTCTGCTGAGTTTTGCCGAGTTGATCTATCTAGTGGGGAGGGTGGTGTGTTAAAATCCCCAACAATTAATGTCTTTGGAGTTATATGGGATTTGAGGGAAAGTAGTGTTTCTTGGATAAACTTGGGTGCTCCATTGTTTGGCGAGTAGATATTTAGAATTGTAATATACTCCTGAAAGAGAGATCACTTAATTAGTATGTAGAGACCTTCTTTATCTCTTCCCACGAATTTTAAATTGAAGTCTATTTTATCTGATATTAGGATTGCAACTCCTGACTGTTTATGGGGGCCGTTTGCTTGGTAGATTTTGTTCCAACCCTTAACATTGAAAATGTGTTTGTTTTTACGGGCAAGATGTTTCTCCTTAAGGCAGCAGAAAGAAGAGCCTTGTTTTTTAATCCAGCTAGACAGTATATGTCGCTTAATTGGAGAGTTCTGTCCGTTAACGTTAAGAGAAAGGACTGAGACGTATTTGGAGTTCCTGCCATGTTATCCACCTTCTTGGAGGTTGCAAAAACTGGGTTCTTCCTATGGTTCTTGGATTCTCAGTTTGGGTGTAGTTTCTTGACCTTTATTGTGGCCTTGTTGGTTTTCTACGTGTAAGACATCTTTAAGAATCTTTTGTAGGGCTGGTTTGGTGGAGACATATTGTTTCAATTTTTCTTTGCTATGGAAGGTTTTTATTTGGCCTTCAGTTATGAAGGAGAGTTTAGCTGGGTACAGTATTCTTGGTTGATAGTTGTTTGTTTTTAGGGCATGGCATACATCATTCCAGGCTTTTCTTGCTTTGATTGTCTCTGCTGAGAAATCTGAGGTGATTCTAATTGGTTTTCTTTATAGGTGATTAATCTTTTCTCCTTGACAGCTTTAAGGATCTTTTCCTTGGTCTGAGTTGATCCTGTGTGGATTATAATGTGACACTGAGATATTCTATTCTGGTCTAGTCTGTTTGGAGTTCTAAAAGCTTCTTGTATCTGAATAGGCCTATATTTTTGCATGTTGGTTAAGTTCTCTGCTAGGATCCTGTTAAGCAAAATTCCTAGGCCATTAACTTCGGTTTCTAGGTTCTCCTCTACACCCATTATCCTTAGATTAGGCCTTCTGATGGTGTCTTCCAAGTGTTGAATAGATCTATCATATTTCTTGGACTTGTCCTGGATGGTTGCTTCTTCGAAAAAATTAACGAAATTGACAGAACCTTAGCAAATCTTATCAGAAAAAGAAGAGAACACACCCAAATAAATAAACTCAGAGACGAGAATGGAAACATCACCAGGGAAACAATCAAGATTCAAAACATTATAAGGGAATACTTCTCAAAACTTTATGCTAATAAGTTTGAGAACTTGACAGAAACAGACCTTTTCCTAGCAAATATTGACATGCCAATACAAAACCAAGATGAGTTAAACCAGCTTAACAGGCCCATATCAAGCATTGAAATAGAAACAGCAATAACAGACCTTCCCAGCTAAGAAAAATCCAGGACCAGATGGTTTTACAGCGGAATTCTACAAGGCCTTCAAAGCAGAGCTCATACCAATACTTCTCCAACTCTTCAATGAAATTGAAAGAGAAAGTTCACTACCGAAAACATCCTATGAAGCCATGATATTCTTCATCCCAAAACCAGGCAGGGACTAATCAAAGAAAGAGAACTATAGACCCATTTCTTTGATGAATATTGATGCAAAACTACTCAACAAAATATTGGCCAACCGACTTCAATAATTCACCTCAAAAATCATACACCATGATCAAACAGGATTCATTTCAGTGATGCAAAGCTGGTTCAGTATATGCAAATCAATTAATATTATTCATCACATCAACAGGAGCAAGAATAAGAACCACTTGGTTATTTCAATAGATGCAGAAAAAGCATTCGACAAGATCCAACACTCCTTTATGATGAAGGTTTTGGAAAAATTAGGAATCCATGGAACATTCCTCAATACAATAAAGGCTGTATATGACAAACCTGCAGCCAGCATTATACCTAATGGTGAAAATCTAAAGCCATTTCCTCTTAACTCAGGAACAAGACAAGGATGTCCACTTTCTCCACTTCTCTTCAATCTAGTATTAGAATGCCTAGCTACAGCAATAAGACAAGATGCAGACATAAAAGGGATCCAAATAGGGAAAGAAGAAATAAAATTCTCCCTCTTTGCAGACGACATGATCTTGTATTTAAAGAATCCCATAGACTCCACTCCCAAATTACTCAAGCTGATTCAAAACTTTGGCAAAGTAGCAGGGTATAAAATTAACCCCCAAAATCAATGGCCTTCCTCTATGCCAACATGAGAAAAATCTGGCTGAAATTAGGAAAGCAACTCCATTTGTTATAGCCCCACAAAAAATAGAATACCTAGGAATTAATGTAACGAAAGAAGTGAAGGAACTCTACGATGAAAACTTTAAAATCTTGAAAAAGGAAATCAACACAGAACTTAAAATATGGCAAAACCTCCCATGCTCCTGCATTGGAAAGATTAACATCTTGAAAATGGCAATACTTCCCAAGGCTATCTACAAATTCAACGCAATACCTATCAAAATTCCAACCTCATTCTTCAACGAAATAGAAGAGGCAATCCAAAAATTCATATGGAACAATAAAAGACCACCAAATAGCAAAAACGCTCCTCAATGGAAAGAACACTGTTGGAGGAATATCAATACCAAATTTCAAACTCTACTATAAAGCCATAGTAATCAAAACAGCTTGGTATTGGCATAAGAACAGACCTCAGGACCAATGGAATATAATTGAAAACCAAGAAATTGGCCTACAGACCTATAGCCATCTAATCTTCAATAAGGGAGCTAAAACAATAGAATGCAACAAAGACAGCATCTTCAGTAAATGGTGCTGGCAAAATTGGTTAACTACTTGTAGAAAACTAAAGCTAGATCCTTATATATCACCCTGCACCAGAATCAACTCCAAATGGATCAAAGACCTCAAAGTCAAAGCAGACACTCAGAAAACATTACTGGATGGGATAGGAGAAACCTTAGGTCTCCTTGGCTCAGGCCGAATTTTTCTGAATAGAGACCCAGAAACACAACAAATCAAAGAAAGGTTGGACAAATGGGATTGCATAAAGTTGCAGAGCTTCTGCATGGCAAAGGACATAGCTAGCAAGATCAATAGAAAGCCCACGAATTAGGAGAAGATCTTTACTAGCCATACAATGGACAAGGGTCTCATATCTAAAATATACTTGGAACTCAAAAAATTAAATCCCCCAACAACAAATCCTCAAAGAAACAACTGCCCAATAAACAAGTGGGTGAAAGACATAAAGAGAAACTCCTCTGAAGAAGAAAGAAGGATGGCCAATAGACACATGAAGAAATGTTCAACATCCCTAGCCATAAAAGAAATGCAAATCAAAACAACATTGAGATACCACCTCACTCCAGTTAGAATGGCAAAATTCAAGAACTCTAACAACAACAGATGCTGGAGGGGATGTGGACAATGGAACCTTACTTCATTGTTGGTGGGAATGTAAACTTGTTCAACCACTTTGGAAAGCATTATGGAGGTTCCTCAAAAGACTCCACATAGAACTCCCCTATGACCCAGCGTTTTGTCCTTTGTCTCGCCATTTTATTGTTCTGCTTCCCTTGCCAAATGAAGATAAATGTATATACCATACACAGGATACTGAATCCAAGTACAACAATGGACAAACCATATGGGATAACATAAAGGAAAAAAAGAATCACATAGTACATTAAAAACAACATCCACAAAGAAAGACATCTCTTTCCATATATAGGAGTTTATTTTGCTCAGCATCATTTTATATGGTCATTTATACATAGATTTTGATTCATTCTGCTCATCTGCTAAGACTATCTTAGATATTTCCTAGTTATTACAAATGAGGGAAACCATGAAATTTGTTTCTTTGTGTCTTGCTTATTTTTTTGGTAGGATTTTTCCAAGTTTTTCCATTTCCTTATGAATAGGAAGCATAGAATTACTCCGTACATATATAAACCACATTTTGTCAATTCATTCATCTACTGAGTGGCATATTGGTTTAAAACATGATTGCATGTAAGTATCACTTAAGGCCATTCAAAAATGACAGATGCTGCCTCACCAGATATACTAATATCATGATTTCTAAGTAAGATAGTATTTTATGGTGGTACAAATGTTGAGATATAGGATGAGTCTAATATATATCTTGCAGGAATTAGCCAGGAAGATATCCAATATCATGTAGGATAAAAATGGTAGTTTCTAAATGTTTCCCTTGAGAAAGATATAGGAGGCTGCCAGAAGTATGAAGTAGTTCAGGTAATTTGGAAGAATTTAGACATGCAAGCTCAATTATGTCTCTTTAAATAATAATTATGTAAGTGGAAGGGCAAAAAAAGGGTAAGAGAAGAAAATAACTGACAGCAGGTCATCGTCCCAAGTTAGAGTAAAAAAGTCATAATCTATAACTTCCAAGTTAAAGAGAGACCAATATAATACATCCCACTTAATTTAGGTACATGCAAAATATTTACTTGGCTTTTCCCTACTTAAATGCTCCAAAATAAATGAACACTTATAAGAAAAGTTATGTGATTGCCATTGTTTCAACACTAACTGTGATCAGCCCTCTTTTTCTCACTTTGAACTTGGTAAGTTGATGATGTTGTGGCTGATTAGAGTCAGAATTAGGGGCTTCTACTTGTACAATTATCCCAGAACAGTTTAAAGCAGTTTTCCGCCCAAGATATCCAACTACATTGTCTGAACCTGTACTTTGAACACACCCTCACACCTGAGCACCTTATTTGAAATTATACTTTAGCTTTTCTTGGCACATTCTACTTTGTGCCTTTGTCTTCTTTGCACATTCCTTTTGAGTTCATAGTTGCTCTATTTCCATTTTATCTGTACAAACTGCTAAGAACATTGTCCAACTACTACTTCTTGTTTGTACACGCCCAGTCTATGTATGAAGGTATTTTGTCCATGTTAAGCAATAGGGTAATACTCACTCTCTGAGGAGAAAAGCTCCACAATATAACCCTATGCCCACATTAAAGGATGTAGAAATTAAAGCATTTTGAGACAGTGATATTAGAATTGAAAGGCTCCTTAAGGACATTTTCCTGGAGTTCATTAGTTTACCCAGGAGAAATATAAATATCCACAAAATTTGGAGCTAATTAGTAAGTGTCCAAGTTAACATTAGATCCTAGATGTTGTGTTAATACAAGTCACGATTGTATTATTGTTAAATCAGAATCCTTCACTACTTGACAATGTGTATGAGAAAGTGAAAGAAAGGCATTAAAGCAAAATGTCTTATCTTTTTAGGCATTTAATCGTAGTGGTGAGAGTAATGTCTGAATTTTTCCATTCAATAAAAGCTTGAAGTTTATAAGAACATTTTCCTACATATAAGAATTTGTGTCAGAAAGTTTAAAGTGAATATCAAAAGATCTGAAAATTAGAAAGCTTTGTTCACTGTTAGAATTTAGATGGCTTATTTATTCATAAATCTCTTTACCTACAAAAAATTAAGTCTTGAAGTTAGATTTAGTGGGCATTCTTTTTACCTAAATGAGTGTTCTCTTAATATTAATTTGTGTATTTTATGTACTCCCTCATCTTAACACACATATGTATTTGGAAGCATGTATATTTCATGCCAGTTGAGTTTTCATAAGTTTTCCAGTGTCAATCTTAAGCTAAGAATGTATGATCCAGTTTTCATTGTAATTTATATGGTAAGTGATATTTTTCCCTTTATTATAATATAATAAAAGATAAGAAATACACACACACACACACACACACACAAAGAATTTGTGTCAGGTTGGTTGACAGGGTTATTTCAGTATGGAGATATACCTAACAAGAATTAGATTTCAATAGTGTATATGGCAGTTATGATGTGTCAATTGCTATTGAGGCATTTTCTATTCTAAAGAGGAATCAATTACAGGAGTCTTCAGTCATATCAGTTAAGCTGTATGTTCAACCTAATACTTGGCGTTACTTGTCCTACATTTATAATGAGTAGGCTGATAAGATATCCAAACATATCTAAATATATTTCAATAAAATGCCAAACTGATATGGATAGATGGGTCACTAATTGGAACTGTAGGACAAATTAGGCTTTTTTGTGCTGTAGTTCAATCTTTAATCTCCTAGCTAAATAAAGTTTTCAAAAATATTCACAGAATACCAGTAATAAAAGTTCATGACAGTTATATCTGTATAATATTTCTAAGGTCAGGATTAAGTATTTGTTCCCAACATTTAGAATCAACAGGATCTGTTGAATTAATCGATCCAGAATTTTGTCCTCACATTCACATCTCAACATTTTATCAATATGACTTTCACCAAAACACTGTTCTTATTGAACTTGTCTATGTCCTTTTACTTTTCAAATCCAAATAGTAGATTTCATTCAATATCTTCCTGAAAATTCTTTCCTTCCTTTTCTTCTGTAAATCGGTGTTTATTCCTTTTTTGTTTCCTTATTTATCACATTCCTCCAATCTTGTCCACACTGGTACTCACATTGTTCACACTTTCGTCAGAACTTTCCTTTTCCTCTTCCCTTTAATAATGTCCCTGTTTTTATTACTTTTCATATTCATGGTCATGAATATTTTGATGATGTCCAAACAGACCTATCTTTGCATCTGTTTAACATAAATATTAGAACTATCAGAGAGTTTTTTTCCTCTAAATCCATCTTTATCACCAAGATAAATCCATCTAAATCCATCCTTATCACCAAGAATGTAACTAACACAGTTAGGAGACAGAGATGTGCAAAAACTTTAGATTTCCTCTTACCCTACCTCCATCCATTAGATAAGATGAATGATCAAGATTTTCTCAGTTTCTGTCACTAATGTAATTTCTATGTACTCCTTTTTATGACCCTGACACACCAGCCTATTGCAAATACTCATCACCACTCACTCAGTCCTAAAACAACTATTTACTAAGTATGCATTTCTCCCCATAGTCTTTTCATATTGGTCCTCTCCTTCACCCAATGACTCTCCTTGTAAGCACACAGAGTGAAGAACTCAGACAAAAATTCGAGTACCACCATTATTTACTCACAACATTGAATGTTGGTCTTACATTTAATGGATGTAATCTACCAGAAATATTGAAGAAAAATATTTGTTGACTTCTAGAGCAAAGAAAAAGAAAGTAAACAGTCCTTACATTTTCTAACTTAGCTTACAAATAAGGGAAGAGTCAAATTCAGTCTGTTGGTATAAAGTCAGAAATAGTTTCATACAGAAATAAAAATAAATTTTAACTCCTGGCTCTGCAGCTTGTGTCCTTTTATTGAATGGTATCTATATGAGAATGTTATTTGAACTAATCACACTAAGTTGAAACCTACATCTTAGTCCATCAAAATGTGGAAATAAACGATTTTATTTACAAGAAAATAATACCACCAAGAACAGTGAGTATACATTAGAAAGACTGCTGGAATAACATTAGGGTTTTTACTGTCTGTACCTGTTTACGTGATTGTATTTCTTGATATTCAAACTCTCCTCTTGTTATTCTGTTTTGTTTTGTTTTGTATTGTTTGGTTCGTCATGGGGCCTGGACTCTTGGCCTGGCATTGTCCCTCAGCTCTTCAGCTCAATGCTCTCTACCACTTGAGCCACAGTGCCACTTCCCGCTTTTTCTGCTTATGTGGTGCTGAGAAATCAAACCCAGACCCTCATGTAGACAATGCCAGCACTCTGCCACTGAGCCACCTTCCCAGCCCTCCTCCTGTTATTCTTATTGTATGTAATCTAACGCTGTTTATAACTATGCATTCAATGTGGGAAATCCAGCTTCAAAGATATCTACGTATTTTTTTCCTTTTCAATCACAACATCGTCATTATCAGGCTACACTGTGGTCATCATCCTCCCCATCAAAATTATTATTAGCAACATAAGTGCTAATTATTGAACGTTGGATATGTGTCCATGATTTTATTATTTGTCTTTTGATTAATAATTTTAATGTTACCACTGTGCATGAATCCATATTGAAATTTTGAACAAATAAAAAAAAACCTAAACCATATCAGATAGTTGGACTATGTGTTTATAACAAATTATGGAATAGATTTTTTGAAGCATTGCAAATTCCTAATCACTATGAATTAACTTCCTCTCTCCCCCTAACTACAATCAAATATTTAAGAGTTTGGGCAGAATCTTTTCAAGTAATATACTGTAAATGTTACTACAATAACATGTGTATATCTAAAATTCACTTGAAAGTAATAAACTCTACTTTCTATTGAAATATGAGTTATTTTATTCTAGGAAACTTTTAGAAAAATAGACTGTATATCTTTGAAATGAAAAAGTTCAAAAATAGTAGCATAAAATTTTTAGAGTGAGTCTGTCTTCTCTCTCTATATATATATATGTCTTCTCTCTCTATATATAAATGTTATGTGTAGAATAGTATATTTTTAGAGATTATTTGTCCTCAGAAATATATAAATATACCTAAATTCATGTGTAGAATGATATACATCATAGTGAAACAAGTAACTTAACATATAATTAAAATTTTAAAAAATACTTCATGAAACAAAGTGCCGGTAACTCACCCTTATAATAAGAGCTATTCTGGGTGCTGAGATCTTAGAATTGTTTTAGAAACTAGCCCAGACAGAAAAGTACTTGTTAGATTCTTATCTCCAATTAACCACTAAAAACAACACCCACAACCAAAAATGTATCACATTAATTTCACAAAAGCATCTTTTAACTGCTGTGAACATTTCTTAGAAACATGAATACATACCCCTGGAAAATGTTAAGTAAAAAAGTATAGAATATTTAAGGCTATGTTAAAGACATGACTGTTTAGATTGTTTAAGATATTTAGGTAATGATTAGAAGTTAAGAATAATGATAGGTACATCATATATTGGGACTGGTTTTTTTATTCTATTTTACAATAGTAATAAAATGATATTTATAATGATTATATAAAATTACTCTTGCTTAGTATTTGAATTATCATAAGTGATAAATATTTTTAAATGATTTCCAAAGCAAAGGAGTATCAATTCTTTTGTAATTTCAAAACAATTAAGAAAATTATTTCAAGGCTGGTTCACTCTAAGTCTATATTTGTTTTCTTGTTCTAGTTTTCCTATGTTAGTAGAAATTAAAATTCCAAAAATTTAATGGATATTGGCATTTAGGAACATCTTCACATACGCTAATATTAGAGTCCCTTAAGTGGAATTATTTTATTTCATTTGTTACTTTCACAAATAAATCAAGATGATTGTGTATTTTGTTCTTTTCACTGCTTTTGGCTCTTATCTTGAGAATACGTTTTTCTTAGAAAACTAGAGATAAGCAATTGGATTGAGCATGTAACATATGACTTTCATAAAATGCAGATGCATAGATTTGTGTCTTCTGTCATTTGCTAAAAGTTTCTTCCAGAAAAGTTTCTCATTTACTTAGAAGTTTTACCCCTTCCCCTCCACAAATTATACCAACATCAAATACAGTGAAAGCAGGGGTTATACTGTGGGGGAGGGAAATACAAAGCAACAATGAAATAATCATAAATGTGTTAGAAACAATCGCATGAAAGAAAACATTTGAATACATATCTTAGGGTTCATTTCCCTAACATCACCTTATCTGACCTTTTCTGCTTGACTCAGACATATACTAGATATTGCAAATAAGGGAAGCCATGGGAAAACATTAGGGATACAGGTGGACCCATTGCAACAATGAGATGTACAAGTTGTTATATCGAAAAATGAACTTTACAACTTTGGGGGGGGTAGCGGGGAGTATTGGGTGGGGGACAGGGGGAGAATGGGAAGGGATGGGAAGGGGAAACAAAGGGGGAGGCTACAATGCTTGATAAGAAATGTACTCATTATCTTGCCCATGTAATTGTAACCCATCTGTACAGTATTTTCACAATAAAAATAATAAAAAATTATTAGAATTGATGCATAATTCCTAGGTATTCCAGTTATACTTTTGGATTGAGTTATCTCTATATAAACCCAAACGGACAAAATACCCTCAAAATAAACAGAAATCACATCTTTGCTTTAAATGCAGTAGTTTACAAAGAGTTTTTAGCCAACGCCAAAAACATCTTTTTATCTATTCTGCATTTTGTGTGAAGAAGTTTTAACAATAGTTTTTTTTTCCTGACATGCAATTCACTTACAATATATTATCTCCTTTTATTGTATACATTTTAATGCTTTGGAAGTGAATTGTGCCTTCATAAGTTTTCAAAGCCCGATTTTCACAAACTTGCATTCCTTCAAATAGAAATGCTGTAAATTTTAGAACAGACATTAAAAATAGATATAAAATTCAGTTACAGGAATTTGCCCATCATACAACCTCTATAGTGTGTCTTTTCAAAATTTGTTTTTGGGGATCATTTCGAGGGTCTCACATATACTATTCAAGTTCACTGTCAATTAACTACAATCTCTATCCAAAAAAAGTTTTTTACTTCTGTTTAATACATTCATAGAAGTGTAATGCCTGGATCCTATAAAATTCTCTTTCACCTTTTGAAGACTTGAAATCTTATTTGCTAAAATGATTGCAGTATTATACAAATCGATCACTATTAGAAGTATATCAATTTCTCCACAAATGCATTACTATATTTTGCGTCCTCTTTTTATATTATGGACTTATTGGTGAGTTTTTATTATTTCTTAGACACTAAAAAGGAGCTTATTTCATATGCTCCTCCTATTGACTATTAATTTGCATGTTATTTAATGAAATATACTATTCAGGAAAAAAATTTATATAGAATTAGAAGGTATAAAAATACTTATGTTTTAGGGGCTGGGAAGGTGGCTCAGGGGTAGAGCGATGCCTCGCATGCCTGAGGCCCTGGGTTCGATTCCTTACCACCACATAAGCAAAAAAAATCCAGAAGTTGCTCTGTGGCTCAAGTGGTAGGGCGCTAGCCTTGAGCTAAAGAGCTGAAGGACAGCACCCAGGCCCAGAGTTCAGGCCCCACAACCGGATCCCTCCCAAAAAATACTTAAGTTTCAGAATCATTGTAGCATTAACATTGTAGCATTAACAAATATATGCCCTCTATCTGTTGGATATGGTTTTGTTTCTGTTATAGTGTCCTTTGAATTATGAAAGGTTATCACTTGATATAATCCAGTTCTTGCTTTTCTTTAGCCACTAATGTTTTCCATGCCAAATTTTTAGAAACCTTTACTAATCCGATGTCATGAATTTTTACATTTATGTTTTCTCGGTTTTTACATCTCACATTTAGTTTGATAATCATTCTTTATAAGGTTTGAGGTAGGCCAGGTGCCCGTGGCTCACGCCTGTAATCCTAGCTACTCAGGAGGGTGAGATCTGAGGATGGTGGTTTAAAGCTATCCTGGGTAAGAAAGTCCATGAGGCTCTTATCTCCAATAAACCACTAGAAAACCGGAAGTTTTGCAGTTGCTCAAGCGGTAGAGTGCTCACCTTGAGCTGAAGAGCACATGGACAACGCCCAAGCCCAGAGTTCAAACCCGATGACCAACATACATACACACAAACAAAGGATTGAGGTAGTAGTCTAAGATTATTCTTTAAATCTAGAGAGGCAATAGTGCCAATACAAACATTTAAGATTCTGTTTTTATTTCATAAAATCTCATAGCATCCTTTTCAAAATCTATGGACCATAAATCTAAGAATTTATTTTTGAAAATCTGTTACCTTCTTCATTGGACTGAAAGTCAGATAACATGGAAAAAATAAAATAGAAAACAAAGCATTGTATAGAGATGTTACAATGTAAAAAAGTTGTAATAGGAATATAATTCATTTCCAAAGAAATAAGAGAAAGAATAAAACTAACAATTGCTAATGTGGATAGAAGATGGATCACATTTTATCATATATAATTTTGAAAAAGCATAGTAGGAATGAAACTTTTAAGAAGTCATAACTTAAAACACTATTTGTATTATAACTAGACAGTATAGTTCAGTGATAAAACATTGGCCTAACATATGTGAAGCAATTGTGTGATCTCCCAAGCATTACAAAGTACACACAAAGCACACACACAAAAAACCCACATAAACACACACACACACACACACACACCACATACACACACTTGGAATATTTTTATTATCATATTAAACAGAGCAAATTATCACAAACAGTAAAAGTATTTTCATATATGAAATTATAATATTGCTCATACTATTTAAAAGTTTAGTAGAAATAAAACAGTCACAAGATACTTGGATTCTTTTAGATTAAGTAAATTGAAAATTAAGAAATAAAAGACATGAGAAATTTGCAAACAAGTTTTAAATAATAAACATTTTGAAACATGTATCCTTTTATTTTGGCAAAAGATTGATGTTACTGGTGTTTTAACTCAAGATTTAGAATATAATAACCAGGTGCTCTATATCTTGCTAGGCATGGCTATATCTCTAATCATTTCACTCTGGAAATTTTATGATAAGTTCTCATAGTTTCCCAGTCTCTCCCGAATTACAAACCCTATTTACACTTCCCACATAGTTAAAAAATAGAAACCACAAATCACTAAGCCCAGCTCAGTTTTTTTTAATTCAAGTATAAATATTTCCAAAAAGTGACCATGTAATGCAGCCTTTTTTAATAAAGTATGTGCTTCTTGAAAATACAGTATTCATTACCTGGACAAATATGTTTAGAACTATAAGAAAATAAATTTATTTAAATTCATCAACCATATAAAATTTAAGAAAATAATTTTTAAATAGTCACATGTTAACTATTTTGAAAGCAAAAATATATCTCTGAATAATTTACATGTGTTAAAATTATGCAAAACTAAATTAACTAATGCTACAACTCTGAAAAAAGAATTACCCTAAAGAAACAAAAGAAAATAATTAAGTTCAAAATTTGAAATTTAGAAAATAAAATGAAGTGTATTCTTTTGTTGATTTAAATAACTGTAAGCCCTCTGTATATCAATTTCATAATAAAAAATGCATGAAGAAAGAAATGTACCCATTGGTCAATAGTGACAGGAAAAGCATCAGTAGTTTTTTTTTTGAGTGTGCAAAAAAATCAATGGAAGAGATAACAATGTTCCTTCCATAATAAATGTACTCATTACTGTATTTAGTTAACTAAATAATCCCCTCTGTACATTACCTTTACAATAAAATTAAATTGAAAATAAAAATAAACTAAATAATATACCAATTAAGAATTCATAGAGAGCTAGGAAGGTGGCTCAGTGGTAGAACTCTTGCTTTGCATATTTGAGGCCCTGGGTTCAATTCCTCAGCATCACATAAACAGAAAAAAAAGCTGGAAGTGGCGCTGTGGATCAAGTGTTTGAGTGCTAGCCTTGAACTAGCCTTGAGGAACAGCGCCCAGGCCCAGAATTCAGGTCCTACGACCGGAACCCCCCCCCCCCCCCCAAAAAAAACCAGAATTACTAGAAACCATTGGTTTAAAACTTTTAAAAAAACTGCCCTAAGTACCCAAGTAATATAATTTGATGATACTATTTAAATACTTCAACTTCAGCAGAGAACCCAAAAGTTTAATAACTGTTACAAAGTAAATTAATAAATCTGAATATATTACCATTAATAATAATCATAAGATGAATTTATAGTGGTAGTCAAATAGGTAAGAACTTAGGCAATTTGCCATTAGTTTGCATTTAATATGTGAGAAAGAATTTTCTAGGTTTTTTAAAAATATATAATCAGTTTAATGAAGAAACTATTCTGTCACATCATATGATAATTAGATGAAGCTGATTTTAGAGCAAAGAGAAGATTGTACTAAGTTTTTGCATGTTAAAGTATATGCTTATTTTGGTTGTGGGAAATTTTGTTCAACTTGGGTATTGTTTTTGTTAGACTGGTGTCATATCAATGGTTAATTTTAGGATAGGGGTTCCCTTTCAAAAGAACATGCACCTGATCTGACTTTTTAGACTTCTCATTATCAATGGCATAAGAGTTGCACACCAAATTGTCTAGCTTCCTAACTTGGCTGTCCTGGATTCGGCAGTCCTTCCAATCTTAACCTGTAGATAGTGCAGGATGGTGGAAATGATCCAATGCATCCAGCTATAGATTGAGAAGGAAGTCCACTAAACTTTTGGCCTGGGTTGTGTTCTCAAGCTTCCTCAGTAGTTAAGAGTTCAGATGGGAGCCCCTGGTGCCAAGCAGTCAGAGTATTTCTTAAAGCAACTAGACATATATATGACTTAGGCATGTAAACACCTCAGGACAAGAATAAAAGAGCAGTGAAGTATAGAGGACAGGCCCAATTTTAACTAGCTACTTGGAGGCTGAGTAAGATTAGCTAGCTACTCTGGAGGCTGAGATATGAAGACCACTATTCAAAGCCAGTCCAATCATGAAAATACATGCGATTATCTCCAGAAAGCCAGAAGTGGAACAATGGCTCAAGTGGTAAACCACTATCCTTGGACACAGAAGCTTAGGGATGATGAATGAATAAATGAGCACTTGCTCATGCACGTGCGTGTATACACGTGCATGTACACACATACTCACATGAGTATTTCAATGCAAAGTTCATTTTTTACCATGCTGTACCCTATTTCCCTGTATTAGTTTACAAATTAACAAAATCAGCTAAGCACCTATTTACATAGAACTCATCATGTTTCTCTAAAGTCAACTCTCTTTTTAGAAGCATGCTTTTATTTGACCCATATGTAAACTATTCAGGAGTTTGATTCTTCTCCCTCAATTCTGTAGAATTAGATGATTGTTTAGCTTCCTCCTAGCAATACAATTTTGTGAAATCTTGCATCAAGCAAAGTATTTCTTTCACTAGAACTCAAGCCTCTGTCAAAAAATTAATAATAGTTTTTTCTTCTCTTTGCTTGCATCTGTAGTTTTATTACCTTCATATATTTCATGATCTGTCTGTGCATGACAAAGACTGCTGTGGAAATAAAAAGACCCGTCGCAGCACTTATCATTTATGTACCATCCATAGATATGAAGATGTTTAAATATTACTGAAATTGCTTTGGAATAAATCATGTACACCTTGACTATCATGAAAAAGAAGAATTGGTTTCTCAGCACTTTAGGTAAGAACTTGATTGAAAGGAATAAAAGGAAAAGTGAGGAACAACTCAACACATACATTCAAATGAAACAAAACAACCCAAGAAAACAAATTAATTCAGTAGTCAAGAAACTGCAGGAAATGCAAAGACTTAAAAAAAAATCAGCTATGACAAACTTATGAAAATCCTGACTACATGGGAGTCTACTCTTGTGAGGATAGAGGTTAAAGCCCAGAGTGGACAGAAAGATCTGTACACAATTCCATGCACCTGTTATTCTAAATTCCAGGAAGTATAACATAACGTGGACTGAGCCCAAGGTCATACACAAAGATCTGAAACATAATCAGGATAATTTAGGACTGGGGACATGACAAAGTGGTAAAAACACCCATTTAGGGGGCACAAGACACTCAATTCAAACTCTAATATTTGGGTATTAAAGTAAAAAGCTATGATTTTAAATAATTGGAATAATTGTAAGATTTGAGTGGAAAAATGCATTAGAGTGATAGAATGAACCCATGGTTCAATGCTTTCAACTTAAGTGAAAATATTTTATGGTACTTCAGACAAAACAGAGTTACCTTGCAAATGAGCGTGGTTGTGCATTTGGGTGATGGAAATACTTTAATTACACAGGTGTAAATTAAATAGATTTTATTTGGGTAGATTGTACTTCTTAAACTAAGAACCTGGATGATGTCCCTGAGATTTTTCTCTCAAGGCTACCACTCTACTACTTTGAACCACAGTTCCAATTCTGATTTTCGGTTGGTTGTTTGGTGATAAGATTATCCTGGACATTCTTGCCCAGGATGGCTTCAAACTATGATCGTCAGATCACAGCCTCCCGAGTAACCTGGATGCCAGGCATGAGCCGTCGATAGTTTTAATTATTTAGTAAATTGTACACTTACTGAAATTATACATTATCATTATAACCTGCATAATATATGTGTGTATGTATATATCAATGCATATGGATAGAAATATTTTAACATATTTTTGTATCTACAGTACATTTAGGAAATCATCCATTATAAAATAAAATGGAAACAAAAGTTAATAAGGAGCAAAACAAAGGAAATTATCACATGTTTCTTGTTGTTCAATGGAATACGAATTCGAGAATCAGTTTGGGAAAACCATCTCTACGTTAACAAAATGGATAAGAGTTATTAATTCTAATCCATCTATTTGCCCATGTTGTGCAACCTCACACATGAGTGTCAAAATCAAACCACACTTTTTGCCTTTGCTTTTAACTCACCTGACATAATTTACAGGTTAGATGAAGTAATCAAATAAAGATTAAAATAATATTATGTGAGGTTATGAATTAGAGCTGAACATGATTTTGAATATGATAATAGCTAATTAAGTTGCATATTTCTTACGTTTACTCTGTCTTGTCCCTCATTCCCACATTAGGAAAGTATATAGAAGGTTCTCACTAAATTATATGTACAATTATGAAAAAAATGTATTGAAAGAATATGGGCACAGTGTGGTTTTAGCTTATTGAGACCTGTAGGAGTAAGTGTGTTTTTGAGGACTTGCAATACATTGTGATGAAGATGAAGGGAGGGATGTTCTTATTCTGGAAAACTGGCTAGAGGATTGCTCCCACAAAGGAAGTGATGAATTCTTCCAAAAGGTTACAGTAAAATCACTTTCACAACCATGTTCACTGCTGCACTATTCACTGTAGCCAAGTTACAGAAACAGCCCAGATGCCCTTTGGCAGAGTGATGGTTAGAGAATGTGTGGCACATATACACAATTGGATTGAATCCATCCATTTTGAAGACTGTTACATTATTTGCAACGAAATGAATAGGTCTAAAAATATATTAAGTGAACTAAGTCAGAGCCAGACACCAGACACACAAAGGACCCATATTCTGTGTCATATTTGGAAGTTAGAAATTTAAACAAGTTTACACAAAAATATTAACCAAAGCATGCTATTTGCAGAGGAGTATTTCAAAGGTGTAATTTCTTATAAAATTGAACTTTACTCCAACAAAATGAGGACCAGGAAACTATCACTTGAAATATGTGAGTGGAAGTCAAAAGGAAGGAATAAAGAGAGTTATGGAGGAAGAGAGTGATGGTATAATATTCAATGCAGATAGTATGAAACTAGAAAAAATTAAAGTGGGGTGAGGTTTGGAAGGGTGTGGAAAAGTTATATAAAGATCCATTTTACTTAAAAAAACTGATATGTTGAATGAAAATTCCCTTGTACAAGTATTTAAGATAATAAGAATATAATTAAAAACAATGGAGACATCTGATCTTAAATTCTATTTCCATCTCTTTTAAAAAATAAAATTATTTGCTCTATAATTTGATCAGAGGGATGGATTTTGTGGCTAGCTAGATCATTGCACATCTGTCTCTCTCTTCCTCTCTCCCTTTCATGGTTCTCATAGGTAATATGATTGCTCCATAATTATCCTAATTTATTTTGCTTTTATATTTTTGGTTGCATCATTTTACTTTCTGCTCTGCCATATCCCAATTCATTTACACAGAAGACATTATTTCCTATTTTCTCATTCTTAGAATAAGCTGCACATGAAGACAACACTGGTCCTCATTTCAGTCTGTACCTTTAAATACGGAGGAAAATCTTTCCTCTGCTCTCTACCAATTTCCTACTCTCCAGTTAGAATAATTTAGAATAGTAAAAATGAAAAAAGAGAAAATAAATAATAGTGAAACAAATAAACAGATGCAGAAAATTCACCGGATTTTTCTGACCATTTCATCCAATGTGAACTATTGGGGAAATACATGGACAGCAAATTCTCACTGGCACTCGAAGTCTCTGGTTAGGCAATTCTGATGAAGTTGAGGAACAAGGTGAAAAAGTGAGAAATGGTATCAATTGCAAGAAAAAAATGAAATAGTATCCAAGCAAATTTCTTCTTTGTTCTGCTGAAAATAATCGCATTACTACAGTGCAGAGACTACTTTCCAAAAACTCCACTCATGTGATTACTAGGGATGACGATGAGTATAACCCTCTTCATGGAGAAGTCTACAGTGGACACTTAGACATTGTCCATGAGGTGGTGGCTCAAGGCAGATATTCATGCAATAACTGCGAATGTCTGGACATCCCTGAACAGTACTTATACATGGAATAATAACAGAGTAGCTTCTTTATTTCATCATAATGCAGATACCTATGGCCAAATTAAAGGCCTCTTGACCCCCTTGCATCTTGCTGCTGGGAATAGATATAGCAAAGATACGCTGGATCTCCTTCTGTTGAACCATTATATCAAGCCATGTCTGAAGCACAACTTGGAAGAAACTGCATTTGATATTGCCAAAAGGGTAAGTATCTATCTCTACCTCTTTGAAGTTGTGGAAAGCTGTACAAATTGTTCTCCTAAGTCCTAATGGATCAGTTAAGTTTCTTAAATTTCAAAATTGCCAGTCCATCCTATGTGTCCATAGAAAATATTTTCACAATACAAAGCAACAGCAATACCTTACTTTAAAAGTTCATGGATTCCATGGTATTCTTCCAAGTGAATTGCCTGACTTTGATGTCAAAATATATTCGAGTTGTTTGTATACATCTATAGTGATTTCTATAGAGTTTGTAATTTTTTAAATCAGAAATAATTTTAACTTATCTGTTGAAATGATTAGTACAGAAACTGAAGATATTTCTGGTGCTTGTCTGAAAAAGTATATTTTAAAATATTTAGTATTCTGTTTGTATAATGTCCATAATCTATTTCATTCTCTCCTAGATATAATACTTTGAATTTGACATTGTTTTATAATACATAGGTTCATTAATAAATGTGTCCTTTCAGATTGCATTCCATATAGAAACATTTTAAGATAAAATGACAATGTTATCTTATTTCAAAAGTTTTGTAAAGGTTATGCTATGTAAAGGCCTTTCTAAAACGGTGAAGATTGAATACACTGATGTCAAACTAACTTTTATTTCTATTAATTACATATATTATTACACTTGTATATTTGTAATCAACTTTTTAATAACTGTTTTTCATTTCTTGCATCTGAAGAATGAAAAATATGGAATACTTCACAAATTTTCATATCATCTTGGTGCAAGAGCCATGTAAATCTCTGTATTGTAATTCAGGTAGACCTGCTGCTGAAGCATGTACTATCCTGTAAATTTAAGTAATTAATGATGCAATCTTAAGACAGGCATTGGTCTTTGGTTGCCTATTTGTATCAAGGAAACCTTATTGTTCCCAAAATTGCTATTCATCTTAATTCTGTAAAATTCTGTGTATGGTGGAAAAAACCTATGTTGTTTGTTCGATTGTTTACATTTGCAAGATTTTGTCAATGACTATTTTAAATCATTTTCATTTGAAATTTGATCATACGTTGAAGCCTTTATAGATAGGTGCAAAGGTCATTGATTTTCAAGTACTTATTTATTAACTGAGTTAGCTTTGTGGAGCTAATGGATTCAAAGTAAGCCTTGCTTAACAGCTACTTCTAAACATCTGCAGCTTAAAATTTCCCAAATGAGGTCTTGCTGGCACAAATGTCTCCTTGACCCTTTACCCTTGCTCCATGTAGGAACAGCCCACCCAGAATGTCTTACCCTGACAGCATAGATTGTCTTACTAGAGCAAAACTAATCATAGTTACAAGGGATTATAGAGAGACGAACAGTTCAGACAGAACTGTTCGGACTAGAAGGTATTTTTCAAAATATAACTGCTTATTACACCCTACCATTTCAAAAGTAGCTAAAGCCAAGAAGGTGAAAAAATTGTTCATATGCATGATTACGTAATGTCCTGGCCTGTCTACCATCCAACCAGGTAGGAAGTTACACCACTGATTTTCTATCACCAAATATATTCCATAGCTCCAGGAGAAGTCCATATGTTTCTCCTCCTTATTAGGCCTTAAATTGGGAGTGTTTTAATCACAGTGTTTCCTCTTGCCTCTAGGCTGTACATCTCCAAATGGTAAAGCTTTAGTTCTAATTCTATCAAACACTGAGGTAGAGGTAATGGAATAATACTTTAAAACAGTTGCCTTTGATACCTTAACCATAACAGAACAATGAAAAACATTTTCTCATATTATAGATAATTATATATTTTATATTTATATGTGCTGATTTTATATTTCACACAGTAAATCTTAGTAGAATTAATTGATAATTTGACTAATTTATATTATTCCAATAAATAGATTGGAATATAAATAATCAGGATTAGAATATATATTAGAATATAAAAAGTATCAATGCAATGTTTTTGGTATAAATTTGTGATACTTTCTACGTGTTCTTGGTCTTCTGAATTCACATGGTAAAAAAAACAATGTTTTCCTCTAATCTATAAGGGATTTTACTCTGCTGCTCTGTTTAATGTTTTAACTCGCTGGTCCCAAATTGTTTTTCTCCATATTTTTGAAACATTCCTACTGATTATACCCAAATTTTGCTGATATGATGTCTAAAAAGTATTATTCTTCCACAGGATCCATGGGTCCTAGGATCCCAGGTCCCAGTTATCCGCATCATCAGATAACTAGGACAAGAGTTCCCACCTACGCCCATGCAACATGCCAAGAGAAAGTCATTGAAGACCCATCTCAATTTCTCATTTCTTATATTTCAGGGCCCCAATTCCTTGAAATGCAGGAGCAATTAGGAAATGCAAGGCAACTTAAAATGCAAGATGAAATCACAAAATGTGAAAGTACAGTAATTCAAACTTTCAATTTTCAGATGACCATCCCATATGAGTGAAAAAGTCCACAAATGTCACAAGATTATTTGTAATAACCCTCTCTTAATGATTGATGAATGATTTCAGTCCAGTATCAGCAGGCCAAAAAATAGTTCCTGAAAGATAGATCCATAATTGGTCTACCAATGCTAGGAATACTTGACATAGAGGTCAAATATAATTCAGAAAAACATTAATTGAGAAGATCTTTAGTGCTTCAAAACACTGGTACTTCAGTAAAATTTGGTTCTGTAGTATAAAAATGTTGTCATTCTCAAACAAATGATAACCTACATTTAATCTGCTGAAAGTATATTCCTTTTCAAATAAACTTTAAAAAATCACATTTGCCAAAAAAAACACTTTACAAGTGATGAGGTTTAGTGAGGTTACTAGTTTTTCAAGTGTAGGGAGCAAGTTACAATAGAGTTGATTTATTTACCCAGCACTAATGCCAAACAGGTTCAACCATTCCTTAAAGTGTATGAATAGTACCCCCCACCATTTGTGTTTTTCAGTAGGTGGCTTCGCAAATTTGTTAAATAGATCAGCCTCCCATATTTCAAACCAAAACATTAGCTAATAAAGTAAATTTCATCACATAATAAGTATATTTTAAAAAGTCATGAATAGTTGCCTTATCATATGGTGTTTTATGTTTTCCCTGTCTAACATAGTAAGAAATATGACTTAAAGAATTGAATATGAGTACTCATCAGAGATTTGACAAACATACAATCTGTCTTCTATTTCTATCATTTTCCTTTACAGTAGTAAATTTTAGTTTTCTTCTTTTGCCAAAACTTATAGGTAGTAGAAAATATTATCCCATGTAAAATAAAATAATCACAAACCATTGTACAAAGCCATTTATAAAAACTGGTAGTTAGGAATACATTCTAAGCTATTTTTAAACTTTCTTGTTGACTACAGATTAACCTTCCAAATGGATGGCAATGAAATCATGTCTAGGTGCTTCAGATCTCCAGTCTTGCAAATTGTTACTTCAGATGAATGAATTATGAAAATATAAGCTGACATCAGTTCAAGTATATGCAGAATTGAAACTCCATGGAATGTATATAAACCTTTCAAAGTACTGACAGACAGTTTAACAGAATGACTATCAGGAAGTTGAAATAATGGTAATAATAGTAAAGACATAGAATGAATGAAGAATGGAACAAGGGGCAAGTACAGCTAGAATACCTAATATACACATGTGAGAAAGGAAGTGGTAAATTGGAAATAAATCTTGTAGAAGGGGTTGGTTGAGAATGATAGAAGGAGTGACTCTGATCCCGGAACATTGGGCAATTAGATGGACATATTTAATTGTAACACACTTTCAGAACCTTTTGAAATTGAGTGAAAAAACACAACAAAAAACAAAAACACACAAAAAGCACAACCAAACATCAATCTCTATAGAGTACGATTATGACCTCTCAAAATTTTAAATAGTTAATGAAGGACAATCTTGGGAAAAGCATACAAAGCTGTTCGAAGTGAGCAATTTTGGGTAGAGATGTAAATAGATTGTTTAAAGTTATAAATCACCTACATCTGCTGCAAATATTTTCTTCTGTGAGTTCTCTTGGTCTGAACTGGATATTCTAGTCTTGAGCCACACTTGATAGCTTGTGAAGATAGAATGGAAGAAACAAGATCAAGAACCCATTCCCATTACTCCATTGGAGAGGAAACAGTCCTCTACGTTTTCTCTCATTTCTATTGACTAGTTTTACTCATAAGTTTAAGTCAAGTGATTTGAATTATATATTTCCTTCTTTGTTCTGGCAAAGTAATTGGTCAAAATAATTCACTAAATATTATTAGCCATTTTTTTCTATCATCTGTTTTCTTGTCCAAGTGAGTCCATTAAACTTCCCCCTTGCCACGGAAACCCAGCATCAATGTTAATGAGGACAATCTCTAATGTAAAACTTTGTCTCCAAAATACAAGTCCAAGAAGCTGTGATCACAAATATTTAGCTATACATTTTTCTTTTTTCTTTTACTTTAAAAGTCTTCTTGTGTCTAAAGTGCCCTCAAAAATAAGTACTCCACCAATTTTTGGATGAGTCACTTATAACCTCAAAGATATATTTTGCTAACAAGATGCTTAGAGGAAACTGAAGTATACTGCACTTTTATCTTCTCTCTTAAGACTCTCCTTAGATACCATATCAGGAACAGTGAAGTTATTCTTTGCAAAAATATTTCAATAGATTATTTTTTTCTCTTCGTCTTTCATTTGCTCAACAAGATGTATGGAGAAGAATAGAGTTGAATCACCCATACCTTGGATGACAGTGTCTTTTACAAAAGGACAATGCTCCTATGTCCTATTTCTCTATCCTCCTCTTAGCTCTTGCCTGATTTCCAACTAATCACAGATTCTTAGCTTCAAGTCTAATGAAGGTGAAGGACTATAAGGCCTCCCCCATTGCTACATTGTAGGGCTAGATCTCTGGCAGGAGGTAAGTGTGAACGACGCACTCAAGGAACACACGTTAGGAGAAGCAGGTCTGGTTTATTTCTGCACAAGGGTTGGGATTTTATAGCCCCAGGTTTCCCAACCTCCTGAGTCCTTCCCAGCCAATTACTTAGCGGGGAGTTGATGATGGGCACTGCTTGGTGACAGGAACTGATTGGGCCCCCAGGGGCATGTAGGGAGCATGGACAGTTCATGGCTTGCAAGCTAGGCAGACGTGCCTGTGGGTCACGTCTCTATGAGCAGGAAGTGTGCTTCAACTGCTACTCTAGCTGACTCAACCAGATCTGAACGGCTCTACCCACAATTTTCCCCTTTTCTATTAAAAGGACCATCATTATGGTGACCCGTTGTTGGAGGCATTTTTGCCAGGAGTGCAAGAATTTAATAATTCCTAGGAGAGTAAGCCCTACAAGTGCAAGGCCTCCCCAGATGACCAGAGAGGATGGCAAAAACCATTGTTGTAACTTTTAAAGCACATCTTCTAAAAAGGAGGCAGCGGGAATAAGCTGTATGGTGGTCTGGTTTAGGTGGGTAAGATCATGCAGCAAGTTTTGGGTGAAGTTTAAGTACTTAAGGGACCAAGGGCCTTTGATGTAGTTACTAAGTTCAGTGAAATTGGGTGCAGGAGTGGAAAGCTGACAGACAGAAGTAGTCATAGCATTACATAGTCCTCCTTGTTGTAATCAAAGAAACGTAATCTGTTCTTGGAGCAAGTCTATTCATTGTTGGAGCACAAGGAGGCCTCCCTTAAGATGATTGAGGGATGAGCTGGTTTATCTGTTTCATGGTGGACACGCTTTGGGACAGCAATATAGCGGCGGTGGTAGCTGAAGCCTCTGTAGCAATGATTACGGACCCGATTGCAAGGATCAATCCTACTGCTCTTTTAGTGCGCGGACGAATCAATTGAACCTGGGAAAACTGAGAGTCATTAGTAGCCAGAACAATAAATGGGGGAACACGTACCAAACCTGCAAAAGGATATGAGTCATTGGGTTGCCAGTGATTGCTGAGAGTGCCAGTAGTGGAGGAGTTGTCTCCTAGACAAAAAAAGAACGGGGCTCTAACCACTACCATTCCTGACACCTGGTCATATCCAGATCAGTTGAAGAGACGAGTATTGGCCAATAGGAAAGGGGACAAACCGAGGCAGGAATATGATGAGCAAACGATTGGCATGGGGAGTCCTAGGTCTCCCAATCGTCCTCCTGAAGAGTCATAAAACTCCTTTAGATTTTGTGGTTTGTGATCTTTTTCAGATTGGTTGTATATAGCTGGGTCTCTACCCTTAAAAGAGTTTTAAAAGAGAAATTATGAAGATGAAGCAGTGGGTGAGGCTTCAATAGACTTGAAGCCAAGCTGTGTTTAATTGGAAATCAGGAAAGAGCTGAGAGGAGGACATACAAGTAGGACACAGAAGTGTTGTCCTTTTGTAACAGACCTTTCTTCCAAGGAATGGGTGATTTACCTCTATTCTTCTCCATACATCTTGGTGAGCAAATGCAAGAACAAGAGAAAAATAATATATTGTAATAATTTTGCAAAGAATAACTTCACTGTTCCTGATATGGTATGTAAGGAGAGTCTTAAGTGAGAAGATAAAAATGGAGTATTTTTTGGTTTCCTCTAAGCATCTTGTTAGCAAAATATATCCTTGAGGTTAGAATTGATTGAAACAAAAAGTGATGGAGTACTTATTTTTCTGGGCAATTTAGACACAAGAAGACTTTCAAGGTAAAGGAAAAATAAAAAAGTTAGCCAAGTATTTGTAATCACAGCTTCTTTGACTGGTTTTCTGGAGACGATTTTTACATTAGATTTGTCCCCATTAACATAGATGTTGTTTCATGGCAACCAAATGCAAGAGGAAAGGTTAATGGACTCGCTTAGTCAATTAAACAGCATAATCAAAAAAATGGCAAATAATCTTTAGTGAATTATTTGACCAATTACTTTGCCAGAATAAAGAAAGAAAATGTAATTCAAAAAGAATTGACCTAAAAGTATGAATAAAATGTAGTGAAGAGAGATGAGAGAAAAAATAGTGGATTGTTTTCTCTACAGTGGAGTAATGGGTTCTTCATCTTGTTTCTTCCATTCCATCTTTCCAAGCTATCAATTGTGGCACAGGACTGGAGTATCCAGTTCAGACAAAGAGAACTCATAGAAGAAAGATAATATTTGCACAGATATAGGTGATTTATAACCTTAGATAATCTATTTAAATCTTTTCGGAATCCTCCCCTACACCAAACTGCCCTCTTTGAACATCTTTGTTTGCTTTTACCAAGACTTCCCTCCATTAACTGCTTAAAATTTTTGAGAGGTCATATTCATACTCCCTAGAGAGTGCTGTTTGGTTGTGATTTTTATGTGTTTTTGTGTTTTTTAACTGAATTTCCAAAGGTTGTGCAAGTGTCTTACAATTAAATATGTCCACCTAATTATCCATTGCTCCTGGATCACAGTGACTCCTTCTATCATTCTCAACCACCCCCTTCCCCAAGATTTATTTCCGATTTACCACTTCCTTTCTCAAATGTGTAGATTGAGTATTCTAGCTGTACTTGCCCCTTGTTCCATTTTTCATTCATTTTATGTCTTTAATATTATGCCTGTCTGGTTTCAACTTCCTGATAGTCATTCTGTTAAACTGTCTGTTAATATTTGAAAGGTTTATATACATTCCATGCAGTTTCAGTCCTGCATATACTTGAACTGATGTCAGCTTATATTTCCATAATTCATTCATCTGCAATAACAATTTGCAAGACTGGAGACTTGAAACACCTAGACATGATTATATTCTCATTCATTTGAAGATTAATCTTTAGTCAACAAGAAAGTTTAAAAATGGCTTTGAATGTATTCTTAACTACCAGTTTTTATAATGGGCTTTGTAAAATGATGTGTGATTATTTTATTTTACATGGAATAAGACTTTCTACCTCCTATAAGTTTTGGAAAAAGAAGAAAACCAACATTTACTACTATAGAGGAATATGATAGAAATAGAAGATAGATTTTGTCACATCTCAGATGAGTAACCATACTCAAGATTTAAAGACATATTTATTACTATGCTAGACAGAGGGAAAACAAAACAGTATATGATAAGGCAAGTATTTATGACTTTTTAAAATGCCCCTTATTAAGTGATGAAATTTACTTTATTAGCTAACGTTTGGGGTTGAAATATGGGAGGCTGATCCATTTAACAAATTTCTGGAAGGCACCTACTGAACAACACAAATGGTGCGTGGTACTATTTCTAGATTTTAATGAATGTTTGAACCTGTTTGACATTAGTGCTGGGTAAATAAATCAACTCTATTGTATCTTGCTCCCTACACTTGAAAAACTTGTAATGTCACTAAGTGTCATCTACTTATCAAAGGTTATTTTGGCAAGTGTGATCTCAAAAAGTTTATTTGAAAAGGAATACACTTTCAGGAGATTAAATGTAGTTTGGTTTGAGAATGACAACCTTTTTATACCACAGAACCAAGTTGTACTAAAGTACCAGTGTTTTGAAGCACTACCGATCTTCTCAATTAATGTTCTGCTGAATTACCTTTGACCTCTAAGTCATGTTTTCCTGATCATGGTAGATCAATCACGGATCCATCCTTACAGGAACTATTTTTTGGGCCCACTTATGCTGGACTGATATATTACATTAGTCATTAGGGGAGGGGTATTAAAAATAATCTTGTGACATTTTCTGATCTTGTTCACTCATATGGGCTGGCCATCTGTAAATTCAGTTTGAAATACAGTAATTTCTCTCGATTTTGTGACTTCATCTTTCATTTTAAGTTACCTTGCATTACACAATTGCTTGCTGCTAATTCTTGTTTCTCAAGGAATTGGAGCCCTGAAATATAAGAAATGAGAAATTGAGATGGATTTTCAGTTACTTTCTGCTGGCATGTTGCGTAGGCTTAGGTGAGAAGTCTTGCCCCTGTTATCTAATGATGCAGGTAACTCAGCCATAAGATATTAGGACCCATGGGTCTATAGAAGAATAATGTCTTTTAGATATCATATTAGCACAATTGGAGTATAATCTGTAGGAATGCATCAGAAATATGGAGAAAAACAGTTTGGGACCAGTGAGTTAAAACAATAAACAGAGCATCAGAGTAAAATCTCTTATAGATTAGAGGAAACAACATTGATTTTTAACAATGTGAATTCAGAAGACCATGAACACATAGAAGGTATCACAAGTTTATATCGAATACATTGCATTGATACTTTTTATATTCTAATATATATTCTAAACCTAATTATTTATATTCCAATTCTATTTATTGGAATAAATAAATATCAATTTACTTTTCAAATTATCAATTGATTCTAGTAAGTTTCACTGTGTGAAATATAAAATCAACACATATAAATATAAAATATATAACTATATATAACATAATATAATGGCACATGTTTTGCATTTTTCTGTTTTGGTTAGGGTATCAAAAGCAACTCTGTTTTAAAGTATTATTCCATTATCTCTACCTCAGTGTTTGGTAGAGTTAGATTTAAACCTTTACCTTTTGTAGATTTACAGACTGAAGGCAAGAGGAAACATTACCAATTTAAGGCCTAATATGAAGGAGAAACATATGGACTTCTCCTGGAGCTATGAAAATATTTGGTGATAGAAAAGCATTAGTCTAAGTTCCTGCCTGGTTGGAAGGTAGATAGGCCAGGACATTAGGTAATCATGCATATGAACAATTTTTTCACCTTCTTGGCTTTAGCTACTTTTGAAATGGTAGGTATAATAAAAAATTATATTTTGATAAAAACCTTCTAGTCTGAAAAGTTCTGTCTGAAATATTCATCTTTCTATGATCCCTTGGAACTAAGATTTGTTTTGTTCAAGTAAGACAATTTACACTATCAGGGTAAGATATTCTGGTTGGTCTGATATTACATGGAAGAATGGTAAAGTGTCAAGTAGACATTTGTGCCAATGAGACTTCATTTGGGAAAATTTCAGCTGCAGAAGTTTAGAAGTAGCTCTTAAGCAAGGCTTACTTTGAATCTGTTAGCTACACAGAGCTAACTCAGTTGGATAAATAAGTACTTGAAAAAGCCATCCCCTTTGGACCTAGCTAAAAATGCTTCAAAGTATGATTAAATCTAAAATGAAAACGATTTAAAATAGTCATTGACAAAAAAATTGCAAACGTGAGCAATCAATTGAACAATATAATTATTTTCCATTATACACAGAATTTTAGGGAAAGAAGATCAGTAGCATTGTTAGGAACAAAAATGTTTCCTTGTTACATATAGGCACCCAAGGATATAATCCTGTATAAATATTGCATCATTAACTACCTAAATTTAGAGGACATTATATGCTTCAGCAGCACGTATATCAAAATTACACCAATACAGAGATTAACATGGCAATTGCAAAGGATGATATGAAAATCTGTGAATTATTCCATAATTTTCATTCTTCAGATGCAAGAAATTAAAAACAATTATTAAAAAGTTGATTACAAAATTACAAGTGTAACAATACATGTAATTCATATAAATAAAAGTTAGTTTGACATCAGTTAAATCTTCACCTTAGAAAGGCCTTTACATTGCATAATCTTTATAAAACTTTTAAAATTAGAAAACATTGTCATTTTATTCCAAAGAAATATACTATAAAGACCTAGTAAAAAAGGAATCTTAAACTGTTTTGGTATGGAATGCAATCTGAAAGGACACATTTATTAATGAACCTATATATTATAAAACAATGTAGTATTCAAAGTCTTATATCTAGGAAAGAATAAAATAGATTATGGGCATTATACAAACAGAATACAGAATATTTTAAAGTATAATTTTTCAGATAAGCACCAGAAATATCTTTGGTTTCTTTAGTACTCATTTCACCAGATAAATTAAAATTATATCTGAATAAAAAAAGCAAAAACTCGAGGGGGTCCAAGATGGCGACCGGGAAGTAGGGGAATGCCACAGCTCTCCCCAACCAAAAAGAGAGTTCGAGTTCCAACGTTTAATCTCCCCAAGATACCGACAACAAAAAAATCAACATCCAGAGATAAACAGGAGTAAAAAGAAGAATTTCACAACAGAGAAGCATGAAGACCCCTCCCCCAACGTCTAATGGTCACAAAGCAGCGTGCCAAGCCATGGCCAGCCTGGCCTGGTGGGAGCTGCCGGTGGCCCAGAGACACAGGGAGCTGTGTGCAGATCACCCGCACCAAAGCCCCTTGAGGTACCAGTGTCAGACCAGCTGATCGTGACGAATGAAGAAACCTCTGAGCAGGGAACTTACACAAAGATCCCACCCCTTCCCCTCACTCTCCATTCGAGCAGAGAGGCTCCATCCCACAAAAGCCACTCAGCACCATGGCAGGAACCTCAGAGATACATGAGATGCCCACAGAACACCAGAGCAGAAGAACTGAAAGGAACTGATGCTGATCAAGAGAGCGCAAACAGAGACAAACCCCAGAGATCAGCACCTGCACAGAGGCCCCTTCCCCACCCCTCGGGTGGAGGCCGGAGGCCCATCCCGTGGAGTGGACACAAACAGTATCAATGGAGGCAGTGACAGAAAAGAAACACACGGAGCCACCACCTTTCAGCCTAGCCCACAACTACCTCAATTGAACTCTCACTGCAACGGCAACCAGCAACCTACATCACACAGAAACAACTAGCTCCAGGGTGAGTACCCCGCAGGGGACAGTGTATTCCTCAAAGGAGACCAGAGCTGGTGGGAATCCCCAGACCCCCTACCCCAAAACCTGCACCACAGGACCCACTAAAACTAGAAACTGTTCAAGAGCTCCACCAGCCAATGGATCACACTCAGCTGGCAAGGCTTGAACAAGAGAGACCCTGGAAGGAAGCTTAAATGCCCAAGCCTGGAACAATGCCATTGGGTCAAGACACCCAACGGTGGAAGAAATTTGAACTGTCTACTCCAAGCTGCGTAATCTAGGTTGGATACATAGCAGCACAGGTCCATCAGGTGTGCCCCAGGCTGGGGTCTGGGACCAGGCCTGGGGATCTGGTGCCTGAGCAACATAACTAACTCCTCCCAACTGAAATCAGAAGGTGAGTATACGCTTCAGCAGAGGGGAGAAAAACAGGGGAAATGCACCCCTGGTAATCATGCCTGTGACAGCAAAAGACGCAGGGGGTTCAGGACAAGAGAAGCCCAAACCCCACAAGAACCCGACCCATGTATTCTAGGCTGGGAATTGAACAAGACAGGCCTCCAGCACCTGATAATAGTCAGGAGCTCAGGCTGGTAAGTTGCTCAACAGTACAGTGCTTGTCTTATGTGCAAGAGGCCCTGGATCTCATTCCTCAACAAAACATAAGCAGAAAGGGCCAGATGTGGTGCTATGGGTCAAATGGTAGGGTGCCAGCCTTGAGCTGAAGAGCTGAGGGACAGCACCCAAGACCAGAGTTCAAGCCTACAACTAGCCAAAAAGTAAAACAAAACAAAACATCAGGAGACCATAGCAGACTCCAGCATCTGGGAGAGTACATCCAGCACATCCGAACTCGCCAAGAGCACCTGTAGAAACAAACAGGAGCAATCTAGGCTGCTCAACCCTTCTAAAGGCGGGAACTGCCAGTGATCTACAGCAGAGAGCTGAGAATCCTGTGTGGGTCAGACCAGCAGCTGGAGGCCGGCCCCCAACAGAACTGAGATCAGGTACAGACTCTCTCTACCAGCACAGAAACAGTAATCAAGCAAAGACAGACACCTATTGACCAAAACAAAATTTCAGATTAGTCTGCAATAATCCCTGAATCCCCATGAGAAAATCACAGAGAAATATTACAACGTTTATCAACACCTAGGATAGCAAGCTCTCTCTAAAAGCCAGCAGCAATCCAGGGGAGAACCCCAGTGGGAGAAAAGCAGGAATGGAAGACAAACACTATATCCAAGACATGCTGGAGGCAATGACTCAAGAATACAGTGAGAAATAGACCAGAATTTGAAAGAACACTGGGTCGAAATACCAAAAGAGGTGCAGGACATCAAACAGGAGATGCATGCAAAAATAGAGGTAGCACACACCTCACTAAGCCGTGAGATAAGTGACAAAATAGAGGCAGTACATACCTCATTAAGAGGTGAGATTAGTATTTTGAAAACCAACATTGAATCCATTGAAATCAACAATGAGTCCCTTTCCTCCATGCAAACCACAATGGAAACCACAGTTAACAGAGTGAACAAAATGGAATACAGAAGACAGAATACATCAACTGGACCAAAAAATGACAGATATTGAAAAATCACTTAAATTATACCAAAGGGAAATTCAAGGACAAGCAGATAGTGCCAAGAAATTTAACCTTCATATACGAAGATGAGGAATATCAAAGCAAGGGAATGCAGCACCTATTCCACAAGATAATCGGTGAAAATTTTCCCCATCTCTAAAAAGAACATCTTACCCACATAACAGAAGCATATAGAACACCTAACAAGCAGGATCCCAGGAGAAACACTTCTAGACACATTATAGTATAAATGATAGATCTGAATGATAAGGAAACAAACTTGCATGCAGCAAAAATGAAGAAGGAGCTATACTACTATAGGAAAAATATTACAATCACTACAGATCTCTCCACACAAACCCTGAATGCAAGAAAGGCCTGGGAAAGTACCACATGAGCACTGAGAGCCAATAACTGCCAACCCAGACTGATATACTCGGTAAAGCTAGCATTCACATTCCATGGAGAAATGAAAATTTTTAATAGCAAAGAAAAAACTAAATTAATACATAAACATTAAGCCAGCATTACAAAGACTACTAAAAGGTGGAACACAACCTGAGAAAAGCAACCAGGAACAGGGTCCTGCACCCAGACAAGCATTAATAGAAGTCTATCTGAGCAAGGACAGAGGAAAAGAAAGAAGAAAAACAGTGACCATAATGCATCTCTCTATTCTATCTCTTAAGATTAACGGACTTATTTCACCAATCAAAAGAAAAAGAACTGCAGATTGGATCCTAAAACAGGACCCATCCATCTGTTGCCTTCAGGAGACCCACCTCTAAGCCAAACATGCAAACAAACTCAGAGTGAAGGGTTGGAAAAGGATCTACCAATCAAATGCCCCTAATAAGAAAGCAGGTGTAGCAATCCTTATATCTGATAAAATAAACTTGTCATTAAAATCATTACAATGTCAAACCATCCCTGCATCTCTGGGATGAAGCCTAACTGGTCATAGTGTATGAATTTTTTTATGTGTTTCTGGATTCTTTTAGCTAGAATCTTGTTAAGGATCTTTGCACCTGAGTTCATCAAGGAAATTGGCCTGTAATTCTCCTTTTTGGTTGGGTCTTTGAATGGTTTGGGGATGAGTGTGATATTGGCTTCTCTGTTTCTCTGAAGAGCTTGAGGAATGTGGGTATTAGTTCTTCTTTAAAGGTCTTATAGAATTCTGCTATGAATCCACCTGGTCCTGAGCTTTTTTTTGTGTTGGAAGACCTCTGATTGCTTCCTGTATCTTGTTGTAGGATATTGGCTTATTTAATTGGTTCACTTCTTTGCTCATTTTGGGCAACTTGGATTTCTCTAAAAATGCATCCATTTCTGCCAGGTTTTCTTCCTTTAGAGAGTATAACTTTTGAAAGTAGCCCATTAGGATTGTTTGGATATCTTGGTTACGTGTTATGATTTTTCCGGTGGCATCCCTAATCTTGTTAAAATGGGTTTCCTTTCTTATTTTTTTAAATTAATCTTGCCAACGGTCCATCAATTTTGTTTATTTTTTCAAAGAACCAGCTTTTTGTTTGGTTAATTTTGGCTGTAATTATCTGATTTTCTAATTGGTTAATCTCTGCTCTTAATTTGGTTATCTGGCTCCGTCTAGTAGCTTTAGGTCCCATTTTTTCTTGTTTTTCTAGCTGTTTTAGTTGCAACATGAGATTATTTACTTGGTCTGTCTCCATTTTCTTGATGTGGGCAATGAGGGCGATAAATTTACCCCTCAGGACAGCTTTTGCTGTGTCCCACAAGTGTCTTTGCGAGGTTTTTTTTTTTTTCATTTTCATTGAGTTGTAGGAAATGTTTTATTTCTTCTCTGATCTCTTTCATTACCCAAGCATTGCTAAGAAGTGTGCTGTTCAATTTGCATGTATTAGAGAAATTTCTGCGGTATGCTTTGTTATTGAGAACTAGCTTGATTCCACTATGGTCAGATAGGATACAGAGGATTATGTCGTCCCTTTGTATTTGCTTAAGTTCCTTGCATGAGCTATGATATAGTCTATTTTGGAGAAAGTTCCATGAGCTGCTGAGAAGAATGTGTACTGTGTTGTGTTACGGTGAAATACTCGGTAGATATCAGTTAATTCCGCTTGAAGTATGGCCTCACTTAATTTGGTAGCTTCTTTTCCAATCCTCTGGTTGGCAGGCCTGTCCTTTGGTGAGAGTGGTGTGTTGAGGTCTCCTAGTATTATCGTATTAGGATCTATTTTATTCTGTAAGTCAATAAATGTAATCCAACTCATCAACAGAGCCAAGGTCAAGAATCACATGATTTTTGCCACAGATGCAGAAAAGACCTTTGATAAAATTCAACATTCATTCATGCTAAAGGCTCTGGAGAAAATAGAAATAGCAGGAACATTTCTTAAAACAATTAAACCAGTTATGACAGACCAATAGCCAATAATACACTTAATGGGGAAAAGCTACAACCAATTCTCCTAAAATCAGGAACAAGGCAAGTATGCCTACTGTCTCCACTGCACTTCAATATAGTCCTGGAAGCCTTAGCCAGAACAATAAGGCAAGAAAAATACATGAAAGGGATCCGCATAGGGAAAGAAGAGGCTAAACTATTCCTTTTTGCAGACAACATGATACTACACCTTCATGATCCCAAAAACTCCATCCCCAAACTCTTAGAAATCATAAATCACTTCGGCAAAGTAGCAGGATACAAAATAAACCCACAAAAATCAGTTGCCTTCCTGTACACTGACAATGTACAAGAAGAGAGGGAAATAAAGGGAGTAACCCCATTCACAATAACCTCCCCCAAATAAAATATTTAGGAATTAACCAAAGATGTAAAAGAACTATTTAATGAAAACTATAAAAAGATAAAGACAGAAATTGCAGAAGACTCTAGGAAATGGAAAGACCTCCCATGCTCTTGGATAGGCCAAGTTAATATAGTGAAGATGGCAATACTGCCAAAATTAATATACAAATTCAATGCATTCCCTATTAAAATCCTAATGACTTACATCACTAAAATACAGAAAACAGTCCAAAAATTCATATGGAACAACAAAAGACCTAGAATAGCCAAACCAATTCTAGGGAATAAAGGCAAAATGGGAGGGATATCCATGCCGCACTTCAAACTATAATCAGAGCTATAATAATAAAGACAGCATGGTACTGGCACAAAAACAGACCAGAAGACCAATGGAACAGAATGGAAGATCCAGAAATAAATCCACAGGCCTAGAGTCAGCTGATATTAAACAAAGGAGCCCAAGACATACAATGGAAGAAACACAGCCTCTTCAACCACTACTGCTGGGAAAACTGGGCTGCCACATGCAGAAAACTAAAAGTGGACCCCAGCCTATCACCATGCACCAACATCAACTCAAAATGGATTAAAGATCTTAACATTAAAACTGAATCTCTGAAACTACTGCAGGACAGAGTAGGAGAGACACTTGAACCAATAGGCACAGGAAGGAACTTCCTGAACAGAGTCCCAGGATCACAACAATTGGAGAGAGACTCAACAAATGGGCCAACTTTAAAATATAAATCTTCTGCACAGCTAAATCTACTGCAACCAAGCTAGAAAGAAAAATAACTAATTGGGAAAAAATATTTACCAGCAATATATCAGACAAGGGGTTAATATCCACTATATACAGGGAACTCAAGAAACTAATCCCTCCTAAACCTAAAAAAACAATTACTAAATGGGCAAGGGAAGTAAAGAGGGACTTCTCAGAGGAAGAAATAAAAATGGCAAAGAAAGACATGAGGAAATGTTCATCATCCCTGTTGGTGAAGGAAATGCAAATAAAGACAAAGATACCACCTTACCCCAGTCAGAATGTCACACATCCAGAAATCATCCAATGACAATTGCTGGAGGGTATGTGGAGAAATAGGAACCCTATTACACTGCTGGTGGGAATGTACACTTATACACCCACTTTGGAAAGCACTCTGGAGGGTCCTTAGAAAGATAAAGATTGACCTCCCTTATGACCCAGTCATACCACTTCTAGGCATCTACCCTGAACAATAGGAAACAATATACAAGGACACGTGCACCTCAATGTATATTGGAGCACTATTCACAATAGCTAGGATATGGAAACAACCCAGATGCCCCAACACAGATGAACGTATCCGAAAATTGTGGTATCTACAAACAATGGAATATTATGCAGCCATTAGAAATGACAAAATAATGGCATTTGCAGGGAAATGGATGGAGCTAGAAGGTGATCATGTTGAGCAAGGTAAGCCAAGAGCAAAGAGACAAACGGTACATGGTCTCCCTAAGTGGATGCTAAATCCAAAATGTTAGGTGATACGACAAAATTAACAGGACTTAAGAAACAAAGAACTCCCACTCATCTGGTCGAAACACTACTAAATATCCCCATACTGCTGATCACATGTATGTTGTATTGTGTACACTGTTATATGTTATAGACTGTGATAGACAATTTGCTCCAGGAAATTTAGAATGAACTTGTGACTTTAAAGGAGCATCATTATTTCACAATACTGTGAAATTTGGGAAGTTATGTAATCACTTAATCACTCTCACCAAAGGACAGGTCTACCAACCAGCATATTGGCAAAGAAGCTATCGAATTAATGAGGCCATACTTCAAGCAGAACTGACATTTACCAAGTATTTCACCCTAAAAACAACATAGTACACATTCTTCTCAGCAGCTCATGGTACTTTCTCCAAAATAGACCATATAATAGTTCATGTAAGAAACTTAAGCAAATTCAAGGGGATTGACATAATCCCCTGTATCCTATCTGACAATAGTGGAATCAAGCTAGTTCTCAATAACAAAACATACTGCAGAAATTACTAAAATACATGGAAATTGAACAGCTCACATCAAAGCAATGCCTGGGTAATGGAAGTGATTAAAGAAGAAATTCAAAAAATTCCTGCAACTCAATGAAAATGAAAATGCATCACAAAAACCTTTTGGGACACAGCAAAAGCTGTCCTGATGGACAAATTTATTGCCATCAGTGCCCAGATCAAGAAAATAGAGACAGACCAAGAAAATAATCTCATGTTGCAAATAAAACAGCTAGAAAAACATGAAAAAATGGAACCTAAAGTTACTAAACACAGCCAGATAGCCAAACTAAGAGCAGAGATTATTCAAATAGAGAATTGGAGAATCATAGCCAAAATTAACCAAACAAAAAGCTGGTTGAAAAAACAAATAAAATTGGTAGATATTTGGCAAGATTAATTTAAAAAAGAAGAGAGGAAACCCATATTAACAGGATTAGGGATGCTACGGGAAAAATCACAACACGTACCCAAGATGCCCAAACAATTTTAACGGACTACTTTCAAAAGTTATACCCTCTAAAGAAAGAAAACCTGGCAGAAATGGATGCATTTTCAGAGAAATACAAGTTTCCCAAATTGAGCAAAGAAGAAGTAAATCAATTAAATAAGCCAACATCCTACAACGAGATACGGGAAGCAATCAGAGGTCTTCCAACAACAACAAAAAAAGCCCAGGACCAGATGAATTCACAACAGAATTCTATACGATCTTTAAAGAAGAAGTAATACCTATACTCCTCAAGCTCTTCAGAGAAACAGAGAAGGAGGGAGCTAACCCAAACACATTCTACGAAGCCAATATCACATTCATCCCCAAACCAGGCAAAGACCCAACCAAAAAGGAGAATTACAGGCCAATGTCCTTGATGAACACAGGTGCAAAGGTCATTAACAAGATTCTAGCTGACAGAATGCAGAAACACATAAAAAAAGCCATACACTAAAACCATGTTGGCTTCATCCCAGAGATTCAGGGATGGTTTAACATACGTAAGTCAATAAATATAATCCAACACATCAGCAGAGCCAAGGTCAAGAATCACATGATTATCTCCACAAATGCAGAAAAAGTTTTTGATAAAATTCAACATTCATCCATGCTAAAAGCTCTGGAGGCAATATAAATAGAAGGAACATTTCTTAAAACATTATAAGCCATTTAAAACAGACCAATAGCTAATACTATACTTAATGGGGAAAAGCTACAACCAATTCTCTTAAAATCAGGAACAAGGGGACTGGGAAGGTGGCTCAGTGGTAGAGCACTTGCCTTGCATGCCTGAGGCCCTGGGTTCGATTCCTCAGCACCACATAAGCAAAAAGAAAAAAGCCAGTAGTGGCGCTGTGGCTCAAGTGGTAGAGTGCTAGCCTTGAGCTGAAGAGCTGAGGGACAGCACCCAGGCCCAGAGTTCAGGCCCCATGACCGGACCCCCCAAAAAAAATCAGGAACAAGGCAAGGATGCCCACTGTCTCTACTCCTGTTCAATATAGCCCTGGAACTCTTAGCCAGGTCAATAAGGCAAGAAAAAGACATTATAAGGATCTGTATAGGGAAAGAAGAAATTAAACTATCCCTTTTTACAGATGACATCATACTATACCTTCACGATCCCAAAAATTCCATCCCCAAACTCTTAGAAATCATAAATCACTTCGGCAACGTAGCAGGATACAAAATAAACCCCCCAAAACCAGTTGCATGCCTGTACACTGACAATGTACAAGCAGAGAGGGAAATAAAGGAAAGCAAGCCCATTCACAATAACATCCCCCAAAATAAAATATTCAGGAAGTAACCTAACCAAAGATGTAAAAGAACTATTTATTGAAAACTATAAAAAGTTAAAGAAAAAAATTACAGAGGACACTAGGAAATGGAAAGACCTCCCATGCTCTTTTATAGGCAGACAATATAGTGAAAATGTCAATACTGCCCAAATTAATATACAAATTCAATGCAATTCCTATTAAAATCCCAATGATGTATATCCCTGAAATATAGAAAACAGTCCAAAAATTCATATGGAACCAAAAAAGACCTAGAATATCCAAAATAATTCTAGCAAATAAAGACAACATGGGAGGTATACCCATGTCAAACTTCAAACTCTACTATAGAGCCATAATAACAAAGACAGCATGGTACTGTACAAACACAGACCCGAAGACAAATAGAATAGAATAGAAGATCCAGAAATAAATCCACATGCCTACAGTCAGCTGACATTTGACAAAGGAACCAAAGACAGACGATGGAAGAAACACAGCCTCTTCAACCACTAATGCTGGGAAAACTGGGTGGCCATATGCAGAAGAATAAAAGTGGCCACCAGCATATCACCATACACCAACATCAGCTCAAAATGGATCAAAGACCTTAGCATTAAACCTGAATCTCTGAAACCACTGCAGGCAGAGTAGGAGAGACACTTGTACTTATAGGTCCAGGAAAGAATTTCATGAACAGAGTCCCAGGGTCACAACAAATTGAGTGAGACACGACAAATGGGACTACCTTAAAATAAAAAGCTTCTGCAAAGCTAAAGCTATTGCAACCAAGCTAGAAAAACAACCAATTAATTGGGGAAAATATTTACCAGCAATATATCCGACAAGGGGTTAATATCCAGTATATACAGGGAACTCAAGAAACTAATCCCTCCAAAACCTAACAAACCAATTACTAAATGGGAAAGGGAACTAAAGAGAGACTTCTCAGAAGAAGAGATAAAAATGGCAAAGAAACACATTAGGAAATGTTCACCATCCCTGGTTTTGAAGGAAATGTAAATAAAGACAACCATGAGACACCACCTTACCCCAGTCAGAATGTCCCACATCCTCAAGTCAGCCAATGACAAATGCTGGAGGGTATGTGGAGAAAGAGGAACCCTACTACACTGCTGTTGGGAATGTACACTCATACAACCACTTTGGAAAACAGTCTGGAGGGTCCTAAGAAAGCTAAATATTGACCTCCCTTATGACCCAGTCGTACCACTTCTAGGCATCCATCCTGAACAACAGGAACCAGTATACAAGGACACATGCACCTCCATGTTTATTGCCGTACTGTTCGTAATAACCAGGATATGGAAACAACCCAGATGTCTCACCACAGATGAATGGATCCCAAAATTGTGGTATCTATACACAATGGAATATTATGCAGCCATTAGAAATGACAAAATAATGGCATTTGCAGGGAAATGGATGGAGCTAGAAGGTGATCATGTTGAGCAAGGTAAGCCAAGAGCAAAGAGACAAACAGTACATGTTCTCCCTGATAAGTGGATGTTAAAACCAAAATGTTAGGTAATACGACAAAATTAACAGGACTTAAGAAACAAAGGACTTCCACTCATATGGTCGAATCTCTACTAAATAACCCCATGCTGCTGATCACATGTATGGTATATATGTGTACAATGGAGGGGAATCAGGAAGATGACATAGAAGTAGAGGGAATCAGGGAAAAACCCGTCAGCTGCACTGGACACTGACCAAAATGAACTAAGCAAGTTAATGGCAGGGATGGGAGGGAGAAAACAATTGGGAAAAAGGGAACAGCTGATGTTATGCAAAACAAAAGAAATGCACATACCAACCAATGTGGAAGGAATAACTGTATCGCAAAGCTCATAGAACTCATAAATGTTATAGACTGTGATAGACAATTTGCTCCAGAAATGTTAGAATGTGTTTGTGACTTTAACTGAGCATCACTATTCCACAATACTGTGAAATTATGTTACCACTTAAGTACAATAAAAATACCAAAAACTCTCCAGAAATCATTATAGATGTATAAAACTAACTCTTGAATACATTTTGACATCAAAGTCATGCAATTCACTTGGAAGACTTCCATGGAATCCATTAATTGTTACAATAAGCTATTGTTATTTGGATCGTGAAAATATTTAGTATGGAAACAAAGAATGCAATGGCATTTTTGAAATTTAATAAACTTAACCGAAAAATTATGATTTAGGAGAGCAATTTGTGCAGCTTTGCAAAACTTCAAAGAGATAGTGATACATACTTATCCTTTTGGCAATATCAAATACAGTTTCTTCCAAGTTGTTCTTCAGACCTGATTTGACATAATGGTTCAACAGAAGTAGATTCAACATGTCTTTGCTATCTCTATTCCCAGCAGCAAGAAGCAAGGGGGCCATTGGTATCTGAATCATGATGAAGTAAGAAAAAAGCCACTCTAGTATTATTCCAGATATAATCACTGCGCAGGGTTGTCCAACCATCTACAGTTATTGCATGAATATCTGCCGCTTGAGCCAACAACTCATGGACAGTGTCTAAGTGTCCACTGTAGGCTTCCTAATGAATATGGGTATACTCATCGTCATCTCTAGTATTCACATGAGTGGCTTTTTTGGAAAGTAGTCTCCGCACTGTAATAACCTGATTATTTTCAGCAGCCCAAAGAAGAAATTTGCATGGATCCTTCTCCATTTTTTTTGCAATTGATACCATTCCTCACTTTTTCATCATGTTCCTCATATTCCTAAGAATTGCCTAACTAGAGGCTTTGAGTGACAGTGAGAATGAGGTGTCCATGTATTTCCCTAATAGTTCACATTAGTTGAACTGTTCAGAAAAATCCGGTGAATTTTCTGCATCTGTTTTTTCACCGTGATTTATTTTCCCCTTTTCCATTTTTACTATTCGAAATTATTCTAACTGGAGAGAATGGAATTGATGAGAGCAGAGGAAAGATTTTCTTCCATATTCAAAGATACAGACTGAAAATAAGGACCAGTAGTGTCTTCATGTGCAGCTTATTCTAGGAATGAGAAAAGATGAAATAATGCCCTCTATATAAATCATTTGGGAAATGGCAGAGCAGAAAGTAAAATGATGCAACCAAAAATATAAAAGCAAAATAAATTACAATAATTATAGAGCAATCCTCTTATCTATGAGAAACATTAAAGAGAGAGGAAGAGAGACGATGTGCAATGACCTAGATAGCCACAAATGCATGCCTCTGATTAATTTATAGAGCAAACAGAATTTTATGTTTTAAAAAAGATGGAAATAAAATTTGTGTATTTACTTGAATTTGGTAAATACATTTTTAGCAGCCTCCATGAAGAGACGTAGGTTTAATCTTATTGCAGACAAGAATCTAAATTCTTGATAATTCTAGGAACAGATCTGAATGAAATCAGTTGAATCACACTTTGCATGTACAATGAAGGAATAGGTCCAGGCTAGGAAAGCAGCAAAAGGAGGTAGGCCGATTGTATCTGTGACAAAACTTTGTGGAAAATGGTATTGAGCATTACTTATGTTGATTCACTTGCACTGGAAGCATGATTCTGGACAATTGCTTACTGATTCTCAACTATTGCTTTGATCATTATATTCTCCAAAAAGACAAAGTGAGATTTAATTGATAGCAAAGAACTACTGATACATTTTTATTTCGCATTAAGCACCTTCAATCATTGAAACCACATGAAGAAAATAGACAGGCTTATTTTTTTAGATGAAAACAAGTGTCTTTAAAAAAACAAGGAATGTAACTAGTCATGTAAAGGACTTCTATTTTAGTACTACATTATACATTTTTTTTTCTAATTTTGGGTACCAATAAATAATGGATCTATTAGAAAGCTCTTAAAACTCATATGTCCAATTGTGAGTTCTCTTATACTATATCAGGGTATTTTTTGTGTATGTTCTTAAGAAGAAATTTACATTACTAACTTGAATTTCTGACAGGACAAAATCATCACTGTACATCTTGCTTCTATACTCTCATTTTTAAATTACTAGCTAAGTATGTGCATTAGATAACTATAGAGGAAAAAGCAAAAGCCACACTGGTGGCTCATGCCATTAATCGTAGCTAATCAGAAAGATGACGTCTGAGGACTGTGATTTGAAACCAGATCAAACAAAAAAAAGTCCATTAGATTCTGCTTTGAAAGAAACCAACAAAAGCTAGAACTGGAGCTGTGGTACAAGCAGTAAAATGATATCCTTGAGAAAACTAAAACAAAAAAATAACAAATTCTGGGACAGAGACAGGCCCTGAGTTCCAGCTTTAGTATTAGCACCAAACAAATAATTGAATTAATTAGTTAATTAAGTAATTAAATATAAATAAAGTGGTCACATGTGGATAGGCAGGTAAAATGTAACATTTGTGGTGCCTGGATTGTGTTTTATTTTGTAGTAAGGCAAATTATCATTTGTACTAATCATTAATTTTTTATTTGAACTTTTTTGTACAATAAATCATGAATTTAGCATGCATGTATAGATGTGTATACATGTATGCATATGTGTGTATGTGTATATGTGTGCATGTGCTGTTGCAATGTTGCTTGCCAATGTGGACAGGGTGAGGCTGAAAAGAGATAACTTTGTTGCAATGTTTTTATTTATCAGAATTCTGTCATGTCATTTCAGTTGGACCACTCTTTTGTACATTTTATTTGTCAAATAATATCATCAGAATCAAAGGATTTACCATATTAAGTTAGATAAAAGAGACTGCTTTCAGCTCTTATTATATGTTAGGTGAGAAGATTCAGACATATTTAGGTAGTAAATTAGAGCTATATGATGACTGTCCTTACAAAATAAGTATTTGACCTCTTAAATTTGTTATACTTTTAACATATGCTCATGGAGTGAGTTTGACCAACTGGACCAAATAGGTATTGCTTTCTGGTTATTCCCGTGAAACACAAAGTTGATAAACTCTTTCTGGGTTTCTGTTGAAAATAACGTTCTTTGTAAGATCATATCTATTCACACTACGAGGTAATCAACCCAATATTTATCAATTTTGAATATCCCATTTTATTTACTGAAAATCGGTATTGTTGATATGCTTGTTAGATATTTCTTTCAAAAACAAACGAACCAAAAGCATGTGTCATCTCCACAAAGTGGATGTATCTGAAGTTGTTTTGTACATGCAAAGGGCTAATGGCTCTTTTGTGGGAGTAACTATCGCAACTTAACAAATAAGTCTTTTCGAATATCTTTTCCAATATAAATAACATCCCAGAGCGAGTCTTGCAATTTCAGAAAACCCTTTGAATATTTTAGTATAATTTCATTTCATTGACTATAGAGCTAAAGACATTTCTGAAATAAATATTGTTAAGATCTGAAAAAGGAAGTGGGTATATAGACATTTTATGCATAATCTTATGAAAATCTAGTTTTTATGAAACTAAATGAAATAGAATAAAAGAATGTAAGTGAATTTGGTAAGCTAATTATTAGTTTAACTTTGTTTTCTATTAACACAGTCCTTTGAATGTAGATGATGCAGTTAAATTATTTCTTTGTGTTTCTGTACTTCAGTTATTTTTCATATCATTGTAGTTATGGGAGTGAATTTGGAGTATAAATAAAGGTCCTTTAAAATGATTAGGATTAATCTTGTGCTTTGTGTCCTACTCCCAAGAAAATGAGTTATTTTCAAGTGTTAATAATTTATAATTGAATCTTCATTTCATAAGAAAATTTTTAAAATGCAGTAGTATTGATGACTTTTTAAACCAATTGTATTGACAAGGTGGAGAGTCTTTAATTCATGCTTAGGTCTTGGGTCTATGATTTTTAACCTCTTGTTCCTGACATTAATGATACTTCAGACTGCATTTTGGGGTATATGAAAGGTAAAATATTTATCTGGGGTCAAAGGTGATTTTTATATCAGTCTTGATTTAATAACATTTTATTTTATTTTATTTTTTGGTTGTGGGGCCTAAACTCCACTTCCAGCTTTTTCTGTTTATGTGGTGCTGAGGAATCGAACCCAGGGCCTCATGCATGCAAGGCAAGCATTCTACCAATGAGCTACCTTCCCAGCCCTTAATAACATTTTAAAGTAGTACATTTTCCTCAGAATGTTGGGTATAAAAAGCAATCAAAATACTTGTAATGGTAAACAACCTAGGTGAGCTACAATGTGGAAATTATTGGTCCATAACACCTGCAGTCTGTTTCCATCGGGAATTGGGCAGGACACTCTTTCGGTATGACTGTGTTAAACAGAGATGGGGTCCCCAGGCAGTGCAGTGTTGAGTGAAGGGATAGAATATGATTTCTACTATTTTGAGCTACAAATCAAGAATGTTATACTTTAGCAGTTCCTTTCACCAGGGATGTTTGAATTGATTATGAGCTTGGAATTTTCATATTATAGCTACCTATTTTTTAACAAAGATAATGTCACATATTATTAGAGTGTACACAATAATTCTGGGAAATTTTCCTAGAATTAGTAGACAAAGTGCTGGTATTTTAGTCATAAAATAAAATGAGGTTATTTGATAGAGTGGGAGATGGGCCTCAGGCTAACACTTACCAGCGTGTAATGCTGTACTAGTAATTCCAATTCTGAAGATTTCAATAACATCATCAGAGAATTAAAAATGGAAGTAGTTCCACTTTATGGGATTATTGTCAGGATTAAGTTTGATACCATAGTTAAAGTACTTGGAAAAACTATCATTCAGCATTTGATACTTTCTACCTGTTATTTTATCATGTGATGAATTCTAACATTTTTTACTGTGATTTTTATATTGTGTCTATTTACAATATGCAATGTGATATATTGATATTCATTGCATTGGTCAGTTTTTTGGCATTATGAGGAAAATGCCTGCAAAGAAAATTTCTGAGGAGGAAACTATTATATTGATTCATGGTTTAAGAGAATGCAGTTTAAGATCAGATGTCTCCATTGTTTTTAATTATATTTTTATTAAATAGTTGTTCAAAAGAATTTCCATTCCACAAATCAGGTTATAAGTACAATGTATCTTTACATAACTTTCACATTCTCTTCCAAACCTCACCCCACTTTCATGTTTTTTAGTTGAATATTATGCCTTCACTCTCTTCCTCCATACCTCTCTTTATTCCTTCCCTTTGACTTCCGCTCACATCTTCCAAGTGATAGATATCTGGTATTCATTTTGTTGGATTAAAAGTTCAATTTTATAAGAAATTACACCTTTTAAATACTCCTCTGCAAATAGTATGCTTTGGTTAATACTGTTGTGTAATTGTAACCGCTCTGTATGGTATTTTCACAATAAAAAAATTACTGATTTATGGTCAATAGATTTGAAAAGGATGCCATGTCTTTATGAAATAAAAATAGAATCTTAAATGGGTGTAGTGGCACTATTTCCTCCCTAGATTTAAAAAAAGTTCTTATACTACTACCTAAATCCTTATACAAAAATTTAAAAATTTTAAATAAAAAATGATTATGAAACAAAATGTGAGATATAAAAACCTATAAAACATAAACATAAAAATTCATGGCATTGGATCAGTAAGGTTTCTAAAATATGACATGGAAAGCATTAGTGGGTAAAGAAAAGCAAGAATGAACTGGATAATATCAACTTACAATCTTTCATAATTCAAATGACAATATAAAAGAAATGAAAACATATCTAACAGATAGAGGACACATATTTGTTAATGCTACAATGTTAATGCTACAATGATTCTGAGTCTAAGTATTTTCATATCTTCTAATTCCATATATCTTTATCCCAAATAGGATATTTCTTTAAAGAACATATGTAAATAGTAGGAGCATATGAAATAAGTTCCTCTTTAGTATCCAAGAATAAATAAAGAGAAAACTCACTAGTAGGACCATCATCTAAAAAGATGACACAAATATAGTAATACACTTGTGGAGAAATTGATATACTCCACATAGCAAATGAATTTGTATAATACTTCAATCATTAAAGCAAGCAAGCTTTCAAAAGGTCAAAGAGAATTGAATAGGTTCTATCCATTACACGTCTATGTATGTATTAAAGAGAAGTAAAAAACTTGTTTGGACAGGGAATGTGGTTGATTGAGAATGAACTTGAGTACTCTGTGTGAGACCCTGGAAATAATCCCAAAAAACAAATTTTGAAAAGGCTCACTATAGAGGATGTATGCCTGACAAATTCCTGTAAATGAATTTTATATCTACTTTAATGTCTGTTCTAAAATTTACAGCATTTCTATTTGAAGAAAAGCAAATTTGTGAAAATTAGGCTTGGAAAACCTATGATTGTACAATTCATTTCCAAAGCACTAAAATGCATACAATAAAAGGAGATAATAAATTTCAAGTGAATTATATGTCAGCAAAAAAACTATTGTTAAAATACTTCACACAAAATGCAGAATACCTAAAAAGATATTTTCTGTGTTTGCTTAAAAACTTAGTAAACTACAACATTTAAAACAATAATATGATTTCCGTTCATTTTGAGGATTTTTTGTCTGTTTATTTTGAGTTTATTCAGAGCTAACTCAATTAAAAAGTGTATGTGATAACTGGAATAACTAGAAATTAAGCAACACTTATAAATAATTGATAACCTTTTCTGGAAGAAACTTTTGGCAAATGACAGAAGACACAAATCTATGCATCTGCATCTTATGAAAGCCATGTTACTTGGTCAATCCAATTGTTTTTCTCTACTTTGCTAGGGAAAAAGTATTCTCAAGATAAGAGCCAATAGCAGTGAAAAGAAACAAAATACAATATCATCTTGATTTATTTGTGAAAGTAACAAATGAAATAAACAATTCCACTTAAGGGATTCTAATATTAGTATCTATGAAGATGTTCCTGAATGTCAAAATCCATTGAATTTTGGGAATTTTAATTTCTATGAACATATGAAAACTAGAACAAGAAAAGATATATAGTCTTAGAGCAAACCAGCCTTGGAATAATTTTCTCAATTGCTTGAAATTACATAAGAATTGATATTCCTTTCCATTGGAAACATTTAAAAATGTTTATCATTTATTATAATTCAAATACGAAGCAAGAGTATTTTATATAACCATTATAAATATCATTCTATTACTATCATAAAATAGAATGACAAACCACTCCCAATATATTACCTACCGATCATTATTCTTAATTCTTAATCATTACCTAAATATCTTAAACAATCTAAATAGTCATGTCTTTAACATAGACGTAAATATTCTATACTTTTTACTTGACATTTTCCAGGGGCATTTATTCATGTTTCTAAGAAATGTTCACAGCAGTTAAAAGATGCTTTTGTGAAATTAATGTGATACATTTTGTTGTTGTGGGTGTTGTTTGCAGGCCTGGGCATTATCCCTAAGCCTTTTTATGCTCAAGGACAGCAATCTCCAATTTGAGACACAGAGCTAATTCATGTTTTTAGTGGTTAATTAGAGATTAGAATCTAAGAAGTAGTTTTCTGTCTGGGCCACTTTCAAACACATTTCTAAGATCTCATTACCCAGGTCGAATTATAAGAGTGAGTCACTGGCACTTGGTGTGCTGTATTTTTTTTTAATTTAATTATGTTTTAAGATTTTTGTTTCACTATAGTGTACATCATTCTACACATAAATTTAGATATATGTATATATTTCTGATGACAATCTCTAAAAATATATGTCATTCTACACATAATATTAATGTTTATATATACATATATTTCTGAAGACAGACTTTCTAAAAATTTTTGCTATTTTTGACCTTTTATATTTCAAAGATATGCAGTCTATTTTTGTGAAAGTTTCCTAGAATAAAATAACTAATATTTCAATGGAAAGTATAGCTTTTACTTTCAAGGGAATTTTAGATATTCTTATGACATTGTAGTAATATTTACAGTATATTACTTGAAAAAGTTCTGTCCAAACTCTTAAATATTTTTGTATAATGAGGCAGAGAGAGGAAGTTAATTCATACTGGTTAGGAATTAGGAATGCTTCAAAAATCTATTCCATAATCTGTTATAAGCTCACAGTCAAGCTACTTGATATGGTTTAGTTTTTTGTTTCTTTATTTGTTCAAAATTTTAATATGGACGCATGCACAGTGTTAACATTAAAAATATTAATCAAAAGACAAATAATAGCAAAATCATAGTAACATATAAGACTTTCATTAATTAGCACTTATGATGCTAATAATAATTTTGATAAAGATGATGATGATGACCACAGTGTAGCCTGACAATGATAAGGTGATTGAAAAGGAAAAAACTTTACAATTCCTTGAAGTAGATTTCCCACATTGAATACATAGTTATAAACTGAATTGGATTACATACAATAATAACAAGAGGAGAGTTTCAATACCAGGAAATAAAATTACATTAATAGGTAGAGACAGTAAAAACCCTAATGTTATTTCTGCAGCTTCTCTAATGCATACTCACTTTTCTTTTTTATTGTGAAAATACTGTACAGAGGGGTTACAATTACTTGGCAAGATAGTGAGTACATTTATTATCAAGCATTGTAGCCTCCTCCTTTGTTTACCCTTCCCATCGCTTCCCATCCTCCCTTCCCCCCACCCAATCCTCCGCCCCACCCAAGTTGTAAAGTTCGTTTTTGACATGACAGCTTGTACTTTTTATTGTTGGAACAGGTCCACCTGTATCCTTATATAAACGACTTGTTTTTCCCCTTCCCCTCCACAAATTATACCGACATAAAATACAGTGAAATCACGGGTTATACTGTGGGGGAGGGACATACAAAGCAACAAAGAAATAATTTTATAATTGCGTTAGAAACAAATGCACAAAAGAAAAAAACATTTAAAATACATATCTTAGGTTCATTTTCCTAACATCACATTATCTGATCTTTTCTGCTTGACTCATACATATACTAGATATTGCAAATAAGGGAAATTATGGGACCTATGTTTCTTTGGGCTTAGCTTACTTCACTTAATATAAGTTTTTCCAAGTCTTTCCATTTCCTAACAAATGGGGCAATGTCATTCTTTCTGATGGAGGCATAGAATTCCGTTGTGTATATATACCACATTTTCTTGATCCATTCATCTACTGAGGGGCATCAGGGTTGGTTCCAGATCTTAGCAATGGTAAATAATGCTGCAATAAACATAGTTGTGCTGGTAGCTTTAGTGTGGTCTTGTTTGTAAACATTTGGGTAAATGCCCAAAAGTGGGACTGTTGGGTCAAATGGAAGCTCTATGTAGAGTCTTTTGAGGAACATCCATACTACTTTCCAAAGTGGTTGAACAAGTTTACACTCCCACCAACAATGAAGTAAGGTTTCCTTCTTTCCACATCCCCTCCAGCATCTGTTGTTATTAGAGTTTTTGATTTTTGCCATTCTAAATGGGGTGAGGTGGTACCTCAATATTGTTTTGATTTGCATTTCTTTTATGACTAGGGACGTTGAGCATTTCTTCATGAGTTTATTGGCCATCCTTCTTTGTTCTTCACAGAAGTTTCTCTTTAAGCCTTCAGCCCGCTTACTTATTAATGGACAATTATTTCTTTGAGGATTTGTTGTTGGGGGATATAATTTTTTGAGTTCCAAGTATATTTTAGATATGAAACTCTTGTCCGTTGTATGGCTAGTGAAGATCTTCTCCCAATCTGTGGGCTTTCTATTGATCTTGCTAGCTATGTCCTTTGCCATGCAGAAGCTCTGCAACTTCATGCAATCCCATTTGCCCACCCTTTCTTTGATTTGTTGTGTTTCCAGGTCTCTATTGAGAAAATTTCGGCCTGCGCCAAGGAGACCTAGGGTTTCTCCTATTCCATCCTGTAATGTTTTCAGAGTGTCTTCATGACTCCTAGGTCTTTGATTCATTTGGAGTTGATTCTGGTGCAGGGTGATTTATAAGGATCTAGCTTAATTTTCTACAAGCAGTTAACCAATTTTGCCAGCACCATTTACTGAAGAGGCTATCTTTCTTCCATTCTATTTTTTTAGCTCCCTTATCAAAGATTAGATGGCTATAGGTCTGTAGGTTCATTTCTGGGTTTTCAATTCTATTCCATTGGTCCTGAGGTCTGTTCTTGTGCCAATACCAAGCTGTTTTGATTAATATGGCTTTATAGTAGAGTTTGAAATTTGGTATTGATTTTCCTCCAGCAGTGTTCTTTCTTTTGAATTGCGTCTTCTATTTCCTTGAAGAATGACGTTGGAATATTGATAGGTATCGCATTGAATTTGTAGACATCCTTGGAATATATTGCCATTTTCACGATGTTAATCTTTCCAATCCAGGAGCTTGGGAGTTTTTTCCATTTTCTACATTCTGTTTTGATTTCCTTTTTCAATTTTTTAAAGTTTTCATCATAGAGGTCCTTCACTTCTTTGGTTAAGTTAATTCCTATGTATTTATTTTTTGTGGGGCTATTACAAATGGAGTTGCGTTCCTAATTTCAACCACACTATTCTCATTGTTGGCATACTGAAAAGCCATTGATTATTGAGGGTTAATTTTAAACCCTGCTAATTTGCAAAAGTTTTGAATCAGCTTGAGTAATTTGGGAGTGGAGTCTATGGGATTCTTTAAGTACAAGATCATGTCATCTGCAAAGAGAGAGAATTTTATTTCTTCTTTCCCTATTTGGATCCCCTTTATGTTTGCATCTTGTCTTATTGCTGTAGCTAGACATTCTAATACTAGGTCGAAGAGAAGTGGAGATAGTGGACATCCTTGTCTTGTTCCTGAGTTAAGAGGAAATAACTTTAGTTTTTCACCATTAAGTATAATGCTGGCTGTAGGTTTGTCATATACAGACTTTATTGTATTGAGGAATGTTCCATGGATTCCTAATTTTTCCAAAACCTTCATCATAGAGGAGTGTTGGGTCATGTCGAATGCTTTTTCTGCATCTATTGAGATAAGCATGTGGTTCTTATTCTTGCTCCTGTTGGTGTGATGAATAATAGTGATTTGTTTGCCTATATTGAACCAGCTTTGCATCCCTGAAATGAATCCTGTTTGATCATTGTGTATGATTTTTTGGATGAATTGTTGAAGTCGGTTGGCCAAAATTTTGTTGAGATATTTTGCATCAATGTTCATCAAAGAAATGGGTCTATAGTTCTCTTTCTTTGAAGAGACCCTGCCTGGTATTGGGATGAGGGTTATGATGGCTTCATAGAATGTGTTCGGTAGTGAACTTTCTCTTGCAATTTCATTGAAGAGATGGCGGACTATTGGTGGGAGCTCTGCTTTGAAGGCCTGGTCCTGGACTTTTCTTAGCTGGGAGGTCTCTTATTGCTGTTTCTATTTCAGTGCTTGATATGGGCCTGTAAAGATGGTTTAACACATCTTGGTTTAGTTTTGGCATGTCAATAATTGCTAGGAAAAGGTACATTTATGACAAGTTCTCAAACTTATTAGCATAAAGTTTTGAGAAGTATTCCCTTAACATGTTCTGAATCTTGGTTGTTTCCGTTGCGATGTTTCCATTCTCCTCTCTGAGTTTATTTATTTGGGTGTGTTCTCTTCTTTTTCTGATAGGATTTGCTAAGGGTTTCTCAATTTTGTTCATTTTTTCAAAGAACCAACTCTTTGTTTTCTTGATTCTTTTTATAATTTTTTGGATTGTAATTCATTTCATTTTGATTTAATTTTAATTATTTCTTTCCATCTACTGGATGGGGTTTATCTTGCTGCTCTTTTTCAAGGAGGTTCAGATGTCTCATAAAATTGTAGGTTTCAGATCTCTCCAATTTGTTGATGTAGGTGTTCAGAGCTATAAACATGCCTCTGAGTACTGCCATAGCTGTGTCCCAGAGGAGCTGGTAATTTGTGTGCTCGTTTTGTTGAATAGCATGAACATTTGAATTTCCTTTCTAATCTCTTCCTTGACCCATTCGTGATTCAGCAGTGAGTTGTTCAGCCTCCATGTGACACCGGACTTTCTTTGGTGGCTTTTGGTGTTGAGTTCTAATTTTATTCCCTTGTGGTCAGAGAGAAAGCAAGGGATAACTTCAATGTTTCTGAATTTGGACAAGTTTGTTTTGTGGCCTAAAATATGGTCTATTTTAGAAAATGTTCCATGTGCTGCTGAGAAAAACGTGTATTCTGATGCTGCTGGGTAAAATATTCGGTAGATGTCTGTTAAATCTAGTTGATCTATGCAGTTGTTTAGATCTGTGGTTTCTCTGTTGAGTTTTTGCCACGTTGATCTATCTAGTGGGGAGAGTGGTGTGTTAAAATCCCCAACCATTACTGTCTTTGGATTTATGTGGGACTTGAGGGAAAGTAGTGTTTCTTAGATAAATTTGGGTTCTCTGTTGTTTGCAGAACAGATATTTAGAATTATAATATCCTCCTGAAGGAGAGATCCCTTAATTAGTATGTAGCAACCTTCTTTATCTCTTCTTACAAATTTTAATTTGAAGTCTATTTTATCTGGTATTAGGATTGCAACTCCCGCCTGTTTATAGGGGCCGTTTGCTTGGTAGATTTTGTTCCAATATTTAACATTGAAAATATGTTTGTTCTTACGGGCAAGATATGACTCCTTAACGCAGCAGATAGAAGGATCTTGTTTTATAATCCAACTAGACTGTCTATGTCGCTTAATTGGAGAGTTAATTCTGTTAATGTCAACAGATAGGACTGAGAGGTATTTGGGAGTTCCTGCCATGTTATCCACCTTCTTGGGCGCTGCAAAATCTGGGTCCTTCATATGGTTCTTGGATTCTCAGTTTGGGTGCAGTTTCTTGGTAGTTATTGTGGTCTTGTTGGTTTTCTATGTGTAGGACGTCTTTAAGAATCTTTTGTAGGGCTGGTTTGGTGGAGATGTATTGTTTCAATTTTTCTTTGCTATGGAAGGTTTTTATTTGGCCTTCAGTTATGAAGGAGAGTTTAGCTGGGTACAGTATTCTTGGTTGATAGTTATTTGTTTATAAGGCATGGGATACATCATTCCAGGCTCTTCTTGCTTTGATTGTCTCTGCTGAGAAATCTGAGGTGATTCTAATTGGTTTCCCTTTATAGGTAATTAATCTTTTCTCCTTAACAGCTTAAAGACCTTTTCCTTGGTCTGAATTGATCCTGTGTGGATTATAATGTGATTGTGGGATGTCCTATTCTGGTCTGTTCTATTTGGAGTTCTAAAAGCTTCTTGTATTTGAATAGGCCTATATTTTGCATGTTTGGAAAGTTCTCCGCTAGGATCCTGTTAAACAAATTTCCTAGACCATTAACTTCTGTTTCTAGGTGCTCCCTGCGCCCATTTTCCTTAGATTAGGCCTTCTTAGGTGTCTTCCAAATGTTGGCTAGATCTCTCATATTTCTTGGATTTGTCTTGGATGGTTGTATGTTCTTTCTCTATAATGTCTTAGCTGTCTTCGATCCCCGAGATGTGATCTTCTGCATGGTCTAACCTGGTGTCAAGACTTTCTACTTTGTTTTTTATTTCTTTTCCTTCTAGTTGGTCAGTTTTGATGGCTTCAAATACTTTGTTGACGCTTTGTTTTAGATCTTGTATGAACTTCTTTACTTCCTTACTATATATTAATGGACTACGATCCACAAAGAAGCATTTGGTAAACCAGAAATTACTAGGTTTTGTAAGAGATGAATGTAAAAAATAAGAATAGAGTGATGTGGGAAGGCACAGGGTGTGTTAACCAAGTCATAATCTCAAAGCAGGAAATAGGTTGGATAGGATGAAAGTAGACAGAGAGAAAAAAAGAAGAAAGAGAAAGGGAACAAAAAGATGCGAGAAAAAATAGAAAGGTAAAAATTAGAAATATTTTACAGGTTTCAAAAACACACTATTCAGAGAAGAACATGAATATAATGAGAGAAGGGGAGGGATATAAAGGAGATGTGAAAAACTTAAAAATAAAAATATTTAAAATATTATATAGGTATAAAGAGGTAGTACTGCTATTATGGAATGTAAGTCTCAGAGGTTTTGAATTGAGTAATAAATTTGTGGTTTAAGTGTGTACAGAATGGGGGATAAGGTCTAATAATCAACTATGGGTTTATCTGATGATGTGCAGAACAGCAATTAAGTCACATAAATAACAAAAGAGAAGAAAAGGTGAAAAGGATAAGAACAAAAGAAAAAGAGATCAGAAGTTCAGAACAGCTAAACAAAAAACAAAACAAAACAAAAAAACAAAACAAAAAAAAGAGAAGAAAAACGCACACACACTTATACCCCTAAAATAAAATTCTAAGAGGAAAAAAAATTACTAGAAAACAATTTTTTCAAATAGGTAAAAATTAAAGATTAAAATAAATGTTTAGAAAAAATTTTTTATAAAAGGTACAACAACAACAAAAAAGTTCTTTGATTTTTTTGGGAGGGGTGGGAAAAATCCTTTGTCTCCCTTATGTCCGTAACCAGCCTCTTGTTGGAGTCTCTGGTCTGCTTGTGTTCCTGTGGCTTGGTTGGTTACTTAAGTCAGTTTCTTTGAACAGGCAGAAAAATGCTCTGCGATCTTCCTCCAGGTTAGTTCAATGGGAGGAGATGGCTTTTTCCTGGAGTTTGGAAATGCTGTGATTAGGCTAGGTTCTGGGTAGAGTTGAGGCCTTTCAGCAAACAGTAGCTTTTCCCGGGGGCTCATTTGTGAGAAACTCACAGAGCCCAACCTGGAGCCACTCTCAGTGATTATGTTTACTGAATTACAGTTGATTGTTGAGGCTGCTAAAGGGAGGAGGAGCCTCTGGGTCTGATTACCTGGTGAAGAAATCCACTCCTGGTGCTGGCACCCGAGCTGGGTGACTTTTTCCTGGGTGTAGCTGAGTCTGGCAGGTCAGGTTAGGCTCTTGTGACTTGCTAGATGACACTAGATTTATTCCGGGGCTTAAATTGGAGTTAGCAGCTCTGCTGAGTTTTGTCAGTATCCAATATGGAGATCTCCGGTACTGGGAGTGGGGAGGGGTAGCCTTCCCTCCTCTGCTCCCTGAGAAGGAGTCAGGAAGTCAGTCTTCTACTCATGCCAAGTCTTGGTTCCTGGGTCATCTCTGGTCTGGGAACTGCAGGATGAAGATGTCCGCTCCTTGTCTGTTCTTGCTGGTGTTGAGTGGAATTCGCTGGTCCGCTGTGTCTGACTCCTTCCTCCTGGAATATCTGTGATTCAGGTATGGCGTCTGCAGTTGCCGCTGCCACCCTGTCGTTGCCGCGGTGGCTGCTGGCAAGTGCTCAGGGCTTTCTCCTTTCCTGTATTTTCTCTCTCTGGCCTAGCTCTCTGTCCTGTGATGGCACACTTGGTGTGATTCTCTGTCTTAGGACTCTTCACTGGAACTCTAAAACTGCTTTCTATGCAAGAGCTTGTTTAGCCTCCAGCTTCTCTTCCGCCATCTTCCCAGAACTCATGATAAACCTACTCACTTTTCTTGGTGGTATTGTGTTCTTATAAATAAAATCATTTACTTCCACATTTTGATATACTAAGATATAGTTTTCAACCCAGTATGATTAATTCAAATAACATTCTCCTATAGGTAGTGTTCAATAACCAATGTTTCCAATAATTTATTAAGAGTATGTCCTTCAGTACAGCTGAACACATGGCACAATTTACATAACACCACTTATATTTCTGTAGTTACCATTAAAGGACCCAGGCCATAGAGCCAGGAGTTAAAATTTATTTTTATTTCTGCATGAAACAACTTGTGATTTTATACCAACAAACTGAATTTGACTCTTTCCTTATGCGTAAGCTAAAGTGGAAAATGTAAGGACTCTTCACTTTTTTTCTTGCTCTAGAAGTCAACAAATATTCTTCAATATTTCTGGTAGATTACATCAATTTACAGATGAGAAATGTAAGGCCAACAGTCAATGTAGTGAGTAGTTTCATAGAATGTGTTCGGTAGTGAACTTTCTCTTTCAATTTCATAGAAGACATGGAGGAGTATTCGTGTGAGCTCTGCTTTGAAGGCCTTGTAGAATTCCTCTGTAAAACCATCTGGTCCTGGGCTTTTCTTAGCTGGGAGGTCTGTTATTGCTGTTTGTATTTCAATACTTGATATGGGCCTGTTAAGATGGTTTCATCTTGGTTTAGTTTTGGCATGTCAATATTTGCTAGGAAAAGGTCCATTTTTGACAAGTTCTCAAACTTGTTACCATAAAGTTTTGAGAAGTATTCCCTTATAATATTCTGAACCTTGGTTGTTTCCGTGGTGATATTTCCATTCTCCTCTCTGAGTTTATTTATTTGGGTTGGTTCTCTTTTTTTCTTATAAGATTTGCTAAGGGTCTGTCAATTTTGTTAATTTTTTCAAAGAACTAACTCTTTGTTTTGTTGATTCTTTCTATAGTTTTTTTGGATTCTAATTCATTTAATTGATTTAATTTTAATTATATCTTTCCATCTACTGGATTGGAGTTTATCTTGCTGCTCTTTTTCAAGGAGGTTCAGATGTGTCATTAAATTGTAGGTTTCAGATCTCCCCAATTTGTTGATGTAGGAGTTCAGAGCTATAAACTTGCCTTTGAGTACTGCCTTAGCTATGTCCCAGAGGAGCTGGAAATTTGTGTGCTCATATTTGTTGAATAGCATGAACATTTGAATTTCCTTTCTAATCTCTTCCATGACCCACTCGTGATTCAGCAGTGTGTTGTTCAGCCTCCATGTATTACTGGACTTCTTTCGTGGCTATTGGTGTTGAGTTCTAATTTTATTCCCTTGTGGTCAGAGAGAAAGCAAGGGATAACTTCAATGTTTCTGAATTTGGACAAGTTTGCTTTGTGGCATAAAATGTGGTCTATTTTAGAAAATGTTCCATGTGCTGCTGAGAAAAACCTGTATTCTGATGCTACTGGGTAAAATATTCGGTAGATGTCTGTTAAATCTAGTTGATCTATGCAGTTGTTTAGATCTGCATTTTCTTTTGAGTTTTTGCCCAGTTGATCTCTATAGTGGGGGGAGTGGTGTGTTAAAATCCCCAACAATTAATGTCTTTGGATCTATGTGGGATTTGAGGGAAAGTAGTGTTTCTTGGATAAATTTGGTTCCTCCATTGTTTGGCGAATAGATATTTAGAATGGTAATATCCTCCTGAAGGAGGATATGTAGCGACCTTCTTTACCTCTTTTCATGAATTTTAATTTGAAGTCTATTTTATCTGATATTAGCATTGCAACTCCGGCCTGTTTATGGGGGCCGTTTGCTTGGTAGTTTTTGCTCCAGTCTTTAACATTGAAAATTGTTTGTTTTTACGAGCAAGATGTGACTCCTGAGTGCAGCAGATAGAAAGATCTTGTTTTTTAATCCAACTAGACAGTCTATGTCGCTTATTTGGAGAGTTAATCCATTAATGTTGATAGATAGGATTGAGTGGTATTTCGGAGTTCCTGCCATGTTATCCACCTTCTTGGGGGTTGTGAAAACTGGATTCTTCCTATGGATCTTGGAATTTTAGTTTGGGTGCAGTTTCTTCTCCTTTATTGTGGTCTAGTTGGTTTTCTATGTGTAGGACAACTTTAAAAATGTTTTGTAGGGATGGTTTGGTGGAGATTTATTGTTTCAATTTTTCTTTGCTATGGAAGGTTTTATTTGGCCTTCTGTGATGAAAGAGAATTTAGCTGGGTACAGTATTCTTGGTTCATAGTTATTTGTATTTAGGGCTTGGCATATATCATTCCAGGTTCTTCTTGCTTTGATTGTCTCTGCCGAGAAATCTGAAGTGATTCTAATTGGTTTCCCTTTATAGGTGATTAATCTTTTCTCCTTGACAGCTTTAAGGATCTTTTCCTTGGTCTAAGTTGATCCTTTGAGGATTATAATGGGACAGTGGGATGTCCTATTCTGGTCTGGTCTATTTGGAGTTCTAAAAGCTTCTTGTATCTGAATAGGCCTATCTTTTTACATGTTTGGGAAGTTCTCTGCTAGGATCCTGTTAAACAAATTTCCTAGACCATTAACTTCTGTTTCTAGGTGCTCCTCTACACCCATTATCCTTAGATTCAGCATTCTGATCGTGTCTTCCAAGTGTTGGATAGTTCTGTAATAATTCTTGGACTTGTCTTGCATGGTTGTATGTTCTTTCTCTATAATATCTAGGCTGTCTTCAATCCCTGAATTTCGATCTTCTACACAGTCTAACCTGCTGTCAAGAATTTTACTTTGTTTTTTATTTCTTTTGCTTCTAATTGGTCAGCTTTGATTGGTCAAATTCTTTGTTGAAGCTTTGTTTTAGATCTTGTATGAACTTCTTTACTTGCTTAATTTTGTGTTCAGTGTGTTTATTCTCAAATCACTTAGTTGATTTTTTATGGCTTCCTTGGACTCCCATTCCTTCTGTTGGGTTCCTTTCAGCAATCCCTTTGTGGTCTCCCTGAATTCCTTCAGCTCTTTGTTAATGGATTCCATCAATGCCTTTAGTGATCTTTGTGTATTCTCATCCTGCTCTCTCAATTCCTGTATTACTCTTTCCTTACGTTCCTCCCAGTACCATTCCTGCCATTCCTGTAGTTCTCTTAGAGTATTCTCAGCCTCTTAACGCCATTCCTGCCTTTCTCTTTGAATATTCTGAAGCTGCTCACACAAATCCTGTATCAGTTTTTGAGTAGCTTCCTCATGCTCATGATATTCCTGTATAAACCTTTAGATTCCCTCCTCTCTCTCCTTATCACGCTCATACAGAGTCCTTTGTAGGTTTTCAATCTTTTACTGCATTGACTTTTGTTTGCCTCCTCTCTCTCCCTATCACACTCACACAGAGTCCTTTGTATGTTTTCAATCTTTTCATTTATCATGTTTGCCAGCAGTGTTTGTAGAGCTATTTGGGAAGGCTCCTCTGGATTATTCATTATCTGTTCTGTCTCCTGATTATCATGAGTGGGAATTGTGATACTCATACTTGCAATTTTGCTTGTGTTTTTTCGGCTTATTCTGCCCATTTGGGATGAAAATTATACCAGTTTTGTGTTAGAACTCTATTTTAATGCAAGCATCAACCAAAGTCTGAATTTGCACAGTCAATAGTCTGCAGATGCAATCTAGTTCAACAGATACATCTATTCAACATCAAACAACTATATATTAATGGGCTACGAACCCCAAAGTAGAATTTGGAAAACCAGAAATTATTAGGGTTAGGGAGAGGTGTGGGTAAAAAAATATGAAAAAAGTGATGTGGGAAGGCACAGGGATAGTTAACTTAACTAAGTCATAATCTCAAAGCAGAAAATAGGTTGGATAGGATGAAAGTAGAGAGAGAAAAAAAAAGAAGAAAGAGAAAGGGAAAAGAAAAGAGACCAGAAAAAATAGAAAAGTAAAAATTAATAATATTATGCAGAAACGAAAACAAACTATTCAGAGAAGAACATGAATATAATGAGAGGAAGGGAGGGATATAATGGAGATGTGAAAAACTTAAAAATAAGAATACTTAAAATATTATATAGATATAAAGAGGTAGTACTGCTATTAAGGAATTTAAGTCTTAGAGGTTTTGAATTGAGTAATAAATTTGTGGATTAAGTGTGTACACAATGGGGGATAGAGTTTAATAGTCAACTACGGGTTTATCTGAGGATATGCAGGACAACAATTAAGTTACATAAAGAAGAACGAAAGAGAGGAAAAGGTGAAAAGGATAAGAAAGGAAGAAATAAGATCAGAAGTTAAGTAGAGCTAAACAAAAAACAAAAAGAAATTTTTTTTTAAATAAAAGAAAGAAAAACGCAAGCAATACATGTATCCCTAAAATAAAAATTATAAGATGAAAAAAAAGTTACTAGAAAACAATTTTTTTCCAAAAAAGTAAAAATTAAAAAAAAAAAGTTTTAGAGAAGAAAAAAAGATTTATAAAACATACAAAAAAAAAGAAGAAAAAATATTCTTTCATTTTTTGAGGAGGGGTGGGCAAAATCCTGTATCTCCATTTTGTCTGTAACCAGCCTCTTGTTGGAGTCTCTGTTCTGCTTTTGGTCCTGTGGCTTGGTTGATTTCTTAAGTCAGTTTGTTTGAACAGGGAGAAAAATGCTCTGCTTTACCCAGGATTTTGCGATCCTCCTCCCAGGCTAGTTCAATGGGAGTAGGATCTGCTTTGAGTATCACAAAAGAGGGAGATGGCTTTTTCCTCAAATTTGGAGATGCTGTGATCAGGCTAGATTCTGGGTAGTGTTGAGGCCTTTCATCAAACAGTAGCTTTTACTGGGGGCTAGTTTGTGAGAAACTCACAGAGCCCAGCCTGGAGCCATTCTTAGGGTTTCTGTTTACTGAATTTCAATTGATTGTCGAGGCTGCTAAAGGGAAGGGCAGCCTCTGGCTCTGATTACCCGGTGAAGAAAGCCACTCCTGGGGCTGGTGCCCGAGCTGAGTGACTTTTCCCTGGATGTAGCTGAGTATGGCAGGTCGGCTTAGGTTCTTGTTACCTGCTAAATGACTCTAATTTTATTCCAAGGCCTTAGTTGGAGCTAGCAACTCCACCAAGCTTTGTCGGTATGCAAGATGGAGATCTCCAGTACTGGGGGGGTGGAGGGGTGGCCTTCCCTTCTCTGCTCCCTGAGGAGGAGTGAGGATGTCAGGCTTCTACTCATGCCAAGTCTTGGTTCCTGGGTCGTCTCTGCTCTGAGAACTGCAGGATGAAGATGCACACTCCTTGTTGGTTCTTGCTGTTGTTGAGTAGAATCCGCTCACCTGCAGTGTCTGGTTCCTTGGTCTTGGGCTCCCTGTGATTCAAGTATGGTGGGTTTGGCCACCGCTGTCACTGCTGCCACGGTGGCGATGGCAGCTGCTGGCAAGAGCTCTTATTTCTCCCCTTGCCTGGATTTTCCTTCTCTGGCCTAACTCTTTGTCCTGTGATGGCACACTTTGTGTGATTCTCTGGCTTAGGACTGTTCACTGGAACTCTAAAACTGCTTTCTATGCGACAGCTTGTTTAGCTTCCAGCTTTTCCTCCACCATCTTCCGAGGCTTTCACTTCTAATATCACTGTTTGTCTCAAAATGCTTTAAATTCTACACCCTCTAAAGTGGGCATAGGGTTATACTGTGGAAATGTTCTCCTTAGAGAGTGAGTATTACCCTATTGTTTAACATAGACAAAGTACCTTGATACAGACACTGGGTGTGTGAAAACAAGAAGTGATAGTTGAACAATGTTATTAGTAGTTTATAAAGATGAAATTGAAATAGAGCAACTATGAACTCAAAAGGAATGTGCAAAAAAGACAAAGGCACTAAGTAGAATGTGTCAAGGAAATGCTGAAGTATAATTTCAAATTACGTACTCAAGTTTGAGGGTGTGTTCAAAGTACAGCTTCAGACAATGCAATTGGATATCTTGGGCGGAAAACTGCTTTAAACTATTTTGGGATAACTCTACCAGTAGAAGTCCCTAACTCTGACTCTAATCACATCACAACATCATCAACTTAGGGACTATTTTCCAAGTGCAAAGTGCGAAAAAGAGGGCTCATCACAGTTAGTGTTCTGGTTGAAGTAATGGCATCACATAACTTTTCTTATAAGTCTTCATTTATTTTGGAGCTTTAAAGTAGGAAAAAGCCAAGTAAATATTTTGCATGTATCTAAATTAAGTGGGGCACATTATATTGGTCTCTTTTCAACTGGGAAGTTATAGATTATGTCTTTTTATACTCTAACTTGAAACAATGGTCTGCTCTCAGTTATTTCTTCTCTTCGTCTTCTTTTGCCCTTCCACTTACATAATTTTTATTTAAAGAGACTTAATTGAGCTTGCATTTCTAAATTCATCAAAATTATCTGAATTTCTTCATATTTCTGGAAGCCTCCTAAAGCTTTCTCATGGTAATATTTTGTCACTACCATTTTAATCCTATATGATGTCTTCCTGCCTAACTCAGTGCAAGAAATACATTAGACTTATCCAGGTATCTCAACACTTGTACCACCATAAAAACTATCTTACTTAGAAATCGTGATTTTAGTATATCTGGGGAGGTGGCATCTGTCATTTTTTTTTTTGGGTCCAGTCGTGGGGCCTGAACCCTGGGCCTGGGCGCTGTCCCTCAGCTCTTCAGCTCAGGGACAGGGCTCTACAACTTGAGCCACAGGGCCACTTCTGGCTTTTTCCTTTTTGATTATGTGGTGCTAAGGAATCGAACCCAGGGCCTCATGCATGCAAGGCAAGCGCTCTACCACTGAGCCACCTTCCCAGCCCCTTGCATCTGTCATTTTTGAATGACCCTAATGATACTTACATGCAATCATGATTTAAACCAATATGCCGCTCAGAAGATGAACGAATCCATTAAACACACACACAGTGGAATTCTAAGCTACCAATTCATAAGCAAATGGAAAGACTTGAAAAAATCCTACTAAGAAAAATAAGCAAGACACAAAGAAACAGATTCGATGGTTTTTCTCATGTGTAATAATTAAGTAATGTCTAAGGTAGTCCTAGGGATGAGCAGAATGGCACAATAGCTATGTATAAATATACATATAAGAGGATGCTGAGCAAAATGAACTAGACATGGAACCAGAGGTGTTTCTTTGTGGTTGTTGTTTTTATTGTACTATGTGATTTCTTTTTTCTTTTGTGTTTTCCCCTATGGTTTATTCCCTGCTGTATTTGATTTCAGTATCCTGTGTATTATATACACATGTATCTTAATTTGGCAAGGGAAGAGGAACAACAAAATGGCGAGACAAAGGACAAAGGGCAAACCAATGCAACAGCAATACTCACAAGACAACATGTAGCATATTCACATTACAACTTGTGAGGGGTATTGGGGTGAAGTGAAAGTGTGAGAAAAATGAGGGATGGCATAAAAAGTTCGACTTGTTAGATATTCACTACTTTACAATTACTGCAACCCCTTCTATATATCACCTTGACAATAAAATTAAATTTAAAAATAAGCTACATAAAATATAATTTCACTGTATTTCTATAGTAAATGATATTCTATATGTATTACATTTTTAAAAAATGAACAATATTTGGCTTCTCATTTGAATTAATTGCCCCTTTCTTTTTCAGAGGGTCATCAACTTGAATGTAATCAAACTATACAAAATTCTCAGAATATACTTGCCATTATTTAAAAAAAATATTTTAGTATTGTCTCATACTAAATAGAAAATCAATTCTCTGGAAACTCCTAATTTTTAAAACTGAATATTTATTAAGAGGACAGAATATGTGTGTTCTACTAACTACTCATTTTCAAATTCTGAGCATGCCACACCAGAGACATTTAAAACAGTGCCTGTACGCATTTTATTTAATTCTTCAATAGACACAGTTTCCAATGGGGAATTACATATTTAAAGGTCAACAGAGAAACTAGCCACATTCTGGTAGAAGATAAAACTATGAAGTACCTATAATAATTAATTTCTCTAGAGTAAACATTTTTTCATCATAGTAAGCTATTATTTCAATGACAATCAATCCCAACATTTTATGCAGTAAAGTCATTCTAGCCCAACAGTTTACACTTTGTAAGCTGCACCTTAAAATTCCCTAAATTCACAGCATGACTAGCTTATCTCTATTGTGAAAAAAATTCTACACTTCTGCTAATATTATGCCTTTTCTATTGTGGAAAGAACACTACACTAAACTTTGCTGCATCGTTTTCCCTCAAGTGGTATTCTTCAGATCAGAAAACTTGAAAATATTTTTTGTACATATCTTTTCGTCTACCATAGATATTCAGGAGGCAAAGATCTGTATATTTTGGTTCAAAGCCCACCCAGGCAGGAAGGTTCCTTAGATTCTTATCTCCAATAAACTGCTCAGGAAGAGCCAGACACAAGTAACACTGAGGTTCAACTGGTAGAGCAGTATCCTTGAGCAAAAAACAGGCTCAGGGACAGTGCCCAGGCCCAGATGTCAAGCCCTAGGACAAACAAAACAACAAAAACAAAATGAAAACAAACCCCAAACCTAGCATTTTTCTCATTGTATACATAGATATATAAATAAGGAAATTTCTTCCTATGTTATGTACAGGCAGAAGAAAAAAGATTTCAAACAATAACTCTCTTCATACCATGTTACACCAAACTCTCAAAACATTGCTCTTTTTCTAAATTTATAAATTAATAGCTTCCATTTATTCTCAACTCTTTCTAGATTATTCACATTATCATGTTATACATGAACTGTTGGAATTAACTATTAACTAAGTCCTAATTACAACTCTCTTGAAAGAATATTCTAGACAAATAAAACGTCAAAATCATTTGTGAATTTGTAAATTAAAACTTCTACTTAAAAAGTATTTTGTAGTATCCTATAGAATATGAAATTACAAGCAAAAGATATTTATTTCAAATCTAAATTCTAATTTAGTAAGGTCTACAAAGTCTTACACTAGATAGCTTTGCTGTTTCTCCAGGCTTAAGCTTTTGTAATCCTTCATTATTTCTTTGGAATCCAACAGAACGATGATAAAGTTTTCAAATATTTGGTTCGGAATCCTGACGTATTTTGTATCTAGAAGTATTCTGTAATGAAGAGAACATTTAAAACATGAGTGAGGATGATATATGAGTTGCATTTCAATAAGAAACTTGACTTCTCAAAACATAATGACAAAATTAGCCCAAAATTCCAACTGTGAATTCCTTTCTTGTTCTTTGGTTGGTTTTACGGAGGCAAAATTATACTACCTAGTCCAGGGAAGGTATTACTATTTAATCCACTCTCTAATCTCCTGTATTAGTCTGAGTGCTAGAATTCCAGACTTCTATCACATTGCCCTGCCATATTTTCTTGGCTTATTTAATCGAGAAACATACTAGTAATTCTGAACTTCTCTAATAATGTTATCCACGACTGACTGCTCAAACTGTTCTAACATTTGACACAGGATATGAACATTTTCAGATGCACCTGCAGGGGTCTCTGATTCATTCTTCCATGGATCCAATCCATTTAATAATTATTACTTGACTCTTTTACTATCTCTGGTCACTACCTATGTAATAGTCTCAATCTTTTGGGGGGAAAGTTCACTTGACGACTTTCTAATATTAAAAATTATCACTTGATTCTAGTGTTACTCAGGACATATTTTCTATTATTTTCTAACTCTTCTCCACATTGTGAGAGTTGTTTCATATGTGTGTTTGCACATATAAGTGCTTCTGTGCGTATGTAAATGTTTGTATGTATGTATGCAAAAACCTCAGGCTATTATTCAGCGCTATTGCTCATAACTAGTATCCCATCACTTGAGCCATTCGTCCAATGCAGCTTTTGGCTGGTTAATTATAGGTAGTGTTGCAAAGACTGTTCTGCCGAGGCTGGATGCAAACTGAACTTTCCAGACTCTTTTACATTCTTAGTTTTTATTTTTTCCAGGAGTATGGTTTTAAACTACAAACATTTTTGTGAATGTAAAGTCTAACCTGTAGTCTAGATTTTAACTCAAGAATTCATACAAAGATAGATGAACACACACATTACATATCCTGAGTGTACATTGCTAGAAATGTGATCTTAAGCCTGGTACTGGTGGCTCAAACCTATAATCCTAGTTACTCAGGAGGTTGAGATCTGAGGATTGCAGTTCAGATTAAGCACCAGTAAGAAAGTTTTCTGAGGCACTTATCTCCAATTAACCACCAGAAAACTGGAATTGGCACTGTGGCTCAAATGGTAGAGCTCTAGCCTTGAGCTGAAGAGGGGAAGGACATTGCCTAGGCCCAGAGTTCAAAACCCACAACAATTAAAAAAAAACAAAAAAAAGAAAAAGAAATGTGATCTTATCCACCAGTTCATTGCTGCTATATTTCCTGCTCTCTCAACATGGCCTTTTTTTCCAGTTGTCTATGCTCTTATATCTGACTTGTTTTGGAACCAGAATTACTCTTCTCTTCTACTTTTTACAAATTTGCATGATTAGCTACCATGATTTAGATCTAGTAGAAAAGAAGAGTGGCCTCATCCTTCATGTTCCACTTAGTAGTAAAGCTTTCCCTATATAACTCCCATAGATCTACATACTGGCCTTGGATTTATTGTTTCAAAGTTGTCTTATTTGAAGAGTCTTCTATAGTGTATTGAACCATGATACTTAAGCACAAAACTTCTTTTTCTCTAATTATTCGTATTGTTTCTCCTACTTCTAACTTATGTACACTTGGTAAATAATGCACAACACACACACTCACAAAAAAATGTTTCTGAGAACATTCTTCCCACATAAAATTGGTCTTAATTACAGAGCACTTAGGAAATTTTGAACTTAAAGTATTCCAGGATTTTTTTCATGTTTTTTTATTGTAAAAATGGTTTAAAGAGGGGTTAGAGTTACATAAGAAAGTTAATGAGTACATTATCTATCAAGCGTTGTTACCTCCTCTTTTGTATTTCTCCTACAATCCTTTTCCTCCCCACCAACCCAACTCCCTTCTCCCCTCCTCAAGTTGTAAAGCGAATTTTCTACATAGTGCCTTGTACAACTCATTGTTACAATAGGTCATACTGTATAATTGTTTAAGCATTTTGTTATTTCCCTTCCCCTCCCCGCATTATAAAAATGTATATGCATGATGCAGGTCGCTGACAATAAATATAGTGAAAACAGGGGTTATATACCATGGAAGAAGAAAATAGAAGAGAAACAAAAAAATCGCATACTACATGTTAGATACATTAAAAAAATAGCAAGAAAAAGCAAGTTGTGTCCCTATCTTGGGTTCCATTTCACTTAACATCATCTTATATGGCCATATGTACATGAATAAGGTTTTATAAGCCATGCAAATTCCATATTTTCTCGCTATGAAGTTATCTCTGAAACACATGTTACCTCATGTCCAAAGATATACTTGTGCTATTTCAGTGAAGCCAGAAAACATTCATTTTACCTAGAGCAGCACCATGGATTGTTACTGGAAGTAAGTGGAAGGAAATGTTATTGCAAGTGGAAACTGATTCCAAGAGAGGAATTGAACATAGAAAAATGACAAATTTCAAGGTAATTTGTGCTGTCCTTTTTACGGTACAAGAAAAGAATCCAAGGCCTGAAAGAAACTCTGTCCCTGACTTTTTCAAGTTTGTCCTTTACTTATATAAAACTTGTCTGTAAACTTCTAGTTGAGAGTATATCAAAAGTTAACAATATGCCATTTGAAGGCCAGCATAAAATAAAAGGCAATAACTTTGTTTTAAAAGTGTTCTTCTGCAAAGAAACAAAGATATGGGGGTTTTAAAGAGACTTATGCATGGATATTTCACTCCTGAGATGATTCTCCTGTTGCAGGAGTCAGTTACCCAATTCTTTAGTCTCGTCCTGAGTTCTCCATAGCAATAAGGATTCCAAAAAGCAGGATCCAGTGAGTACGATCAGCAAAAGGAGCCTCTTCTCAAACCAATGCTTTAAGTATGGTCACAAAGAAACAGGTGGTTTTTTTCATTTGCTTGTTTGTTTGTTTAGTTTGTGCTGGTTTTGGGGCTTGAACCCAGAGGGTGGAACCTGTCCCAGTACAGTTGTCTTTCCTGCCCACCTGCCCCCAAAGCTAGTACTCTATTGCTTGAGCCTAAACTCCACTTCTGGCTTTTTTAGTGTTTAATTACAGATAAGAGTTAGACAGACTCTCCTGCCTGGGTTGGCTTTGAACTGAGATAGTAATAAATCCAAGTGACTTCAACTGTACGGACTTCTCTTTTTTTAATTTTTATTTATTTTTTATTGTGAAAATACTGTACAGAGGGGTTACAATTACATGGGCAAGATAATGAGTACATTTCTTATCAAGCATTGTAACCTCCTCCTTTGTTTCGCCTTGGATTTCTCTTTTGAACTAAGAAATAATAGATGAAGTTTATTATAAATCTAATATTTGACAATTTTTAAAAGAAGTGAATATGTCCAGCAAAGAAACCATAACTTAAATAACTCAACAAAAGTAGGTGCACTGAATCATTTTGGAATAATTTTTTTCTAATTGGGAAGATTACTATTGACTTTGTCGTTCTTTTGGGGGAAAATTAAAGTCATATTTGCCCTTTTTTGTTGGTCATGGGTCTTTAAGTCTGATACTGGACCCTCTCCTTCAATTCTTCAGCTCAAGTTGAGCACTCTGCCACTTTTGGTACAGTACCACTTCTGGGTTTCATGTGGTTAATTAAAGATCATGGACCTACCTGACCAGGCTGGTTTTGAACCACAATCCTGTGGTCTCGATTTTCTGAGTAGCTAGGATAACAGGTGTGAGCCACCAGCATCCGTCTTATATTTGCATTTATGTGCACTTATTGACACTATGTAGACAAAGAATGGAAATTTGAATCAAATGATGACATTGCAACTTTTTAGAAAAATCGAGGTAGCAATAAATTTATCCCCCTTTTTCATGTTGTTACATTAATGATTCATGTGTTATGGGACTCTTACATTAGCATCTTCTTCTGTCTGTATTTGTCGACTTAATATCAGAAATTGTTCATAGAGAAATATAAAAGACTGAGATTTTTAGAAAGCAAAGGAGTTCAGGTATGAAAGTACAGCATAGAAGGATATACAACTTATCACACAGAGATAAAGAATTAGCCTAATTACTAGAATGCTAAAGGCAATGAGGAATAAGCCTAGTTGATGACTAGTTCTTTAATAACCAGAAATGGTTCCCTAGAAGATTTTGTGGTATAACTTAGTTATTACCATTTATTCCTTCCATCTGGAGTTATTCCTTCTCTTCTGTAAAAACTATAATTAGCCTCTGCCTTTTTGGTGCCATGACTTATCAAAAAGATTCCCAAATCTCACTTATACTACCCTTCTGATTTTGATTAGCAGTGACCACTCAAAAACCTGGAATCTTTGAATTTCCAGAATTAATCTTCACCTGACATCTAAGCACATTCCTGGCATTAATTGCCGTGACTTGATGAACAAAAGTTTTTGTTTTTTTTTCAATATTGTATACTAATATAGGAAAAGTACATGAATTAGGGACTATTGTCAGGTATGAGTATGAAGGAGCAATTATATATTCCAAGTATGAGTTGTTTATTTTCCATTTACTAACTAAATATTTGTTGTTGTTGTTGTTGTTGTTTTGCCAGTCCTGGAGCTTCAACTCAGGGATAGGGAATTATTCCTCAGCTATTTTTGTTGTTGTTGTTCAAGGCTAACCCTCTACCACTTTGAGACACAGCACTATTTCCAGTGATTCTTTTTCTGTTTATGTGGTACTGAAGAATCGAACCGAAGTTTTCATGCATGCTAATCAATCACCGTACTGTGAAGCCACATTCCCAGAGCCCTAAATGACTTTCTTAAGATGGCATTACTTTTTCATTCCGTAACTACGTATCATAATTTTAGCCAGAAATTTTTGCTAGAAAAGGACATTGAACACAATACTGAGTCCAGTAAGGCTAGATGGACAATGAATAACCGTCACGATCTAGCCAGAGCACAGAGGGGCTTACCTCATGGAGCTGGAACAACAGACTGAGCAAGACAACCCCTGACCCACAACCCACCTCCAGAATGAGAAGGCCATATTGGTTCCAGCCACATGGGGATGCTGGGCCACCTCCTCTAGCACCCATTAAATAAGTTCTTCAGAGAGAGAGAGAGAGAGAGAGAGTCAGAATTACACTTAAGCCAAGTGCTGGTACCTAAATACACAGGGGGCTGAGATATGAGGACCATGGTTTATAGGCAGCCTGGGCAGGAAAATCTGTGAGACTCTTATCTCCAAAGAATCACCAAAAAACCAGAAGTGGTGCTGTGACTCAAATGGTAGAGCGTTAGCCTTGAGCTGAGGAGCTTGGGGACAGTGCCCAGGCCCAGAGTTCAAACCCTACGACTGACAAAAAGTGGACTTAGCACCACAAGAAGTGTACTGAATAGCACCCATTGTCTTAGGGAGCATGGCAGAAAAGTCAGGCTGAGCTTCCTGTCAGCTCTCTTATTTTATGTTTTGGTTTTTTTATTATGAAAGTGATATTCCAAGGGGTGGGTTACAGTTACATGAGTAAAAGTACTTTTTTTTACAGTGTTACCACTTCCTCATTTTTTCCTGCTTCCCCCAACCCTGATATCCCCTTTCCCCAAAGTTGTAAAGTTCATTTCTAACATAGTTCTTAGTGTATATCACTGTTGCTTTGGTTAATCTTCGTCCGACTATTTCTGTGATTTCCCTTCCCTTCCCCAAATCAGATAAACTTATGTATAAGACAAAAGGTACAGAAATCAAAAACAATGACTACAGGGAATAATCCAAAGAGGAAAAAGTAAATCAAAATAACTAAAAGCAGTTCTCTATACAATCATCTTGTATCCATTTCTTGGAGCTCATTTCAATAAGCATCATTTTCTATGATGACATGCATATAACTATTGAGCTGTTGTGATCTTTTATAGGAATATCCTAAACATATTCTAGTTTTTTTAAATGAGTGAAAACATGTATCCTATAATTCTTTGGCTGTGGCTTGTTTGATGTATTATGTTTTCCAAGTCTTTCCATTTCCTTACAAATGGGGCAATGTCATTCTTTCTGATGGAAGCATAGAATTTTGTTGTGAATATCTATGACATTTTCTTGATCGATTCATCTACTGAGGGGCATCTGTGTTGGTTCCATATCTTAGCTATGGTAAACACTGCTACAATTGACATAGTTGTGATGGTAACTTTAGTATGGCCTTGTCTGTGGTCATTTGGGTAATTGTCCAGGAGTGGGATTGCTGGGTTATAGGGGAGATCTTCTGAGGAACCTGTATACTTCTTTATGGAGTATTTGAACAAGTTTACTTTTCAACCCAATTTGTAGTAACATTCCTGTTTGGCTATATTCCCACCAGACCAGCCTCTGTTATTGTTAGTTTTCTTCATAATGGTCATCAAACTGGGGGGAGGTGGAATCTCAATGTTGCTTTTATTTGTATTTCTATGGCCAGAAATGTTGCATATTTCTTCATGTTTCAATTGGCCATTCATATTTCTTCTTCAGAGAGGTCTCTCTTTAAAACTTTAGCCCACTTATTAAGAGGGTTGTTTCTTTGAAGATTTGTTTTTGGGGGGAGTTAACTGCTAGGGCTCTAAATATATTTGAGATGTAAAGCCATTGCCTGTTGCAGAGCAAGTAACAAACTTCTCCCAATCTGTGTGCTTTCTATTTATCTTTCTATCTATGTAAGTTCTCTTCTTAGATTTGGTATGGGTCTATCAATTCTGTTAATTTATTGAAACAACCAATTCTGTTTTGTTGATCTTTTTATGTTTTAGTTTGTCTTTATTTAGTTATTTCTGATTTATTTATTTTTATTTGTTTCTGTCTTCTGCTTTGGGTTTGGCCTTGTTCCTGTTTTCAAGAATTTTCAGGTATATAATTAAAATACAGACTTCAGATTTCCCAAATTGCTTGATGTAGGCACTTAGAGCTATAAATTTTCCTCTAAGTACTGCATTTACTGTTTCCCAGAGGAGTTGGTATATTGTGTGTTCAATTTGTTAAATTTCAGAAACTTTCAGATTTTCATTCTAATGTATTCAGTGCCTCACTGGTCATTCAGCAATGTGTTGTTCAGTCTTCATGGGTTTGGGAACGTTTTTTTGCTTTAGCTTTTTTAATTCTAAGTTTATTCTGTTGTGGTCTGACAAGATATGGGAATTCAAATAATTTTTCTTTCAATTTGGATAGAATTTCTATGTGATATAGGATATGTTCTATTTTGGAGACTCTTTCATGAGCTGCTGCGAAGAATGTGTATACTGATGCTGAATGTATATTTTGTAGATGTCTGTTAGGGCTAGGCGTTCAAAGTAGTTATTTAGGTCTTCAGTTTCTTGGTTGAATTTTTCCTGGATGACCTATCCATGCATTTCAATGATGTGTTGAGAAATGTTTTTAGGTTAAGTAATATTTGGTTGATGAAGTGGGGTGCTCCAGGCATTGATACTTAGACTTGATATATCCACCTAATGGAGATGTGCCTTTATCAATATATAATTTCTCTTCCTAGTAATTTTATTTTGAATTTTATTTTATGTTAGTAATTCTACTGTGGCCTGTTGATGGTGTTCATTTGCTTGAAGATTTTCCTTCCAGCCTTTCAGTTTGAGTATGTGTTTGTTTTTGTCAATAAAATGTGTCTCTTGTAGATATTACATGCATGTGTCTTGTTTTATTATACTACTATTTAGTCTGTTTTCTAATTGGAAAGTTAAGTCTATTGATATTGAGAGTTAAGTCTGTGAAATATCTCATAAGTCCTGCTATGTTATTGACCTGCTATTAGGCTCTGTGTCTCATCTACTCTTAATATATTTACCTTGTTCACTGGTAGGGAGCATTTTATATAACCAGTTGCTGTTCTTCATGATCTTCTCTATGTAGGATATATTTGATTAACTTCTATCCTGCTGATTTGGTGGAGATACATTGTTTCAAGATTTCTTTGTCATGAAATATTTTTATATATCCTTTTAATGTAAAGGAGAGTTTGGCTTTGGACCATATTCACGGTTGGTAGTTGTTTGCCTTTAATGTTTGTCATATATCATGTGAGGCTCCCCTTTTTACCATATCAGCTAAGAAATTTGTATTTATTCTGACTGTATATCCTTTAAATAATCAGTCTTTTCTCCTGACAGATTTAAGAATCCCTTCATTGATGTTTAGTGATCCTCTAATGGATTATGATGTGATGGTGGTTTGTTCTGTTCTGGTATACTCTGTTTGGTGTTCTAAAGGCTTCTCTTATCTGAATGAGCCTCTCTCTTTGATTTCCTTGTCTTACAATTGGTTATTGTTTTAGGGCTTCTATCTCTTTATTAAAGCTTCATTTTAGGTCTTGTATGGATTTTCTTTACAACATTTTATTTGGTGGGGGCTGGGGAGGTATGTGTTTTAGCTGTGTCTTCTCTCATATCTTTTAACTAGGCATCCATTTTTCCCTTGGACTCTCTTGCCTTCTCAGAATTTATTTTTCTTTGTGTTTGGAGTCTTCATGAATTATTTTGCTGATCTTTGCTTGGTCTCATCTTGTTCACAAATTTCCTTGTAGAGGTTTTGTACCTTTTCATTAATAACATTTTTCAGCAGTATTTGTAATGTATTTTGAAAAACATCTTCTAGATAATTGATTGTTCTAATGCCCGTTCATTTACTGTGTGAATTATATTACCTTGGCATGACTTTTCTCATAGTTTTCTATGTTCTGTCCATTTGAAGTATTTCTTGGCTTTCATTTGGGGATCTATGATCTTAATAGGTGACTATCTATGTTCTTGGATGATTTGTCAGGTGTTGCTTTGGTCTTCTGTTGTGATTTGTTTTTCTGAAATTAAGCTTTTGTCTAGACCATTAAGTGTAGGAGAAGAGATCAGTTGTGAGAGATGTTGTCAAATTAATACTTGTGGTTCCAACGACAGTTCCGACTATCCAGTGGTAAGGTGAATTGTCTCTATGTTTATATGTGACTGTCTCTCTGTTCATGATTTTTTTCCCAAGTGACCCTTTCATTTCCACACTGCAATTGTGTTTTTGAATATGTTGGCCAACACAGTCACAGCATTCACCTTCCTGGCTGGGTAACTTTTCATAGATTTCTGTTTTCTTGTGAAGACAGTATAAAATATTCTTTTAAATTGTATATCTATATATAATTATACCTAACTTGGTGTGACACTCTAGAAGTGGAGTACCTTCTAGGACTCTAAATCTCTGTTTCATTAGAGAAATCTAGGGTAATTTTCTGTTGTTATTCTCCCACTGTTTTTCCTCTTCCTCTGGTTCATTTATTATATTGTGGATTTTTTTCACATAATTTAGGATTTGTGATGGTTGTATCAAGTTATTTTTGTTTTTCTGTTTGTGTTACCTTTACATAGTGATTTCAGGCTTATATGAAGAGACAGTAATAATATGAAATGTGAAGAGCTTAAAGCTTAAAGAGGCACAATGAAGGCCTAAGTAACTCCATTACAGGCTAGCAACCATCTTGTGAGGTATGAATTATGAAAATAACCATGGGTTGGACCCAGAAATGTCACAAAAAGAAAAACAATTCCTGGACAACTGAGACATAAATAATCCTTTGAAAAGCCACAAGAATTTTCTCCAAATGCATTCACCAAACATTGGGTGGCTATGCAGGACACTGTGACCCAGTGGCCAGACACTTCCTGTCAATAACACCTCAATAATATTAGCCAATCACATATGTATAGCTTAGTTTATTAAAATGTTAATCAATCATGTAATTTCTCATGTAAAACTTCCATAAAGTTGTTTGTTTAATACTATAAAAACTGTGCTGATTCTATGCTTGGGGTCTCTTTGTGTCATGGGTTACTGATTGCACAGAGCACCAGCCTGGAGATTGCAAATAAAAGACGCCTTTGTTACTTGCATTGGTCGAGGTCTCTGGTGATCTTTGGGGGGTCTTGAGTCTAGGTAAAACAAATGTAAGTTATTACATTGAAAGAAAGAGTGCAGACATTTTAACCCATTTGCTACAATTAAATTAATATAAAGCAAAGCTAATTAACTCTTATTTACTCTTGAGGGTGAGTATAATACTCTTGGATATCTTGGAGGAAAAGACTTTAGACTGATTACAACTGATACCTTTCACTGAAATTACTGGCTAAACATTCTCCTTCAGAAAGGCAAATGCTCCATTTTTTTCATATTAGTATTATAAAATCATAACATCTGCATGTTGAATTGTTTTCCTCTGCTATTTTCAATACCATTCTTCATCTATTAGGTATCTAGGGCTTGGAATGACCCGTTCCTTAAAATACCTATATTGCTTATATTGTGATATATATCTCAGTAATATTAATATGAATTTCTCTCTGAGTCTCATCTTGAGACTACATTCATATGTAATTTATTCAGTCCCAAGCAAGAAACCTATTTTATTCTTTTCTATTCTTTAAACAATAAATCTATTATCTTTAGAAATACGTTCTAAAGAAAATATGTTCTTTTATATTGTTCCAGTAAACATCATTTATTTCTAGTGCTTTTACTGAAATAAATATAAAGTATGGAACATGGAGACAATCCCCCCCTTATCACTTTAAAGTATATCCTTGGGGACTATTTTATATATATAAATAAAAAAGTGCAATGCACATGTTTATACATGAATCATCTAATGGTTATGTCAATTAGACACAAGAACTATCATACCACATCAAGTCTCAATTTACTTAAAGGCACCAACATATTAGTGTTCATGAATATCACTCATCTTTAGAAAATGACAAGTCACAACAAAGTTTATATTTCAAATTTAAAAAATAAAAATTACACCCAGGTTTGATGTGAATATCCTGTTTCCAGGAAAACAGTTAATCAGCAAACAGGGAAACAAAAAATAAGGGCTTGTCATATAGAAAGAAAGATGTAAAAGCATACTGTCTTATTTTAAGATGTTACATACATGCAAATGGTGTCATTTATTCAAAGATACTATAAAAATTCATGAGCGGATTTGTGATCAGAAGTGAGAGGTAAGCAAAGTAACTGAAAAACTGTATTTGTAAATAGTGCTTTCAATATATGATTACGTTATCAATAAATACGCCTATAGATGATGATTTTGTATCTGTAACACATATCCAGTATTCTACATTTTAGACATACCCCCATTCTCGTACCTCAGTTCTTGATCAATATTCTTCTACTTTCATGATGTCAATTGCTACTATAGTAACAAGGTGGGTGTTCTCTTGGTTTCTACATCCAATAAATTTTAGTATTTTGCAACGGTGTATAAACTCATGGAGTTAGACTGGGATGTGAAGCTTCAGGATACTCTATTCAGGGTATTAATTGGCCTGAAGCAGGCAGGAACCTATTGTGAATACACAGACACTCAGTATACTAAGAATTAGGGACTTGATCTGGGGGAAAGATAAAGGTCTAAGAAAGATCTTGAAGCTGAGATAAAGCAATGCAGCAAACATCAATCAACTATCATTACAAGGGAATGGAACATATCTTTGATGTGTCTGGGTGGCAGTGGTGTGTGTGTATGTGTGCTTGTTTGTGTGTGTGTGTGTTTGTGTGTGTGTGTGTGTGTGTGTGTGTAGAGAATTTTAGTGTGGCTTCTATATTTACAGTCCGTAGAGCATTAATTGTTAAGGAGAAGGTGCCCTTACCAGAGCTCTGATACCATTGTCATCACTTTTTACTGCAAAAAAAAAACAAACAAAAAAACACTTGCTTAATCTCTAATTAAAAAGGGAAAAATAAACTAACATCTTACATGATAGTTTTGAAAATTAATTGACAAATTGAAGGCCAAAGGGAGAAATTGGAGATTAATATAATCTTTTTCCTCACTTCTGATTATTAAACTGTAATAGCTGTGATTTTCAGGAATCTCTTGTAATGTACTTACTGCTTAATTACTAATATTTTTAATAATATGAAACATATGATAGAGAAATAGATCAGCCAGCAAGCACAAAGACCTAGTGATAAGATAGAGCTTTTGAGCAGGGTTGCCACATCTTTTACTAAAACAATTCCTTCATATGAATTTCAAAGTTTATGGCTTTTCCTGTGTGATTAAAAGTAAGAAAATACTGTAGAAACAAAAATTCCTGTTCAGCCAAGTAGAAAGTGCTCATGTTCTCATCCTCATGGTGCAAATTTCCATTCCATAAAGACTCTTTGTTAGAGTGCTTTCATTTAATATACTTCAGCACATCATATTTCCCTGTTGGAGGCAGGAAAAAAAGATAAATTTGTTTGAATATTATCTTACGTAAGTTAGTGTGTACTGGCATGATTTGTATAATTACAGAAGTTTGTAATAAATATAAGTAGGGATCATGTCACAACTATAAAATATAATTAAAATCACATAAGACTAGAAGTTACAGAATTTTGTGCATGAAAACACACATTAGATTAGTTGCAGAATTTCTATTTTGAGACAGACTTTATATTAAAGTATAAAGCACTTTACTAAGGGTTGAAACATTTTATTGAAAAAATATATTTCTTAGAGATATTTTTGCTTCATATTTTAAGAAAAATGGTCCCAAAGTAATTATTTTCAAAAAATTATTTTCCTGTTTCCATGTGATTAACCTCCAAATTAGAAATCCAGATATTTAATTTAATTTAAATTAACCAAAAATATTTATTGAGTATATGAACCTTCTGCTCTCTACATTCTTCACACTAACTTTACCAAATATGATGAGTCTGAAATAATCAGTCTCTTTGTGGCCTGTGTTGATTTTATTTACAATGTGAGCAAAATGTTTTAAAAGTAGTATTTAGTTTAGCTTAATTGCTCTGAAGAGACAATAAAGATATAATCAAAGGCTAAAAATGATAAGATTTAATTTTTAGAATTCAGGAAATGTTTTTTGACCACACTGGCTACTGGAACCTTTGCAACAACCTCATGAGATAATTTATATTGATGAAGCAAAAATCCCAGTGGTTAGACATTTACGAATACAAAAATTGTGTCTTTCTGAATATGTAGAGCTACGTATCAAACCTAGAAATTTTAGCTTTTAAATACTTGAATATGCTAATACATTTAATTCCAGGTTAAATACTTGTTCTGAAAGGAGATAAAATTGCATTTATTTTGAAAAGTAAACCTAAGTATTCATTTGAATGAAAGACAATGTTTAAACATCACTCCTTAAAGAAACAAGATGTACAGTTAGTTGTTTTTCATGCCAATTATGTTCTCTAAAATAACTAGATTAGTAAACCTAAATCATTGCTTCATAAATAGAAATTTAGTTTCCTAAAATTCATGACTATAACTTTTTCTCAATTACTAAAAAACTATTTTATGATTTTTTCATGGAATCTTATTTGATATATTATTATTCATTAAGTTAATAATTGACCAATAGCAATATAAAATATGCATGAACAAAGTTTATCTAACACAAGTATTTTATTCACAAGACATATCATGGCTCTCTTAAAAAATACTAGACGGCAGTGTGTTCTTTATTAATTTTTAGTTATTTTGTTAATGGTTATTAATTGTCAGAAGTGGCAATTCCATAATATGTTTAAAGCATTTGATTATACTCCCTCCCTCTATTTTCTTTCCATTACTTCTTCTTCCAAATATATTCTGCATTTCACATAAAATTACATCTTTATATATGCACATATAATCTAATTTGGAAACATAATTAAGCTAAACTGCAATTTAATTCAAGTTGGATAGTGAATTAACAGGATGAATAAAAACTTGAATATTTTTATTAACTTCTGAATTTAGCTATCATTATTATTATGGTTATGTTTAGGATCCCAGACAAAATTAGAATTAAGGTTAGTGAAATAGATTCAATACAGGATGACTCATTGCAACATGATACTCAGAAGACCCTTTGTTGAAAATGGACTTTACACCAAGGGGAGGGAGTAGTAAGGGAGTGGGGTAGTAGGAGAACAACAAAAGAAGGGTGTAACAGTCCTCAACAAGAAATATACCCATTACCTTACTCGTATAACTAATCTGTCTTTAAAGCATCTTTACAATAAAATAAAATTTAAAAAAATAATAAAGATGGGCGTCAGTGGCTCATGCTTTTAATCCTAGCTACTCTTGATGCTGATGTCTGATGGATCGGAGTTCCAAGCAGCCCAGGCAGGAAAGTCTGTGAGTCTCATATTTCCAATAAACCACTAGAAAACCGTAAGTGGCGCTGTGGCTTAAGTGGTAGAGCACTCGCCTTGATCTGAAGAGTGGAGGGACAGTGCCCAATGCCAGAATTTAGGCCCCATGACCGACCAAAAAAAAAAAAAAAGAAAGAAAAAAAAAGAAAAAGAAAACTTGACAGGAAATAGAAAAACACTTAAAAAATGTAGGCTCAAAATGCAAGTAAAATTTAGACCTACACGCTGAGCAAGAGAATACAAGTGCAATAGAGGCTTGCTATTAACATTATGATTCGGTTATATGTAGATTTAGGATTAGGCAAGGTGTTCCAGTTAGAGCTGCGGTTAACATGAAAAAAAGATGTAAGATATAAAAGGGTGCAAAACTGCACCATATTTTAAGAGGAATGAATGGTATCAAGTTTAGAATGAATAAAAACCAGTGTCTGTGTTATTTTAAACATTCAGACATAATTTGGCTTAAAGGGTGAATTACATTTTGTTCTCATTAGGTTTAGGCAAGGATAAGCTTTAGTCTAAAATTTAGTTTTCCAATAAGAAGTAGAAACAAAAAAATGTGTGATTGAATAGAATCTAGACAATTTTCCTTACAGTAACTATTTGGTGTTAAGTCAGATTATGATTAGGATTAGGTTTCTGGTTAAAGGGGGTTGAGAATAGGATAAATAAATTGGTTAAACTAGTTTCTCGTGCCTACTATCCTAGCTAGTCAGGAAGCTGATTTCTGAGGATCGCAGTTCAAAGCCTGCCATGGCAGAAAGTCCATGAGACATTTATCTCCAATTAACCACCAGAAAACCCAAAAGTGCTGCTGTGGCTCAAGTGGTAAAGTGCACACCTAGAGCTAAAGAACTGAGGGATCATGACCTAGAGTTCAGGGATCATGCCCAGGCCCAGAGTTCAAGCCCCACGTTGGACAAAAAGAAAAAGAAAAGAAATGTGTTAAATGTTAAGTAAATCTGAACTTATTTTAGGTTCTAGGATTTCAGGAAAAGCTTGGATATTGGAAGTATAATGTATTTCATAATATCAGGATTTGAGATCAATGGATATAATGATTCCTGTTAAGGAACAAGATAGATTCAGAGTTAAGAGTGAGAAAATCTATAGGGTTTAGGAAAACCTGCAATTTATTTCAAGAATTACAGGTGGAATTTCAGTAATGATGACACAAAACAAGCATTTTTCATAAATTTTAGAAGTGAGATACCGTTAGTGTCAAGGATATGGTTATGATTCTAGCCATGATTGGGTTTAGAGTGAAGGAGGAAAAAAATGAGAGTCAAATTGAAGGTAAATTTTAGAATAAGCCTGGCAGGAATTAGAATGAATGTGAACTAGAGTATTGCTATTAATATTAGAATCTACTTGCAATTAGGGTTATGGTTATTCTCAATGTTCCAGTTAAGATTAAGTTTAGGGTTAGAAAATGACTAAGATATTGGAAAAAAAATGGAAACCTATTTTTGGAAGGCTTATTTGAATCAAGTTAGGATGAGTGAAAACTAGTGTACTTGTGTTAGTGTTAGTATTGACATATAATTTGGATTAACATTAGGGTCAGTATGAACTGTGTTATGAATAGGAAAGTTTTAGTATAATATTCAGTTTTCACTAACAAGTGGAAGCAAAAATATGAGATTGAACAGTAACTAGACCATTATCATTATATTTATTTCTCAGTGATCATTCTTATAATGATTAATGAGAGTTTTCCAACCAGGTTTAGGTTGAGAGTTAGAGTTAATTAATGGACTAGATGGTAAGTAAATCTGATATTGTTTTAGGTCACAGGGGTTCAGGAAAAGGTGGGATCATTGGAAACTGCAGTATTTTTCCTGATAAGAGAATGTGAGGACAAATAATATAATGGTTCATATTAGGGAACAAGATAACTTCAGAGGAAGAGTCAGAAAATTTATGGGAATTAGGGCAAACTGAAACTCATTTCCAGAGTGCAAACTGGAGTATTCATTAGAATGAATAAAAACAGAGTATTTTTCTTAAACATTAGAATTGGACTATCATTAGGGTGAAAGTGAGGTTTCAGTTCCAGCTGGAGTTAGTGTTAGCATTAGGGAAATGGAAAGTTTAGGGTCAAACTGAAAGTAAATCTTCGAATAACAAGTCTAATTAGAATTAGGATGAATGTGAAATAAGAAACTGCTAATAATATTAAGATTAGGGTATGGTTAGTGTGAGGGTTAGCCTCAATATTCCAGTTAGGTTAGGGTTACAAAAATGGCAAGATAATGAATAAAACTACAAACTATTTTTAGAGAGATGAGTTAAATCAAATTTAGGATGAATAAAAACTAATGTATTTTTATGACCTTTAGAATCCAAAGGCTATTAGTTCTAGGGCTAGGGTTGCTTGTCTAGTTCAGGTTAGACTTAGGCTTAGGGAAGGGTAAGCTTTAAGGTAAAACTGAGTTTTCTGCTAACACTTTCAAGTAAAATAAGTGTGAAATTTAACAAAAACTACAGAGTTTTCTTAAGTTTCCTATCCAGGGTTCAATAGGATTAAATTTAGAGTTAGGTTTCTAGTAAGGTTTAGATATATAGTTAGGGTTAGGAACTAGAGTAGATTTTAAGTAAACCTGCAACTTCTTTTTGGAGATAGAGGAGTTCAGTAAAAGTTAAGATCAGTGGAAACTACGGAAGTTTTCATGATATGAAGATTTGAGGTTAATGATTCATAATAGGGAACAATTTCAGAGTCCAAGTCAGGGAATCTGTAGTATTTGGAGCAAAGTGCAAATCATTTCAAAGACAATGAGTATCTGTTAGGATATATTTTCCATTAATTTTAAGATTGGGTTACTATTATCTTCAAGGTTACTCTAAGGGTTCTGTCCAAGATTTGAGTTAGGATTAGGGAAATGGAAGATTGAGAACTTGAGTGACTTACTTCCCCTGTGTATGTAAATGCACTATTCTAAGGCTTGAACTTTAGGATTGGGTTCTGCCCCTGAGCTTTTTGCTGTAGGCTAGCATTCTACCACTTGAACCATGAGTTCACTTCCAGCTTTCTTTGGCAGTGAATTGGAGATGAGAGAATCACAGTCGTTCCTATCTAAGCTAACATTGAACTGACATCTCCAGATCTCTGCCTTCTAATTAAAGGTAGGATTAAAGGCATGAGCTACCAGTGCCCAGGAAAGTGCCTGAATTTTACAGATTGTTTGCACTTTTGTTCGAGATTAAGACTTGAATTCATTATCTGACAGCTTTGCTCACTAAGTAGCACTCTGCCACTTGAGCCATATCTCCAAAATGATTATTTTAAATACCTGAAAATCATTCAATTTTCTTCAGGTTATATGTATCATTAGTGTTGTTCTAAAACTTATCCTAACAAAAAAGACTTATAGACCCTGGAGTTGATCTGAGCAAATTCTTATTCTTTGCTTCTAATTGCATAACAGTTTAGGGACATGATTTTTTAATTATTATTTTAAGTAGCATAGAAATTATCATTAAACAAAGCATTTTATGCATACAATATACCTTGATCAATGCCAACCCTTTCAATATTCTCATCCATCCCTTTTCTTCCTTCACTCTTCTTAATATTGTAGGATGTTTATTGGATTCCTCTCTGCATTTTCCCCCTTTTCTCCTGTTCAATATTCTACCTTTTAACCCTTCACCCCTCATTTGACTACCCACTTCCATATGATCCAGCAACTCTACTCCAGGCATTTACTTGAAAGATCACAAACTAGGATATAGTAAAGGTTTCAGCCAGACCATTCTTATTGAATCTGCCCAGATAACCTTCAAGAGAAAAAATAATCAAGAAAATGTAATACACACACACACACACACAGGAAATTCTACTTAACCATCAGAAAGAATATTTTAACATTTGTATCTGTCATTTCTCATTTCATCTGCCTAGTATCCCACTGTTGTCGTACTGTCCCTGTACTGCAGTTACTGAAACATGCAAACTGATGTAAAAGATTTTCAGGGTTATGGGCTAGCCATAATTTCCTGAATATGAGTTCTCTGCTCATTCTCTTTGTCTATTCATGCATTTGAGTAGTGATTATACAGATTCATTTTTACCATTTGCTACACAGAAAAGAGATGAACCACTTGTATGTATGTATGTATATATATATAGATACATATATATACATATACATATACATATGTATATATACATATATATATATACATACATACATGGATATACATATATACATGGACATATGCACACATATGGATATATATTAAATACTTGAGTACATTTCATGTTTTCAAGAATTACAGAGCTAACAAAAATCACATGCATTTTCCTTTTCAATTCTTTCAAAACCTAAATAACTTTGTCTCTTTTGAATACCTAATTTTAAAGAGAATGTCATCATCTCTGATCTGTCAGGCTCCTTGAAATTAGATGTTCAAATAGGCTAAAATTATTTAGGCTTTTTGGTGGAAGGGTTCTATTCAGGGGTTCCCTGCTTGCTAGACACACTCTGGTTGTATAGCATCAAGAAGCTCAACTACTTTTACCATACTTCTTGTCCATTTAATTACTTGAGTTCTTGAACTTTTTGCCCGGGTATGATCTTAGATTGACTGAGGCTTTGCTACCTATGCCTCCCACATAATTAGCTAGGATTACAGATGTGAAGCACTATGGAAAGCTCATTCGTTGAGATGGCTGTCTTGGCAGTTTTTTCTCTGGCCTGGCCTCAGACCATGATCCTTGTCATCTCTGCTTCCCAATCAGCTGGAATTACATATGTGAGCTGCTATACTTGCTGTACATGACACCTTCTGTTTTATAAAAGAGGTTTTTACTGAAAAAATATGTTATAGAGGGGTTATAGTTACATGAGCAAGGTAATGAGTACATTTTCTATGAGACATTGTTACCTCCTCCTTTGTTATTCCCCTACCTCCCACCTCCCACAACTACACTCCCCCTCTCCTCCCTTCCCTGCTTCCCTGACCATATTGTAAAGATTCTTTTTCAACATAGTGCCTTGTGCATCTCATTGTTACAACGGGTCAGCCTGCCTTATTTAAACATTTTGTTTTCTCCCTTGCCCTCCCCAAGCTAGAGAAACGGTGTATACAAGATGCTGGGCACCAACATTAAAAACAGTGAATAGAGGAGTTATACCTTGGTGGAGGAAAATACAAAAACAAAAACAAAAAAAAAGTCACATGGTAAATTATAAACCCTATCTTGGGATTCACTTCGCTTAACATCATCTTATCTGGTGGTATGTACATAGCTTTTGAACTCTTATGCTTGTCGCAGATATACACTAGTTATTCCAAGTAAGGTAAACCATAGGACCTATGTTTCTTTTGTCTGACTTACTTTACTTAATATAATTTTTTCCAAGACTCCACTTAGAACTCCCCTATAACCCAGCAATCCCACTTTTGGGCATTTACCAAATGATAACACACAAGACCATACTAAGCTACCGGCACAACTATGTTTATTGCAGCATCTTTTACCATAGCTAAGATATGGAACCAACCCAGATGCCTCTCAGTAGATGAATGGATCAAGAAAATGTTATACACACATACACACACACACAAACATACAAACACACACACACACACACACACACACACACACTGGAATTCTATGTCTCCATCTGAGAGAATGAAATCGCCACATTTGCTAGGAAATGGAAAGAAGGGGAAACAATTTTATTAAGTGAAATAACCATAGGTCCCATGGTTAACCTCACTTTCAGTAAGTAGCACATGGCACCATATAACCTTATAAGAGAATGTTATGTGAAATGAACCCCAAGATAGGGACACAAATGATTTTTTTATTCCATGAGATTCTTATTTCTATATTATCCCCCAAATAAAATTTGAAGGGGAGCTGTGGTTGAAATACAGAGCACCACCCTTGAGGGAAAAAGCTTAAATGAGAAGGTAAGGTCCTGAGTTTAAACCATAATATCAGCACTAAAAAAAGTGATTTCTTTTCCTTGAGGTTTTTATTAAATTGCTCAGAATATAATCAACGTTGTATTTATGTTTAGCATTACTATTAAAATCATGTTATAATTATTGATGTTATTTTCTTAAATTTTACTTACACATTAATATCCAATAATGATAAGAGATGATTACTGTTTCACAAGTTTTTATGTCATTTGAATATATGGATGAGAGGTGTATACAAGGAATTTGGGCTGAAAATATATGTTTGAAAGCTCTTCACATAAGTAAATGATGGCTGAAGAAGCTGTGGACAATTATGAAATAAACCAAAGAAACCAGCAAGGAAAGATAAGGTATGATTCTGGAAAGCACACAATTGTGGAAGAAAAAAAAAACAAGGAAAATATGTAACTTTTGGTAAGAACAATTTAACCTACCTACTCATTTGATTCCTTAATTCTAGTGGAAGGCATTTCAGTTAACTTCAGTTTACAAAGATAAACATGATTGACATTTAATATTAACTGGCCTCTGTCTCAGGTAAGCAAAAAGCCAGGTGCCAGGGGCTCATGGCTATAATCCTAGCTACTCAGAGGGCTGAGATCTCTAGATCCAAGTTCAAAGCCAGGTTGGAGAGGAAAGTTGGTGAGACTTTTCTGTTCAACTAACCACGAGAAAACTGGAAGTGGCACTGTGGATCAAAGTGGCAACCCAATTTTGAGTAGTAAATTTCAGAGCAAGAACCCAGGCCCTGAGTTCAAGCTCTCTGAAATTATTCTTTTTTTTTTTTTTGGGTCCAGTCATTCATGGGGCCTGAACTCTGGGCCTGGGCGCTGTCCCTCAGCTCTTCAGCTCAAGGCTAGCGCTCTACCACTTGAGCCACAGCGCCACTTCTGGCTCTTTTCTTTTTGCTTTATGTGGTGCTGAGGAATCGAACCCAGGGCCTCAGCATGCAAGGCAAGCGCTCTACCACTGAACCATCTTCCCAATCCCTCTGAAATTATTCTTAAAATACTTGTTGTCAGAATTTCTTTAACTTTTTTAGAAGAATGTTTTAAACTTAAGGATTTTTTTATTTCATGTTGTCAGCATTGATTTTTAAGATGTGCAGAGAAAAATTATTTACAGTCAGAAATGGTTTGTATTGCTGTGTATTACATATTGACTCTACACCCAGAGATCAGCTGGAAAGCAGATGGCCAAATCCTGGTTGTTGGCAATGAAGATGGATATGTATTTCTTTTAGGAAAGAAAAAACTTATGAATTGGTAGCCTTTATATATAACAACTTAATAGTAACAATAAAATTAATATTATTACTATTACTATTTTTTGTCACTTGTGGGGCTTGAACTCTATGTCTGGGCATTGTACCTCAACTCTTCAGCTCAAGACTAGCAATCTACCACTTAAGCAACAGTGCCAGTTCACATTTTCTGAACCTTTAGTTGGATATAAAGGTCTCACAGACTTTCCTGCTCTGGCTGGATTTGAATAGTTCTCAGTCTCCTTAGTAGTACGCCTGGCAGTGAAATTATTTTGAAAAAGAAAAAACCCACGTTTATATACTTTAAAAAATCACAATCTGGCAAGTGTATCTATAACATTGTTGTATCAATTAACCATAGGCATCAATTATTTTTACATCTCACTATGTCCTTTCCAATGCTAGATAATATTTCATTAATTTATTTTAATTTTTCCTAACAAAGTTCTTTATGAATTCCCAACAGCACAATTTTCTAATGAGTATAAAAATTCTTCAACATATTTATTTCAACAAACAGCATTTTGCACTTTTTTTTTTAATTTTGCCAGAGATGGGCCTTGATATCAGGGCCTGTGCACTCTCCCTGAATTTCTTTTGCTCAAGGCTAGCACACTACCAATTGAGCCACAGCACCACTTCCAGTTTTTCTGCTTAAGTCATACTGAGGAATCAAATCAAGTGCTTCTTGCATGTAAGGCCAGCACTGTACCACTAAACATATTCCCAGTCACTGGGTCTTTTGTTGTTGTTGGTTTTTTAAGATAGCATTTTACTATATGTCCGTCTGATTGCCTAAAACTTAGGTTGGCCTCAAGCTAACTTCTAAATCAGCCTCCCAATTTCAGAAATTACAAACATTGACCACCATATTCAGCTCATGACTCTTTGTGAGAGAATACTCTTTTCAGATATAGAAAGAGTTATTCTGTCTTCCTTTGGCTGCATGGTTTTTGCATTCAGCAATTTTCATCACATTTCTTGTCCTGGTATTTTTCCCCTTCTAGATCAATAGAAATATTTCAGGTTCTTAACTTGAAGCTGATCCCTACCATCCAACAACATCACATTCTTGTGAATAGCACCAGCTGGCCTCATGAGCATAGCAGCCAGCTGGAGCTCAGCTATCTGATGGCCTTGGGCTCCCAACAATGTAATTATTTCTGTGCACAGCCTGAAAACTGTCATAGGTAATTTTGATTTATTCCATTCTGTTCTCAGCTACTTGCAATTCTCAGCTTTGTATGTTTTAAATTCTGTTAAACGTTAATTACTATTTCCAGTCACTCTCAAAAGTAACATATATGTCTTACTTTAAAATTCATTCAAACATGCAAAAATGTTAACGTAGTTGCTTTCCACCAGTGGCTCATATTTTAAAACCTAGCTACTTTAGAGGTCAAAAACTGAGGATTCAGGTTTAAAGCAGCCCATATTAGAAAATCTGAGATATTTCTCCAATTAAGAAACCAAAATCCAGAAGTGGACATGTGGCTCAAGTGGTAGAGTGTCAGCTTTGAGCAAAAAGAACAAGCAAGAATAATAGGTTAAATTCTAACTCCAATATTACTCATGAAAAACACACGGACACAGACAGACAGACAGACAGACAGACAGACAGACACACACACACACACACACACACACACACTTATATAATCTACATTTTCCTCGACTCCCCTTCCTGAGCAGTATACAATGCCATTAACTTAATGTATGTTTTCTCCAAATTATTATGGTAGGGATTAAACTACATTTGTATTTATGATAATGTTTGTTTTGTACTTTTTGTTTTACAATTTTGTGTACTTATGTGAAAGAACAGTGTTTTGTGAAGACTAAACAGAAATCAATGTGTCAGTAAATAAGTAGGTGACAGGTAGTCTGAAAGATGCAGATAAAAGCACTTGAAATTTTATTTCTACAAGTTTAAATATATATGCATATGTATGTATTTAAAATTTCTGCCAAATTTTATTTCTATTAACAATGATCTATTTGTTACGTTATATAAATTTCACATATGGTATGTTTCATAGTAGATTAATGTATATAGATTTTCTTTCCTTTGGAGACCAGGTTTTGCAGCGTAGACCAGGCTTTCCTCACCTGCTTATTCTCCTGTGTCAGGTTCCTGAGTATTGGCTGGTATTACCATGTGGTAGGATAGTACCAAATCCAGTTATATTATTTACATTTTGTACAGTAGAATATTACTGTGAATAGCTTTAAGCCAAATATCTTCATGAGTATGAATGAATTTCTTGCTAATATGTTATAAATAGAATTACTGAGTGAAGCCAATTATAGTAGGCATGCCTGTACTACCAGTACCCAGGAGGATTGTAAGTTTAGGAGCAGCCTGTGCTACACAGGAAGTCCCTTTTAAAACAAAAAATATCAGGTGAGCTTGGAAGAGGGAATATATTGTTAAGCAGGTTGATAGAAACACAAAAAATTTAGTGTGTGTGTGTGCTTGTGCTGGTCCTAGGGCTTGAACTCAGTGTCTGGGCACTGTTCCTGAGGCTTATGCTCCAGTCTAGCACTCTACCACTTGAACCAAACTCCACCTCAAGCTTTTTTAGAGATCATTGGAGATGAGTCTGATCCAGTTTCCTGTCCAGACTTAAAACCTTGATCCTCTTTTCTCAGCCTCTTTTGTAAGTAGGATTACAGGCATGTTGTATTACTGTTAAGTAATATAGTCAACATCATGCCAGTTTATACTCTTTCCAGCAGTGTTTGAGTGTTGCACACACACCTAAGATAAAACCGCTCCATGTCTGATGACAACCAGATCTCATAATGCTGTGCCATACGTATTGTTATGCTCATTTTACCTGTAAAGAATTTGAGATCCAGAGAGTTTCATTAATTTTGAGTCCCCATCTAGTATACAGTGGAGCATGTATTCAAGTCCAACTAGTTCTGTTTATTTCAGAAAACATGGAGTCATCATGTGGTCTAGTAAACATGTGTTCTAGTGAATACTGCTCTTTGCAAGTACAGTTCTGTTCCTGACAGATTACCTTTCTCTTTCTTTAACTGCACCCCCTTTCATAAGCTAGGGAAAGCACAAGTGATGAGAAGAGCCATTTTTGAAGGAGAAATTGATAAGGGGGTTGACCTTGGTATCACATACATATTAGTCTGACCTCCCATTTGAGTTATGGCTCCAGCACTCCATTTCTGTTTTTTCTTTTGTATTGTTATTATAAATGTGAATTACACAGAGGTTACAGTTATATAAGTCAGGTATGGATATATTTCTTTTTGAAAGGTCAGTACTTACCTTGCTCTCTCAATTTTTCTCACTGGTTTGGTTTTTTTTAACTTCCCTCTTGTTCTTCTTCTTCATCATCTTCTATTATCATTATTATCATTGTTATTATTATTATTATTGTGCTGTAGAGGTTTTAGTTACAATCGTGTGGTAATGATTACATTTCTTTTTTCTTGTTTTTGTTTTAGTCAGTAATGAGGCTTGAATCCAGGGCCTGGACACTCTCTCTGAGATCTTTTGCTGAATAATGGCACTCATATTGAGCCACAGCTCTAATTCCCTGAGTGCATTTCTTTTGGACAATGTTACTCTTTCACTTTATCTCTTTTACTGTTTTCTCGTTCTTCCCCCAAAACAAATTGCATAGGTCATTTTTAACATAGTACCAATTGAATACCAGTGTTGCACGTGTTCATTCTTTGTCCCTCCTTTTCTATGACCCCTTTAACTTCTGAAAGAGAGATAAATGTAAAAAAATGGCAAAAATGAAAGAAAATATGTATCATCTTGTTTCTGTTTCCTGGTCACTGGTTATTTTTGAGATTGTGTGTGTGTGTGTGTGTGTGTGTGTGTGTGTGTGTGTGTGTGTGTGTGTGTGTGTGTGAATGCTGGGACTTGAATTCAGGGAGCTGACCTTTAGCTTTTTTAATCAAGGGTGACAGTCTACGACTTGAACCAAACTTCCATGTCTTGATTTTGAATGGTTAATTAGAGATCAAAGTTTCACTGGTCTTTCCTAACTAGTCTAACTTCAATTCACTTTCCTCAGATCTCAGGTTTCTAAATAGCTAGAATTACAGGTGTGAGCCACCGGTGGTGCTTGGCCTACCTTCTTTTTGTTAAGTAGTTGAAATGTAAAAGATAGTTGCAACCATAGTAAAAAAAGAAATCAATTTAACTTTCGCAGCTTCATTAACTTTTAATATTTTGTCACATTTGATACATACAGAAAAACATTTTTTTGTAAATGCTCCTGCAATTTGGTTTTCATATCGGATTTTTCCTCATGATGAACTTGATTTTATAGCTTTTTACTTACTAAATATTGATGAGAATATGTTCAGAGGGCATTGATGACCTTTTGTTGGCTTTCATGCAGAAATGTTGCAAGCTAACACTTGATAAATTTGTGTGCAAGACCCCGATGATATATCCACATTCTTTGCCAGAATACAGTAGTGCCTGTTACAAATCATCTAGATCTGACAAAACCCTGACTCAGGCCTTGTTACCACCTTCATGAATGTCCTCTTAGTGTGCAATCCTGACTCTCCAATGACCATGACAGAGCCCTGCTGAACGTTCTCATGACGCAGCCAAGGTCACCAGTCAGGCATGGCACCTACAGTGTGATAGGAGACTGGTGACTGTTCCTATGGTGGAACGACACAGGAAATGCTAGGTCCTTAAGCTGTCATCAGTCCCCAGGGCTCCTCATGAGTACGATCCTAAGATTTAAGGAGACATCAAACTCTCTCTTTCTTGTGCAAGTTGTGGACATGTTTTTCTTCTGGGGCTATCATCTTCTGTGGAAAGATATGATCTGAGCTCTATAAGCCATTTTGCTTATTGTAGGCCCTTAGGGTAAGTCTGGCATTTCTACTTAGACAAAAAGAAATGTAGTGATAAAAAATAGGAGACAACATTTTTCCTAGTCTATTTATTACTCAAATAGGTTTTCAGATTCTACCAGTAATTCTTATTAGTAAGAAGCACTATCTCAAAAATAATCAGTGACCAAGAAACAGAAACAAGATGATATTTATTTTCTTTCATTTTTTTCATTTTTTTACATTTATCTCTCTTTCAGAATTTAAATGGGGGGTCTGGGAAGGTGGCTCAATGGTAGAGCACCTGCCTTGCATGCTCGATGCCCTGGGTTCGATTCTTCAGCACCACATAAGCAAAAAGAAAAAAGCCGGAAGTGGCGCTGTGGCAAAAGCGGTAGAGCGCTAGCCTTGAGCTGAAGAGCTGAGGGTCAGCACCCAGGCCCAGAGTTCAGGCCCCACGTCTAAACCCCCCCCCCAAAAAAAAGAAGTTAGAGGTGTCATTGAAAAGGAGGGACAAAGAATGAACATGTGAAACACTGAAACTTTGATCTCCAATTAACCATTCAAAATCAAGACATGGAAATTTGGTTCAAGTCGTAGACTGTTACCCTTGATTAAAAAAAGCTAAAGGTCATCTCCCTGAGTTCAAGCCCCAGTATTCACACATTCACACACACACACACACACACACACACACACACACACACACACACACACTAGTCCATAGTGCTCAGGAGCCTTACATGGAGATCAGCCTTCTCCAGCTCAATTTATCCTAGTCCTGGTCAGGACAGCTCTTCAAGCTGAAGTTTGGTGGCTAATAGTAATTCCTTCTCATTCTTTGTGCCTGTTGGTGTTGTTGAGTCCACTTCAGGGCAAAATCAGTGCCTGACACCTACTTGCTGCCGTGGCAAATTTGGCTGTTACATCCTAGATGTTATGGCCATTTAATTGTGAAGCCGTGTGAGGACACCCAACCCCACACAATTTCCCCAAGGTATGTGTCTCCTTTGCCCAGAAGTGCATTCAACAATTCAGCAACCAAAATATCACCCAGTCAAACTCAGAGTATGTTTCTATTTCCTTTAAAAATATTTGCCATGCCTTTGATGATTTGTCATTGAATTACTGAAACAGAGTGTACAATTTTATGTATTTGTAAGTCTTTAACCATCTTTCTTGAGCTCTTGTCATATTTCTATGTGTTTGCAGCTTGCGAAGGGAAAAAAGATTTAATTCAATATAGTCAGACTATCGTTCAGAAGGATCTTTTTAGAACCTTTGGAGGGAATGCCAACTTTCCATCTGGTGTTCTAAAGATGGCCTTCTTGGTACAGGAACTGAGTACACAGTCAAGATAAGAGGCTTGTCCTGATTTCTACTGACTTTCCTCTAGGGTCAGGGAGTGTGATCCCATGGTATATGTCTCTGTTTTCTACACTGGAGGGCCCATGCCTCCTCTGAAAAATCTAAGGCTTAGGGATAAGAGATACTAAAACTCAAAACCCAGCTTCCTACATCAGTAGGATTACAGGTCTGAGTCTCATGGACTCAACTTTTTTATACATACTATACTCAGTTTCATTATATTCACTTTCATTATATTCACTTCATAGACAGATACATACAAATATATGTATACAATATTTATTTAAAATCAGTGTTATATCTAGAAACACACCAATATATATTCATATAATTATAATCAAATTATATCACTACTTTCTCCAATAACATTTACACTAATGTTTTGTGCAAAAAAACACTCAATTCTGAAAGTTTAAATGCCTTTTTAGTTTGAAAAGTAATATTGAATCTTATATATTATATAATATGCTATATATAACATAAAGAATATAACATGTATTTACATATAACTGATTTAATTGTGGAAATTTTTCCTGATTTTGTGTTTGTTCATCTATGTAAGCCTTATTTCTTCTATTGATGATGGCTTTTACTTTCCAGTATACACATCACCTATATATTTTGTCAAATATTTTCAGCCCAAAGTAGACTTTTTATATTATTGGAGCCAAATTTTCCTTCCATATTTGCTCAAGGCAAATGGATACAATGAAAATGTATACAGATTTGAACTCATTGTTGGAAGAGAGTCCCACTTACCGCTATAAGTATTGTGGCATTTGTCCCAATTGACAGAATAACTTTCTAGGACATCTGATCTGCTATGTCCTAGACCTTTTGTAGCCACCTTATCACCTCATACAGGCATGGTCTGGCTTCCTTGTCACTCTTTTTGCATTTAACAGCTCCCATTATATCCAGTAGGCTCTCTTCTACAACCCCCTGTCACTCTGCTTCCCCGCCTCCAGAACAGGTATGCACGATTCTTCAGATTGTACGTTTAAAAAGAAATATATTTAGGATTCATGAATTCTAGAATATGTCAAAAATATTGACATTTTAATAAAGTTAGAAAAATAAATAGAATGAACCTTTTACAAAAATAAGGAGAAAAAGAAAAATAAGGATTTTCTTAGGAAGGGGAAAAGGAATCTCAAAATCTAGACTGGCCTCTAAATTGCCTTCAGGCAGAAATTTTGCCTCAGAGTCTTCAAAGGGATCTACTTCCTCATTAAAGACAGGATTTTCTTCCTGAGTCCAGGGAGGGACAGATTCTAATTTATCAATTGGAAATTGGATCCCTTGCAAGACGAGAGATTGGTCTGGGTATTCTGTGAGGAAAGATTCCCTTTCCTCAACTGAATCTAGATTTTGGACCTCACTTATTAGTTTTCCTAAACATAGACTGGGGTCATTTTCCATTAGCACACATTTACCCTGCACACCAAGACGAGACGTGGTTTTTTTTTTTTTTTTTTTTTTGACTGATTTAGAGCTGATCTAGCTGGATTGTGAACATCAATGGAAAACATTCTGTATGTCTTCTTCCTTGGTGGTATGTGTAGATACACCTGCATCACATATAGGGTTCAGAATCAGTGGGATTTCCACAGGACTCAAAACCTACTTTGGCCTTTCTACAAATTGAAAAAAAACCCTCTACCTTCACAGGATTTCTGGAGATCAGCGATGGCTTTGATCTCCATCAGTCACCATAGACGACATCATTGATGGGTTCTTTATCTGGAGTTCTGCAGGAGCTTCTCTACAGTGATGCAAACCTGATAATTGAAATAGGTACAGGAATCTTAGAGTAGACCTTAGACGTTAAGGTGTCACTAAACTTCCAAGAGGATCTAATGGGAGGATCAATAGGATTTGAGTTGGGACTGAACACTGATGAGGAGGTAGGCTGTTTCTAACGAGTGGCTACTTCCAAGTTCTTTCAAAAGGAGAACAGACATTACCTTGCAAAGAATATCCATAAAAGGAAATTTTGCCAAGCTGGGGAGTACTAAGGGCTCTTGGCCAATCAGGCACATCCCTAGAGACTCAGGTTCCATCTACTCACAAGCTCTGAGGCATCTAAACAAGGACTTCTTCCTCTTTTCCTTGGTCTCATGGGTTCCTCCAGCTGGTCCAGAAAATTTGTAAGTGGAAGAGCACGTCTGAAGAGGGCATGTTGAGATTGACATATTGTGTAAGTTCTTTCAGGGTGTCATTGTTCTTGGGCTCATAGAAATCATCAGGGTAGAAGTCCATCCACATAGGGAAGATGAAACAAACAACGCTGTGGGCAGATTGATTGTTGGGAGGTGGAAAGAGACTCCTGCAAGCAGGATGCTCCTCACAGCCCACTTCTAGTAATTTCTCAGATATAATCCTCTAAAATTCTCCCTGTAATAGGAAGAGAAATTTGTTTCCCCACTGGATCTGACTTGCTACACACCCCTCCCTGTCATCCATGAGAGTCCAAAAGCACAACCACAACAACTGTGTAATCTGCTATCCACTGAAGTGCCAAGCCTCAACCTCCTGGTGAAAATCCCAACTGGTGTGCAAAGAAGAAAGTTGAGTTTGATTCAGAAACCTCAAAGATACCAAGTTTTCAATTATAGAACTTCTCTTTGTGCCAGCGTCCACTTACTTCTTCACTTGTTCATCTTCTTCCCAGTTATGGTAGAAGGATCTGTACCAATGGGAGGAGAGAAGGAAGTTAAATCTATGCTTCTCCTTTTCTGAACTAACAGGACACACATAGGACTCGCTAAATCCCACATGGTAATGTAAACATGACAGACAAAATTGGAGATATGTCTATACAATTTCATGGTAATTCTGTCAAGATGCTTATGTGCATCTGTCCATATAAATGCACAATGGCTCATGCCTCTAGTCCTACTAATCAGGAGGGTGAGATCTGAGAATCACAGTTTGAACCCAGTCTAGTTTGTAAAAATCTAAATACACTTATCTTCAGTTAACCCAGAATTGGACCTGGGGCTCAATTGATAGTGTGTTAGAAATGGGACAGCACTCAAGCCCCCAATTAAAGTAAAAGTTCCCTCCTTTCTTCTGTCTATATTCCTTCAAAAGGCCTCCAAGTTAGTGATTTCCTAGGTAAGCGTGGACGTTGGGTGCCACTTGCTCCTTCCTTAAATCCTAGTCTCTCAGCAAGCAAATTACTAAGGTTCCACTAGCTTATGAGGCACATGAAATATTCTGGCAGCCCAGTCCTAAGGAACTAGCCAAGGACTGCACTTCTTTGTCTCAAGCCAAGCTCCTTTGACAAGACCCCAGTGAAACTGCCTCAGAGATGTACCAAGTATTCCAATATTCTGCCAGGGGGTCTCATCAGCCCTGGGTTTGAAGGAGGAACACTAACTTCTTTTGTTTGTCATGGGGCTTCAACTCTGGGCTTGGGTACTATCCCTCAGACCTTCAGCTCAAGGGGAGCACTCTACCGCTTGAGCCACAGCACCAATTCTGGTTTTCTAGTGTTTTATTGGAGAGGAGTATCATGGACTTTCCTGCCAGGGCTGGCTTTGAACCGTGAACCTCAGATCTCTGCCTCCTGAGTATCTAGGATTACAAGTGTGAGTTACTGGTGCCTGGCTTAGGAACACTCACTTTTTTTGTTTGTCATGGGGCTTGAACTCTGGGCCTGGGCCCTGTCCCTCAGCTCTTCAGCTCAATGCTAGCACTCTACAACTTGAGCCACAACACCACTTCTGGCTTGTTTTCTGCTTATGACTTGGTCAGGAATTGAACCCAGGGCATCATGCATACAAGGCAAGCTCTCTACCACTGAGCCACCTTCCTAGCCCAGGAACACTCCCTTTTTAAACAGAATATCCAGCAACTGCTCCATTGTCCTATGCTCTGTGTAGTGGTGGAGAAAGTTTCCCACATAGAAGGGATCACCTTTCTGGTAGGCAGGGACCAGGTCCATTACCAGAATTTCCAGAAAGCCTGAGTCCAGGCTCCATATATTATAAGGCACATTCAGGGTTTGGACGGACTCATTGTCACACTGAGGTGGTAAAAAAGAATGGACCTATGAAACACGGAAATGGGAGTACACTTCAAACTGAGTAATTGTATTAGAGTGGATTGAAAAGTGCACAGCAACTATTTTCTATCTACACATATAAAAGCACATAAGAAGAAGTTTCTACTGTGGGCTAGGATGAGATTAAATAGGTTTACTGTCATAGTTATACCTTGCCTGAATTTCCTTGTGATTTCCTTGGTTTCTTCTTATAAAAAGTCCTGAAACATTGGATTTGTGGTTGGGCACTGATCGAATGTCTGCAGCATCGAGTGAGGCACTCACACATATGCTTGAGACCTGAGTCTCTTGACTTTGAAAACAGTACAGGAACATCTTTCTTGTTCCTGAGCCACAGGCCAAGTGAGCTGGCTTGAGCTAACTGTAGGTTACAGTTGCGTGGCTCTCAGAGTTCTATATTCTATTCCATTGTGAGGGAAGTAGTGTCATCTCTCAGAGCCCAATGATCTAAGCTGCTTGCTCACATAAGACCATCCCAAAGACAAACTGGAGGCTGAAATCTCCCCTCCTACATCACTTTATACACATGTGGACATTGTCAAAACCCAATAGCCTCAGCTAGGCCTAGATACAGGCATGTCTCAGCCTCAAAGAGCCCTTCCTAGGTCAGATCCAGGCCTTATTTGTCACTATTCCTCTCATCCTGCACAAATCATTTTGCCTCTCAGGGCCCCCTCGGCCTGCCATGTGCTTCTTGCATCTATTTTTGACATCTACTTCCTAAGACATTATTAGGTTTTTGTTTCCTAATCTTGTTTGCCCTTGAAGCCCCAGTGTGCTTTCATCTGGAAAAAAGTCAAATTCTTAGCAATGGGAAAATCAAACAAGTTTTGGAAAACACAAGTATTGTTACACATATAGTCAGACATTTTTACAGGTGTACATTCTTGTAAGATAAAAGAGTATTTTTGAATCTTTTCTCATATTTTATGACAGAGGGGAAGGGGAGAAGGGAAGAGGTGCATTGTTTTCTCATAATTCAATGATTATTTTTTAAAAATAGTATAGTTGAAAGAATATAAGATTTAAAGATAAAAACTGTGCTCCTGTTCTTTTTATAAGCTAGTAGTTTATAAAGTATTTCTCACTAAAGTCTTTGCCCCATGAACTATCCTCCTCCATCAAAATAATCAAGGAAAAACCTTCACAAATAAGTAGGCTGTTGTCCAATCTCTGGATAAGTATTTAAGGAACAACTTTGCCTGGGACTTTGTGCGTGTACAAGTGTGTGGGAGTGTGTGTGTGTGTGTGTGTGTGTGTGTGTGTATGTGTGTGTGTTTGTGTCTGTGCATATTTGTGTCTTAGGGCTTGAACTTGGGGGCTATATGACAATCCCAAGCTTCTTTACCTTGACCTTAGTGCTCTACCAATTGTACTACAGTTCAGCTGCAAGCTTTTTCAGTGAACTAGAGAAGAGAGACTCATAAAATTTCCTGCTCAGGCTGTCTGACCTAAATATCAGGTATCAACCTCCTGATTAGCTAGAGTTATAATTATGAGCCTCCACAACCTGGTGATAAAGCATTGTTAATGGAGGCAGTGGGGTTGCAAGTTTCAGTCCGGCTTCAGGACACTATATCATAAAACAGCAACAGCAAAATCCTATATCAAAATACAATAATAAGATGTAATTACAGTACAATTTAGTGATATAGTCTGCTAGCATAACTTTCAGGAAACCTTGGTTTTAATGATTTAGCACAAACCAAACAAAATGAGCTAATTTTAGGAGACTCTACGATTTTTTAAATTCCATCTTAATAATTTCAAAACATTAGAAGAAACAAGAAAAAATTCATACTTATGAGAATATAAAAAGATAAAAAGATGGCAGATTATGAAATGGAAAATTCTACACTGCAGGAAAATTATTGTCATGGTGAATATATGGTGGTATTGTTATGGTGAATATATGATTATGTTCCTCAGAGCAGCAATAGATAAATATATATTTACTACACAAAATCTAACTTGTCTATATCTATCAACATCCAATCTTCTAGTGCACATTATTGATGTATTCATGTTTATGGTATATTCGAAAAATATGACTAGCAGAGTCAGGAACTTACCAAAATACATTAGCTGCAATGTTTTAGGAGATAAACTTGCTAATTATATTGACTATTCTATATATTAAACATGTAGTGTGTTATCATTTTATCTCTAAGTGTGTACAAACACTACAAACACTACTTCAAAGTGAAACAGAATACAGCAAGGTTTTGAAGGCATATGCCTGTAAAGCTAGCTATTTGGGACATCGTTTCAAGACCACTGAAGTTTTACCTGCAATGATCCCCAACCCGTGGCTTTGCATGATGGAATACTTCTATCATCCTGGTCCATGGGGAGGTGAAAGCAGGCGGATTTCAATTACATGCCATACAAAGCAAGAACTACCACATGGATCCCTCTCAACCAAAGAAGGTTCAACACTGGCTAGCACTTATCTCCCCTACCTAGGTAAAAATAAAAATAAGAGCATTGTAGTATAAGAAGCAAACAATATTAAATCATGCCAATGCAGTAGCATCATGAACAACACACATTCAGTGTTTGTTTCTCATACTTTTATTCCTAACTATAGCTTGGATTATATATGTGAGCCAGAGACACTAAGCAGTTCATCATTATAAAATGACTATTTGAGTGTCTACTTTGACTCCAAGGTCTTTGATGCATTTGGAGTTGATTGTGGTGCAGGGTGATATATAAGGATCTAGCTTTATTTTTCTACAAGTAGTAACACAATTTTGCCAGCACCATTTACTGAAGAGGCTGTCTTTCTTCCATTCTTTTTTAAGCTACCTTATCGAAGTTTAGATGGCTATATGTCTGTAGGTTCATTTCGGGGATTTCAGTTCTATTCCATTGGTCCTGCGGTCTGTTCTTTTGCTAGTACCAAGCTGTTTGGATTATTATGGCTTTGTAGTAGAGTTTGAAATTTGGTATTGATATTCCTCCAGCACTGTTCTTTCTGTTAAGGATAATTTTTGCTATTTGGGGTCTTTTATTGTTCCATATGAATTTTTGGATTACTTCATCTATTTCCTTGAAGAATGAGGTTGGAATACTGATTGGTACCTCATTGAAGTTATAGATAGCCTTGGGAAATATTGCCATTTTCATGATGTTGATCCTTCCAATTCAGGAGAATGGGAGGTTTTTCCACTTTTTACATTCTGTTTTGATTTCCATTAACAGGTTTTTAAAGTTTTCACCATAGAGGTCCTTTACTTCTTTGGTTAAGTGAATCCCTAGTTATTTTATTTTTTGGGGTGCTATTACGAATGGAGTTGCTATCCTAATTTCAGCCACGCTTTTCTCATTATTGGAATACAGAAAAGCCATTGATTTGTGAGGGTTAATTTTATACCCTGCTGCTTTACCAAAGGTTTGAATCACCGTGAGTAATTTGGGAGTGGAGTCGGTGAATAAGAGACTACCTAGGTCTCCTTTGCACACGCCAAAACTTTCTTAAAAGACACCCAGAAACACAATGAATCAAAGAAAAGTTAGACAAATAGGATTGCATGAAATTGCAGAGCTTCTGCATGGCAAAGGACATAGCTAGCAAGATCAATAGATCAACCACAGATTAGGAGAAGATCTTAACTAACCACACAACGGACAAGGGTCTCCTATTTAAAATATGCCTGGAACTCAAAAAATTAAATCCCTCAACAACAAATCCTCAAGGAAACAACTGCCCAATAAATAAGTGGGCTAAAGCCTTAAAGACAAACTTCTCTGAAGAGGAAAGAAGGATGGCCAATAAACACATGAAGAAATGCTCAACCTCCCTGGCCATGAAAGAAATGCAAATCAAAACAACATTGAGGTACCACCTTACCCCAGATAGAATGGCTATAATCAAGAACTCTAACAACAACAGATGCTAGAGGGGATATGGACAAAAAGGAACCCTATTGCATTGTTGGTGGGTCTGTAAACTTGTTTAACCACTTTGGAAAGTAGTATGGAGGTTCATCAAAAGACACCACATAGAGCTCCCCTATGACCCAGCAATCCCAGTTTTGTGAATTTACCCAAATGATTACAAGACCATACCAAAGCTACCAGCACAACTATGTTCATTACAACATTATTTACCATAGCTAAGATATGGAACCAACCCAGATGCCCCTGAGTAGATGAATGGATCAAGAAAATGTGGTCTATATACACAATGGAATTCTATGCCTCTATCAGAAAGAATGGCATTGCCCCATTTGTTAGGAAATGGAAAGACTTGGAAAAAATTATATTACGTGAAGTAATCCAGGCCCAAAGAAACATAAGTCCCTTGTTTTCCCTTATTTGCAATAACTAGTATATGTCCGAGACATGCAGAAAAGGTCAGATAAGTTGATGTTGGCTGAGATATACCCCAAGAGAAAGATTCAAATATTTTTTTCATTCTTGCGATTGTTTCAAAGATATTCATAAGATGATATTTTTGTTGTTTTGTATGTCCTTTCCCCACAGTATATCCACTGCTTTCACTATATTTAATGTTGATATAATTTGTGGAGGGGAAGGAAAAAACACATTTTTAAGAAAGGATACAGGTGGACCCATTGCAGCAATGAGATGTACAAGCCAATATGTCGAAAAACGAACTTTACAACTTTGACCAGGAGGGGTGAGTAGTGGGGGTGGGATGGGAAGGTGTGTGGTGGAGATAAGAAGGTATGGGAAGGGGAAACAAAGGACAGGGCAACAATGCTTGATAAGAAATTTATTCAATAACCTGTCCATTTAATTGTAACTCCTCTGTATGTTATTTTCACAATAAAAAAAAAAGTCTATGTGAAGCCAGGTGCCAGTGGCTCATGCGTGTAATTCCGGCTACACATGAGGCTGAGACCTGAGGATAGCGTTCAAAGCCAGCCCAAGAAGAAAAGTCCCCGTAAGACTCTAGTCTCCAATTAACAACTCAAATGCTTGAAGTGGCTCCATGGCTCAATTGACCCAGTGCTAACTAATTTGAGCACGGAGTCTCAGAGTCAGTGCCCAGGCTCTGAATTCAAGTGCCACAACTGACAAATAAAAACATATAAATGTCTGAATTTCTTGAGAATTAAAATGACAGCTCTGGTATACAATTCTACAGTCTACTACAAATTTCATTATATTTGTGGTCAGAAAAAGTAGCAGCACTTGAATAAAGGACATTTTTTCATAAACTAAGGCAGATTGGTCTCTAATTAGAGGAAATTGCTGGGTTCATACATAATATTTTTGGTTGGATTTTTTTTTTGTTTTTAGGAAAGGATGAGAAACCTTATTTCTACCAATGGCTATTTGGATATGTATGACATCATTCATAGGCCATGCAGAATTAACAGTAAAGACAGAACACAGTAAACTTGCAGTAAACTTATTTGTCTTTATGCGATATTCCGAATGATTTGTTTAGCTTATATGTCCCTATGGCCTATAGTTTCCTATTCCTGCCTTCCTCAAATACAAGCATGTTCCACCAATTCAGATTTGAGCCAGGTAATATGTAGTATTAGTGCTAAGAGGTGAGGAAAATTGTAACACAACCAGGAAAGCATGAAACCAACTCTTTATTAGCTGGACACTGGGGACTCAGGTCTAATCCTAGCTACTCAGTAGGCTGATGATCACTGTTCAAAGCCAGCTGGAGTGAGAAAATCTGTGAGACTCTTCTCTCCAATTAACAACCAACAACCATAAATGGAGCTGGGGCTTCAGAGGTAGAGTAGCCTTGCTTACAAAAAGTCAGAGGCGGGGACTGGGAAGATGGCTCAGTGGTAGAGTGCTTGCCATGCATGCATGATGCCCTGGGTTCGATTCCTCAGCACCTCATAAGCAAAAAGAAAAAACCATAAGTGGTGCTGTGGCTCAAGTGGTAGAGCACTAGCTTTGAGCTGAAGAGTGAGAGACAGTGCCCAGGCGCAGAGTTCAGGCCCCATGAACGGACCCCCCCAAAAAAAAATCAGAGGCAGCACCCAATCCTGCGTTCAAGCAGAAGGTCAGGCACAAAAACAAAAACAATCAACACACACAAAAAAACACAAACTGGGAGAAAGCTCAGGAAAGGATGGCCTTGTCAACAAGACAAATGTACACATTACATGAATTGAGAAATGGTAACCTCACTGTACAATTACTAACAATTACATTTTTAAAAAATCTGAGAAATCCCGTAGCCATTGGCCCTTATGATGTGCATCTTCTTTCTAGGATTTCAAAGTACCATCATCTGAGCTGGCAGCACACAGGTTGTAGCCCAGGGTGATTAGAAAATATGAAACCAGAGATCCTTTCATATTGTCCCGACAACTCTTATTATTTTAAGCTGAAAAAAAAAACAAAGGAAAGTAAACAAAATAGATGTTATGGTTAATTAAGCTGTTATTAAAGATTCCTGCCAGAATTATAATGTTAAATTATGAGTTAATGCATGTGTTTTCTAGATACTGAACTCCCATATGTCACAAAAATATCCATGGATTCATAACTAGAAATTCTGAAGTGTAAAGCATACTAATTAGTTGAAGTTCATTAGGTAACCAATGACGAGAACACAACACGGTATTAAGCCAGGTAAAGTTATTTATTTACTGAAGTGCTGCCCATGCCATACATGGTGGGAAGGCATGTACAAAATATAGGGCGACCCAACCTCGGGCCTGGATGTATCTAGGCAAAGGATCGGATGAGGTGTGGCCAGGTTGGGGGAAACACTAACAATACTGCATCTGGATGTGACTTCAGGGCCTGGGACTCACCTCCAGTCAGATGGAAAGTGTGACCAGAGGCTGACCAGGTCGTGACTTAGTGGGAGGAGGAGGTGGCTGCCTCCAGGTGTGCCAGATACCTAGATAACACATAAAGGGTGGAAACTTAGCCAAGAAGTGAAAAGGCATCTGTATAGGGTCTGCATGGCCTGGGGCAGACCTAATATTAAATACATGTAATACTGCCATGTGACTCCAGCCTTTAAAAATTCATTCTCAAACATTTTCTTTCTCTCTTTCTTTTTCTTTCTTTTTTCTTCCTTCCTTCCTTCCCTTTCTCTCTCTCTCTCTCTCTCTCTCTCTCTCTCTCTCTCTCTCTCTCTCTCTCTCTTTCTCTCCTTTTTTCACTCACCCTCTCTCTCTCCCCTACTTCAGTATTCTCAACTCTCAAATAATGAACACTTGCTGAGTTGAACTCACAGGCTGGGAAGAGCAGCTCAATTAGTGAATGTGAACTTTAATTTAATGTTCCCTTATACCTCTACCACAGATCACTGGAATCAAATAATGAACACTCAGCAGCATGGCATATTAAGGCATTTAGGGGAGTAAAGCAAGCAAGCTCACTGCATTCTGTGAGGTCCAACCTAGGAAAGTGTGGCAGACTCCTCCCTCCTCTTGGGCAATCTCAGCCCAGTTTCTGCATCAGGACAGTTGACTGGCTCCATGTGAGCCAGTTACCTAAGTGGCACAGGTACTTGGCAGAGACTTAGTCTCTTGTTGTGCTGAAATTAATGGCATGCTTCAACATGATCCACTAATTTGTTGAGATTGGGACTTCCTAATTTTTTGGTTAGCCTATGTTCAAATGGTGATCTATTTATTTCTGATTTCTAACCAAGATTATAGATGTGAACTAACACATCAGACCACTGAAAGTCCTTTATCACACATGGAAGACATGAAGTTTATTTTCCCAAATGACATACAAGTTGACAGACAGCAAAAGTAAGCCCTTAATTTTGGTCGAGATGTGTTTTTAATGTGAAACAAAATTACTTAGCAAAATATCTGACTACTGTGATTATACTTTCAAATTTACTCTACATTTTTATATCAAATCACCTATATTAATCAATGATTAAATCAAATTACCTGTAATCATTTATTTCTGTCATATCTTTTAGAAGTAGGCAGAACTGGAGCTTACACCATAAAATAAAGTGGTAGAATTTGAGAGGATCACAGTTCTGAATCAGTCTAGGAAGGAAAAGAAACACTCATATCAACCTACTAGGTAGGGATATTGGAATGCAATCATAATCCCTGCTTTCTGGGATGGGTGCAAAATTTGCTACTCTAGGAGTAAAGTAACTTAAATGAGAAAGGATTGATGGAGTGGCTCCAGTGGTGGAGTACCTGTCTGGCAAACAGAACATCAAAACTCAAATCAACTTCCTAAAGATAAAATAAGAAAAAGAAAGAAAAAACAACAATACTGACCATGTGTTCAATATAAAGATTTACACTAAATTATCATAGTAATAACTGCCATCATTTATTTCTATGGCCAAACATATTTTGTGTCAAGCCTAAATGGAAAAATAGCACACTATATATAAAGCTTTGGTAAAACACAGGTCTAGCTTACAATGATGAACACTTAAGTTTGCATGTGCAGTGGTGTTGCAAGGTTGTTAAGGTTTATGGAAGTCCATCCTTTTGATGAACTTGACATGATGAAATTACCTAACCATACATAACCAGACAGTTTACTGGACAGATACTGCTGATACACACACACGCACACACACACACACACACACACACACACATTTGTATATATTTATATATTAACATGTAAATAAAAATAAAAAATTTGTAATGAATAAATTAATTGAACAGATACCTTTCTCAAAGAATTATTTTATCTGAACCAATTCAAGTCTCCAATGCTATATCACATTTACATGGTTGCTGATCGCTTTCAGCTTTTTTAGGATGTTGTTTTTTCTTTGTTTTTCAGATGAAAAGAGCCTGCCAATAAACATACTTGTATGACATTCCTTTCTTTAGAAAATGAAAAGCACGTTGCATTATGTGGCTCTTTATGTAGCATCAAAATATTTTTTGATAATTTCAAGTACGTATTGTCTTAGACTTAAATCTCATTCATTTTCTTCCAATAGTATCTATGGGAAGGAGAAAATGAAGGATCATACTGTTACTTTGGGAGCTTCGATTATTAATCACTGAAATAAATATTATGAAAATGAAAAAAGTTATTTAGAGAGATGAATTGAAAGTTACCTTTCCACACACTCATGCTACTCGTCAACTATATCATATAACTTAAAATAAGTACCATTTTAGCTGTGTGCCAGTGGCTCATTCTTGTAATCCTAGCTACTCAGGAGCTGAGATTTGAGGATGGTAGTTCAAAGCTATCCCTGGCAGGAAACCTCTGACACTCTTACCTCCAATTAACCACCAGAAAACTGGAAGTGGCACTGAGCCCAGGGACAATGCCCAGACCCAGAATTCAAGCCCCATGACCAAGAAATATAAAAAAAGCAAAAAAGGAGGAAAAAGTAACATTTTACAATTAATGTGCACATATAACATATACACAAAAATTTTCTAGAAAGAAAACTATAACAGTCCATGGACTGGCAAAGAAAAAGAGATTAAAGTGAAATTGCCTTTAATCATTCATTTAGACAATCTATACCGAGGGCAGGCTACTGGAACTCACATCACTAATTGAAGAGCTAAAACTTGAGAGCATCACAGCTCAGAACCAGTGCGCAAGGAAAGTAATAAGAGTCTCATATCATCCTAAATCCTGGCATGTTGGAATGCATTTGTAATCCCAGCTACTTGGCAGACAGAAATGGGGAACTTAGCCTGTTTGGCCCTCAGCAAAATTGATAACCTATGAGCAAAGTAACTAAATCAAAAAAGAATGTTCTAATGGTAGTATACTTGTTCAGCAAATACAATATCAAAATTCATACTAAAAGAGGAAAGAAAAATGAAGAAAGTAAGGAAAAAATAAAAGAAAGAAGGAGGAATAAAGAAAGGGAAAAAGAGAAGTATAAACAAAAACCTCACCATGAGTTAGATGTTAATAATGACTTTAAGTAATTTTAGCTATAAATGCCATCATTTAATTCTGGGCTGAGACATTTTGTATCAAGCCTGAATAAGCCATAGCATGCCACATACAAAGCTTTGGAAAACACTGGTCTGGCTTACAATGTTGGACCAATAGGAATGTAAGTCTAGTGGGTGGGGTCTTCATAATAATTGTGTTCTGATCTCAAAATGCATCTTTATTTCTGGCATTTTACCTGAGTAATCTCACTTCAGTCTTTTCCAAAGGGCACTTTAGTGGAAGGAGGAAAATCATTGATTCTGGTAGACAATTTCTGTTACTAAAAACTCCAGTATATTGTAAGGGAAGCAACTCCAAAATTATTCATTAGAGAGATGAGTTGAAAGTCATCTTTATACACACTAACTCTTTCCTCAAAAAAGCCAGAGGATTTAAAATAACTAATATTTTTTAAGTTAATGGGCACAAATGTGCATGAATTTTCCAGAAATAAAATGATCACTCATGAAATCTTACTAATACTTCAAAGAATGTTTTCCAATTAGAGGAATCATCTTCATACATTTTCACACAATGTGTATCTGCTTGATAACAGAACCTACAACTAGACTAAGGCATCTAATAAAATTTATGAGGTGGTGTGGGGTTTCTGGTGGAGCCTTGTCTGGTTCAAAGGAGGAGTTGGTATTGGCACAGTCCCTGTGGTGGAGCAGGGCGGGGCTTTGAGATGAAGGCCAGTCTGTGTAGGACTTTGAGATAGTAGGGAGAGGACAGGAAGGACTAGACTTGTGGAATAGGTGGGACTTTAGGATGGAGGCTGGCAGGTAGACAGGTTTTCAGTGGAAGAAGACTGGGTCCCTTGGGAGGAGGCTGTTTGGGGAAGAGCTTTGAGAAGGAAGAACAAGGCTACGAAGGAAGAGGTTACTTAGAGGAGGGGTTCTGGTGGAGCACTGTGAGTTCTAGTAGGATATGTAGGGTGGGGTTTCCCATAAGGCAGGGAATGGAATGGAGGCAAGAGGCTGACAGAAGGTGGGTTTCTGGTTCAGGAATACGAATCTATGAGGGAGAGGCTTTTCAGGGTTTGGCTTTAAGACGGCAGGGCAGTGCTAGGAAGAAGTGGGCAAGTAAGAAGCATGGTTTCTGGTGGAGAATGGCAGGCCTTTGGGAAGTGTGTTAGGGAGGAGGTGGGGTTTCTGGCAGAGCAGGATGTATTCACAATGTATAGAGAAGCTTTTCAGGACCAGGGCTTTGTTAAAGCAGAGTTAGGATCCAATGGACTAGATTAGTTAAGACGGCTTTCTGGTGTAGCCAGTCACCACTTCAAAAAGAGGAGTAAGGTTGGGTGGGGATTTCAGTGTTACAAGGAAGGACAAGGACTTAGGACAGGGTTTCCAGTAGTGCAAGGCAACCTTCAAAAAGGGACTACGGAGGGACAGGGATTTAGAGTTGAGCATGGTGAGGCTTCCAGAAGGAGGCCAACTGGTGCACTGGTTTCCAGTTAAGCAATGTGGGTGTCGAGAGATGGGATAGTGTGGTGGGGGTTTTTTAGTGGGGGTTTTGTAGAGAAAGTCAGGGCTTAGAGCCATGGGGCTAATTGGAGGAAGGGCTTTGAGAAGGAGTGGAAGGTCTACAAAGGTGCAGGATAATTATGGGCAGGGTATCTGTTGGAGTACGGTGTGGATCTGAGGGAGGATCCAATAGGGTTGGATTTACCTGGGGAGCAATCCAAGGCATTGAGAGAGTAGGTATGGGAGGTGGAGAGACTTGTTGTGAAGCAGAGCTGGCTTTCCAGGCAGGAGATGGGCTATATGAGAAGCTTCTGGCCAACCAAGGCTGGGCTTCAAGGGCAGTTATACGGAGGTGGAGGGTTTTTGTGTAGCATGATTGGCTTTGTGGGAAGAGTTCGGGGCTGTGTTTGACAAGTTAGGCCACTTAGAAGCAGACAGAGAGGGGCAGAGTTTCTGATGAAACCAGAAGGGACTGGAGGGAGAAGTCTGGTTGGGGGGTGGGGTATGAAAGAGAAGGGAGGAGTTTGGAGGTACTAAGATATGGGATCAATGGGTTTATGAGGAAATAGTGTAGTTAGGGGCTGGGTGTCTGGTGGATGAAGTGAGGATTCGAGGGAGAAGCCCGATGTAGGCTGGGTTCTTGGTGGAGCAAGGAGAGACATAGAAGGAGGAGATATGGATGTGGCCTGGTTTCTGGTGGTACAGAATAGGGATTCCAGGAAAGGGTGGAGTTGAAGAAGGCTTTCCCTGTAGCAGAGGAGGGCTTTCAGGAAGTAGTCTGGTTGCAGTCAGGCCTTTGAAAGTTCACAGCAGGACTACCAGTGGGTAGGTTAGTTAAGGTTGGACTTTTGAATGAGGAGGCTGACTGGAAGTGGGTTTCCAGTGGATCCAGTCATATTTTATGGGAAGGGGGATAGGAAAGTGGCAAGACTTAGTGAAGAGTTGGTCGACAAAAAATAAACAGTTACTCCAAATAGGAACACCATTTTCTGTCAGTATAGAATTGTATTACTTTTATGTATGCGAGAGATATTGGAGAAAGTAACCAAGTAATAATTCCTTCCTAGTGAAAAGTTTCTTTATTCCAGTTGAGCGAAAACAAAACCATAGGTCACATCAGGCTCAGAGGCACACAGTAGACTAAGACACATGAAGCACTGGACTTGATTCCCCAGAACAACTTTTAAGAACCACAAATAAAAATTTTTAAATGTCTCACTTAGTAATAATGGACACTCTATTGTCTTAAAATTGTGAATGAATGAAACTTTTACTCTAACCATTTTAGAAATCCTAAAACTATGTAAGTAGTAGTAATGTTTTAACTTTTTATAATATTGGAAGGTATACTAAAATTAATAGGAAAATATAAAATTGTACACAGATTGTTCGTTCTCCAGCATCAACTTTAATCTAAAAGAATTTAAAACAATAAAAGTGCCATATAGTGAGATTGCAGCATGGTTTTTTTCCAGTCATCAAAATGGTGACTTAAACAATGTGTATGTATCTTTGGGAGCATCGCTGTTAAAACATATCTAAGAATGTAAAGCACTTCTATAGAGACCCTGAAGAGACTCAAAGGATCTGTGAAATGATGTTGGAATAAAATTAATGACTAATTACAGTAGGAATTTATTTTCTCTAGGTCCAAAATTATTTTCCAGAAGAAAAGGCTGCATTGAAAAATAAACAAAACAACGAAAAGGAAGCAGGTAGGCAGACCTTGAAGTAAACATTATCCAATGAACAATATCTATTGAGGCATGATTGCAATCTTCTTTTATTTAAGTTACAATTACTGACCTATGTTCTTCCCTAATGCCAAATAATAAAGCCATGAAAATGCAATAATTATTTTCAAGGCCTTATATTTACAAAAAAAATTCGATGAAAGTATTGCTAGAAAGTAAAGATAGATGTCTGAAATAAAGAGTGAAGAACACATCCCCAATTTCTGGCTCTTCAAGATGAGAGGGATACAAGTCAAAGCACAAGGGGAATGGACAGAAGTACATTACCAAGATGCAATAATTAATATAACAGGGGAGAAAATCAACATGACCATCACAGGATTTAACACTGGAGAGTAGAGTGAAGAACAGTGAAAATGAATGGAAAATTACAAAGGATGCCCTTGCATATTTGGCAGAAGAGTGCGTGGCATTGAGGTCTAAACTATGTGGAGGTTTTATAGGAAACTACCTGTGCTCATATGGTGCCACAAGCAGTGAAGAACTTATGATTTACAAGACATTGAATAATCATAAAAGTCTTGCTTCAGTAGTACAGAGTTAAACCTTGATAAATTCTGTTTGGAAACACCTAACAAACTATAAAACCAAGACCAGAAGATTCAAATTGTATATAAGTAACTTGACTGTTCACAACAATAGAGTTCAAAAAATCAAATCATATAATGTGGATGCAAAAGCATAACATTATTAAGGTAACCGTTAAACCACACACATTTTATGGGAGTAGTCCTTATTACAAAAGATTTGTTTTCCTTACACATTTTGGATGTACAAAACCAACAAAAAACAAAAACAAAACAAAGAAAAGACAATTGGCAATAGAGCTGGATGCCAGTGCTTCCTCCTTATTCCTAGATAGTCACGAGCCTGAGATTGGAATATCATGGTTCACAGATGGCTGGGGTAGCAATCCATGAGACATTTATGTTCAATTATTCAATCAAAGATAGAGTTAAACCTTGGTTCAAATACTACAGGCTCAGTCAATCATGAGTGAAAAAAAACAAGCAAGAGTTTGAGGCTCTGAGTCAAGTTTCATTAGTGTACGTGTGTGGGCGTGTGTGTGTGTGCACACACACAAATGGAATAAGAGAGGAAAAAGGAGAGAAAACAGGGAATATTAAGAGTTTAAGGACTATCCTAAGCATATATTAATTAATAAAAATGAGGGAAACCATGGAACCTAGGTTTCTTTGAGTCTGGCTTCCTTCACATATGATTGGCTTCTAAGTCTTTCCATTTTATTATGAAAGGGGCTGTGTCATTATTTCTGATAGAAGCATAAAATTACATTGTTTATATATACCACATTTTCCTGATCCATTCATCTCTTCAGGGGCATCTTGATTGGTTCCAATATTGCTCCCAAAAACAACGTTGTAGATTTAATGGGTTTTAGCTTGAGATCATTTCGACAAATGCCCAGGAGTGGGATTACTGGATCCAGAGGTACGTATATTTGACCTTACAAAATGAAGCTAATTGAAATGTACTCCAAAACATGGAAAAAACCGTCTTTTTTCAGATGTCAACCTTGATGTCGGTAGAGTATCTAGATCTTATTTTATTTCATTTGTCTTTTACCATTGGTTTATCCCTGGCAATCTCTGTCTTGATTCTGGTTCCTTCCATCTTGTATATACATTTACCTGATTTGGAGAAGGAAAGGGAAAAATATAATGATGAAAGAATTAAAAAGAGTAACTCATTGCAACAATGATATTCACAAGATACTATATAACGGAAATGCACTTTACAACTTTGGAGTGGGTGGGAGGTATAGGTGGTGGGAAGGGATAGGAGAACAACAATGGAGTGGGTAATAATATTCAATAAGGAATGCAACTTACTCATGTAACTGTAACTACTCTGTCCAGTATTTTTGAAATAAAATAAAATTTTAAAATTGAGCATATCCTAGAAAAAATATTGTTTTCAAAATAATACATCTGTCACAGACCTTGTGAGTGATTCTAAAAGTCAAGCTGTTAGACTTGGAAAAGGATAGATTGGGAAGCCATCTCAAACAGCAATCGAAAGGCTGAGAGCTGTGCTCTTGAAAGGCCAAGCAGTCAAGGGAAGACAGGGGTATGATTTATTACCTCAAGAGTATTTAAGTTCGAGCTGTTGGACACTAAAATATTAAGACTTCGGAGACAAGATGAATGTCTGTGTTATGGTTGGAATGACTATTATTCCCTTATGCTCCCTAGCAATAAGGGATTCAATTGTCACTATGTCTACAAACAATACTTCATGTTAATAGTTGTAACCACAAGCTATATTGATGTCTTTGTTTGTGGACATACCTGCAGCCACTGACCACCCACCCCCCCCGTCAAGCAGGATTTAGGGATCCAGAAGTTGGCAATGACACTTTGGGTCCTCTGGTGATTTCTTTCCTCTCACTTCCTGTGATTTCTTACTTCTTTGTCTAGGTATCCCATCATCTTGGTTGTCGCATGGTTGCAGTTAGTGATAGTACTGATATTCTGAACACTTCAAAACAAACCGTGAAAAACACTTCCTCAAAGAACATTGACAAATGTATAGGAGCACCTGGAAAGATACCAAACATCAGCAGTCACCCTATGATCCTCTAGCAAGAAAGTACAATTCAGGAGTATCTTTACTTCTGATAATATGAGATAGATAATTGTCCCTTTTGGTATTTGGTATTGCATACATTTTCAGAAACACATATACATTGTGAAACAATGTCATTTATTTCATACGTCATAGGCCATGTGACTGGAGTGATGACCCTAATACCTTATCTCAGTTTCCTGATTCAGAATTAGATGAGTGTGAATTGCCTAATTATGAGCATTTCTCCATGAAACTCAAGACACAAAATGAAGTGTCAGGGTCAGGCCATTCCATACCTGTAAGGATTTTACATATATTAGAGTAATATATGCCTACACTGCTCAGCATTCATGGCACATTGGTGTGTTATAATGGTCTTCAGATCAGAAATATGCTAAAGCTTAAAGTAGAATGATGGGCTATACATTTTCAACGCAAGAGTGATGATCACCCCCTGCAATTATTCTCAGTGGAGAATCCTTCCTATACATTTTACTGACTTAGCATCTATTCTGGGTTTACCATTATCAGGCAGGGTCACACTGGATTGAGCTACAATACTGCAGCAACCTTAGCTGCCTTTGAATTTTATCTCCAATATTGATACCAAGGTCAAATCTGCAACTCTAATCACATAGTTAGAGAACACCTGAACTTTTCAAGCGTGGTTAAATATTCAGCTATCACTGCTCATTGCCAGTGTTAAAGATCTCACTCCTTCAGATTTATTGTGTATCTTCTTGTATTTCCAACACTGCTTTAGATGTTGGATTTTTAAGTAGAGCTTTTAGTTTGCATTTGATTTATGGAGGTGCTAGTGGTGCCAGTTGAACTGCATATATTATAATGTAAGTAATTTGATATTTTGACTTATGAATTTAATTTTGGCAAATGAGGAAGTGAATATACATGACTCACAAAAGATTTTTATGTGTATTGGTATTGCTATATTGTGAACTTCCTAAAAGCCATCCATGGGAACACATGTCCCTAATCCCATCACTTCTGTCACTGAGATAAGGCTTGAAAGGTCCAGACCACTTAGCGCTTCATAGTCAGAACCTTTCTACAAAGAAGGGGGAGAGAACAGCGGAAAGAGAAAATGAATCTTCCCACTGTTTTCATATATATTCTTTAGACTTAGCCATTGAAACCACCATAATAGTATTGTTTATGACTTCTTTCCTACATTTTTCCTGTTCTTTGCTGTTTTATTTATGGATCTCTAAAAATCATATAAGAAACACGTAAGAAATGTATATAAATCATATCAGAAATCATAAAAAATAGTTTGTTAGGGATATATAATCCAAAAAGAATAATTTTAGGAAAATAGTAAGCACATAAAATGTAATGCATTGACATTGTTGAAAACTTCAGCAGTTGTATTTTATTTACTCTGATAACAAAGTTTATACACTAAGTTACAATAGTATTCCAAATGGAAAACAGAACTAGAAACATGAAGGGTAGCACTAAAGAATGCTACTGCTACCACTAATAGAGTAAGAATGAAATTTAGGCAAAATTCCTTCAGAGTAAAAGCCACAGGACAACCCCAACATTACTTTCATTGTTCATATGAAGAAAAGAACTTTTTTGGTAGTAAAGACAAATTTTCACAGATATTAATATCAATTGGGTATATATTTCTTAAGGCCTTCAGGAAGGATGCTGTGACGATGTTGTTGGAAACTGATTTCTTTGAGACCTACTTCACAATGGGCAGAAACCATTCCAAGCACTGCACTTGCATTAGGGTAATTTTAGTGCTCATGTGTGTTCTTCAAGTTAGGAAATGAATTAAGTATTTTATTAAAAACAGAAGTAGGCAAGAAGGCCAAACAAATTTCCCAAGTACCTAAGACTGATCAGTTGTAGACCTGTAATTCAAATCCAGGTTTCCACCAGGCATATCTGAGGCTATTCTCTGTAACATTCATTATCTTTAAAGAGTTATGGAGCAGATGAACTCACATTATCTTCCTAATTATGGTTATAAGGGCAATAACAATGCTACAGAATATAAGCATTTTTAAATGAAATGGGTGTGGATAATGAGAGTGTAAGTGATCTTTATACCAAGTAAAGATCGGTTTAATTTCTACAAAAATACCTGAATGAACATCACTAACCGTCCACTGTTTATTATTCTTGGAGTAATTCCTTAAGGAGAACAAATCCACTTTTTCTGATGATCACAGGTTTTTATCATTAAGTACCTTGAATACACAGGGAATAGTTTTTATGGATATATAATCCAAAAGAAATAATTTTTGTGACTAGTTACTTTCTTGTTGTACTAAAGAAAATCTATTCCCTATTCTAAAACTTATATCAATTTAATGGATATTAGTTTTATCAGTATAAATTAGGTGTGCATAATATATGTAATGTATTCTATTACATAACATATAAATGATATATTTATAATACATGTATCATTATTGGTATTCTAGAAATAATATTCTATAAATATTCTATAAATATTATGAATAATATATGTATAAAACTGGTTTTAGTATTATACTGTGAAGGATACAAGGAATGACAACTTTATTTAACTAAATATATTTGTATGTTTTAGTCACATAATTTATTTTTGTGCCAGTACTGATACTTGAACTATGGTCTGGGTCTTGTCCCTGAGCCATTTCATTTAGACTGGCTTCATATAGCTATCTTCAGATCTCAGCCCCTAAGTAGCTGGGATTACACATATGAATCATGTTATATATTTTTTATTGTGAAAATACTGTACAGAGGGGTTACAATTACATGGGCAAGATAGTGAGTACATTTCTTATCAAGCATTGTAGCCTCCTCATTTGTTTACCCTTCCCATCCCTTCCCATCCTCCCTCCCCCCACACCCAATCCTTCACCTCCCAAGTTGTAAAGTTCGTTTTTGACGTGACAACTTGTACTTCTCATTGTTGCAACAGGTCCTCATGTTATATTTTTTGAATTCCATCCTTGGCATGTTCCTACATAATTATTTCTGAATGTTCAATTATGTTATGATATTCCATTTCTAAACCAATTCTGAATAAATAACTACTTATTGCGTAAAACGCTATGTTGCAATCGAACTTGAAAGGACCCTACTTTACTATCAATTTTCAAAGACATTTCTAATTTAATTCCTGGACAGATGAGCAGAGAAATTAAATTATGTATGCATAATATACGTAAAATACTATATTACATAAAATATAAATGATATATTTATAATATATGCATAATTAGGGATATTCTATAATTACTATAAATAATATATTATAAAACTGGTTTTATTATTATACTGTTAAGGATACAAGGAATGTCAACAACCTTATCTTAACTGACTCATTTTCAACAGTATATAAACTATGCTAAGAACATATACCTCAAGAAAGCACAACTCTGTAATCACATATTCAATTTCAAATATTCTCCTCATCATTATGAGGACAAGAAGTGGCACTGTGGCTCAAGTGGTAGAAGGCTCCCCTTGAGCTGAAGAACTCAGTGATATGTTAACACTCAGGTCCTGAAATTAAACTCCAGGACCGACAAAAATACAATTTGAAGAATTAGGGCTGGGAAGGAGACTCAGTGGTAGAGTGCTTGTCTTGCATTCATGAAGTCCTGGGTTCAATTCCTCAGCACCACATAAGAAGAAAAAGTGGAAATGGCTTTGTGGCTCAAATGGTAGAGCACTAGCTGGAGATGAAAAGCTCATCAGGGACAGTGCTCAGACCCAGAGTTCAGGCCCTCCTACCACCACCAACAACAACAACAAATTAAAGGATCAAACAACCTGAAGTTCTTGTCCAGAATAATGAGGGCGGCATTATCCGTTTACATGACTTAGTGACTTTAAGCCTAGTTTACCAGGGGAGGTAGTGGACAATAGTGTGTTTACCAAAACCTGCAAAATTCTTTTGTACTTTCCCAAGGAGGGAGCAAGTAGGGAATGTGGGGAGAGGGGAGGTGTTTGGTGACCTTGCCTTTTGGTGCAGTGATTGTTTTCTGGAGTAAATTCAGAGAAATTCTGCTTGCAATCCTAGTTGCATGGGGAATGAAGAAGCCATGCCCTGGAAGTGTTTTTATCCTTTCCTTGGCCTGGTTCCAACCACCACTGTATAGTCCAAATACCACTTCAGGCCCAAGAAGCTGTGAAGACTACTGATCCACTGAACAGGTGGACCTAACCACAGCCAGAAAAGGCAAAAAATGCAATGCCCAGGACAGCACTGGAAATCTACACCAGGAAAAGATTTTTTTATATTTTTTTATTGTAAAAATGCTATGCAGAGTGTTTACAGTTACATGAGTAAGGTAATGATTACATTTCCTATTGAGCATTGTTACCTCCTCCTTTGTTTTTCCCCTACTACTTCCCTCCCCACCTCTCCAACTCCTTCCTCCTTGACTCCTGCCCGACATTATAAATTCATTTTCGACACAGTGTCCTGTACAACTCATCGTCACAATGAGTCAACCTGCATCCCCATTTGAGCATTCTGCTATAACCTTTCCACTCCCCAAATTACAAAAATGTATATAAAAGATGCAGAACACTAGAATCAAATACAATGAAAACAGGAATTATACCATGGGGGTATGAACCTACAAAAGAATCACATAGTACATTATAAGTATATTAAAAACAAAAGGCAAGAAAGATAAATCCACTTGTGTCTCTGATTTGGGGTATATTTCGCTTAACATCATCTTATATGGTCATATGTACATAGCCTTTGATCTTCTGTGCTTGTTCTAGACATGTACTAGTCCTTCCAAACAAGGGAAAACATGGGACCTATGTTTCTTTGGGCCTAGCCTTACTTCACTTAATATAATACTTACCAAGTCTTTCCATTTCCTAAAAATTGCGGCAATTTCATTCTTTCTAATGGAGGCATAGAATTCAATTGTGTGTGTGTGTGTGTGTGTGTGTGTGTGTGTGTGTGTGTGTGTATCACATTTTTTTGATCCATTCATGTACTGAGGAGCATCAAGGTTGGGTCCATATCATAGTTACGTGGAATAATGCTGCAGTAAACATGGTTGCGCTTGCAACTTTGGTATGACCTTGTTTGTGATCATTTGGGTAAATGCCTAAATGCCCAAAAGTGGGATTGCTGGGTCATAGGGGAGCTTTACCTGGAGTCTTTTCAAGAACTTCCATACTGCTTTACAAAGTGTTTAAACAAGTTTACACTCCCACCAACAATGCAATAGGAGTTCTTTTAGCCACATCCCCTCCAACATCTGTTGCTATTATATTTCTTGATTATAGCCATTCTAACTAGAGTAAGGTGCAATCTCAATGTTGTCTTGATTTGCATTCTTTTGTAGCTAGAATAGTTGAGCATTTCTTCATGTGCCTAATGGCCATTTTTATTTCCTCTTCAGAGAACTCTCTCTTTAAGTCTTTAGCCCACTTAGTTATCGAGCAGTTGTTTCTTTGAGGATTTGCTGTTGGAGAATTTAATTTTTTGAGTCCTAAGTATATTTTAGATGTGAGACCTTGTCCGTTTTATGTCTCATGAAGATTTCTCCCGGAACGTGGGCTTTCTATTGATCTTGCTAACTATGACCTTTGCTTTGCACAAGCTCTGATGTTTCATGTAATCCCATTTGTCCAAATTTTCTTTGATTTCTGTTTTTTGACTATTATAATATGTTTATTGTATACAGATTCCATTAGCACTTGGAATTTATAATTCCATCGCATCTTGTAATAGCAAATTACTAGTTTCATAAAGAGATGAATTAAAAAATGAATTTCTTAATTTATCTTTCTTTACTCTTTGTTTCTGGCTCTCTATAAAGAAAATTTCAGCCTGTACTAAAAAGCTCTAGAGTTTATCCTATTCCTTCATGCAATGTTTTCATGGTGTCTTCTTTTATTTTGAGGTCTTTGATCCATTTGGAGTTGATTCTCGTGCAGGGTGATATACACGGATCTAGCTTTAGTTTTCTACAGGTGTTTAACCAACTGTGCCAACATCATTTACTCAAAAGGCTGTCTTTCTTCCATTCTATTTTTTTGCTCCCTTGTCAAACATTCAATGACTATAGGTCAGGGGTTCATTTCTGAGTCTTCAGTCCTACTCCATTGGTCCTCAGGTCCGTTCTTGTGCCAGAACCAAGCTGTTCTTATTATTTTTGCTTTTCTTATTACTTATTGCTTTTTAGTAGAGTTTGAAATTTGGAACTGATATTGCTCTAGTGCTGTTCTTTCTTCTAAGGATTGACAAACCTAAAGCCATCATTATAACTTAATGGTGAAAAGTTAAGGACATTTCTTATAAATTCAGGAATGAGATAAGGATGTCTGCTCTCTCCACTACTCTTCAAATTAGTATTAGAATGCTAGATGGGGCAATAAGACAAGATGCTAACTTACATGGGATCCAAATAGAGAAAGATGAAGTAAAACTCTCCATCTTTGCAGATGAGCTGGTCTTGTATTCAAAGAACCCCATGTACTCCACTCCCAAGTTACTTGAGCTGATCAGAAACTTTGGCAAACTAGCCGAGTATAAAATTCACCCTCAGAAATCAATGGCTTTCCTGTATTCCAATAACAATATGAGTGTGGCTGAAATTAAGAAAGCAACCCCGTTTTAATACCCACACAAAAAATAAAATACCTAGGAGTTAACTTAAGAGGTGAAAGACCTCTATGATGGAAATTTAAAAACCTGAAAAAGAAAATGAAAGCATAACTCAGGAAGTGGGCAACCTCCCACGCTCATGGATTGGGAGGATTAACATCATGAAAATGGCAATACTGCCAAAGGCTATATCCAAATTCAATGTGATCCTTATCAATATCCCAATCTCACTCTTCAATGAAATAGAAGAAGCAATCCAAAAAGTCAGATGGAACAGTAAAAGACCCCGAATAGCAAAGAGGTCTTTGGGGATAACCCTGCCTATAGCTCACAAAACACTTAATTCTTAGGTCTGGACGATTGTTCCTAGATAGTGAATTACTTAAGTGTAATTTGAATGCATAAAACATGCATATAAAAATAGCACATTTTCATCTCATGCGAAAACAACCTTTTCTCCATCTCAAATTTATTTCCTGAAAGGCATTTTTAGAGAGAATCTATTTTCATTTTTAGATGAAAGGCTTGTAGGAAACTATGTTCATAACCTGGCTCCTCCTCCCGCACCTCAACACCTAAAACACAAATTTCACAACACATTTACAAGAAACAATAAAAAAAACCCTGGGAATGCTCAGATGCTGAACGTTTTTACAAAACCCAGAATATAACTCTGCTGTCTGAGGGAGGGGCTCTCTGAATAAATTAACAAGCAAACTCCAAAAAGCAGCCAGGAATACAAGATGTGAGTGTCTCTGGCTGCTACTCCATGGACAAGGAGCATGGAAGGGCTTCCTGAGCCTGCTCGAGAGAGCATGGAAGAAAGTTTCCTTGTCAGCCTGAGTACAAAAGTTGCCATCACCCCTCCAGGGCCTGTCTTTCTTGTCTTCTCTCCACAGCAGAGCAGAATAGTCCTGTGCTCCACGAAGGATAAATATTGTACAAGCTGATCCACAGACTGGCTTCTGTTCAATCTGTACTTCTTCCTAGGTGGGCGGCCCCTGCCCTGTGGTGTATGTGTGCTCCCAGGGGCTGATCCTCAAGGCCCAGGCGCAAGTGGCAGGCATGTGCTAGATGTGAGTCAGTGGCATTTTGTCATTCACGCAGCAGCTGCCGGGTTGCTGCCCTAGTCTGACAGCAGGTGCACCCTGATCTTCTCCTACAGTCCCAGGAGAGGTGCACACAAGGGTCCCATATGAAGATGCTGCAACTAGGATCCTACTTCAACAGACAGACCAGCATGCCAGATGAAGTGGCTGCCGCCTGAATTACTAATTAGTTTATGGAGCAGTATTAAACAAAGCGATACATACTACTGTATGATATGTAATGCTCTATCCTTGAGTCTCTAGTTCAAAATCATTGAACTTTTTGCTAGCAAGAATGGATTTTATTGTTTGTATTCATAAGGCCATAGTGGAAAACTGAAATAAAAGTACAACAAAACTCTGACCCGTAAACACGTGATTAAATCTCAGAATTTGAAAAAAAATTGTATGTAAGTAGTACAAATAAAGTTATACTAGAATAGTAAAATACACACAAAATATATTACATTAGTTACATTCAAGTGTAAAGTAAGTTATTACAGACAGAATTCGTACTGGATTAAAAAATATTACAATGGTTTAACAGGTGGAAGTGATATAGTTTATATATTTTGTTTTTATAAAACTTATTTGTATCTCTCAGTTCTGTTTTTCTCAATAAAGGAAAGTGTTAGAAAGTAGATATTATATGTGCCACCTCTTGCTTGCAGTACCACGAAGGGGAGTGGCACTTCCTATTGGGAATCCTGGGATGAAACCCACACCCAGCCCATGTAGACCCATCAGAGGTCCATGTGGTGACCCTAAGGGGGCCCAGGACACTGCATTGCTGCTGCAGCAAGTATAGCACTTGTTGCGGTGGGCTGTAGCCAACAAGCCTCCACTAGTGACCAAACCAAGCAAGCCAGACTCAGATGTCAAAGCCAAGGGAGAAGGCAGGGCAGACGCCAAATCCTGCCTTCCATCTGTGCAGACTACACTGCCAAGGCCAGGCCCATTCCCCTGCTTTGGAGAACAACGAGGGTAGGGGGTGAGCCCATTGCCTCCAAATGGAGTATCCCTGGAATGGTACCCAGAGCTGGGCCCATATGGGCCAGAAGGTTGACGGAGGAGACTACACAGCAAAGCCAAAGGGGCTTCAGTCCCTCGGTGCTGCAGCTGGTGTGCTGCAAATCCAGGCTCCTCTGGCATGGATGAGCATATGTAGGGTTGGACCTGTATCCAACTCCACAGGGACCAGAAAATGGAGGTCCACAGAGATGCTGAAGGGGCTCGAAATTGCTGAGCTGCTGCAGCTGTCACAAGCCGGCTGGCAGAGGGGCCAGCACATGGCTCCAGTCCCCAGACCCCCTTAAAGCCTGATGAGGTGAACCAAGGTTGGGCTACCTGGCCCCAAGGAGGCAGACTGCATGCTCAGCCTTCCTTTACCCATGGACTGTGCAGTGTACAAACATGGTTTCCCCCACCCCGCACTCATGGGGACAGGCAGTGACTCCAGAACAGAGTCTCCCGAGGATGGGCCACGCACTCAGGAGCACAAAAGACCAGTACTAGCACAACTGGAGGAGGAGAGGGCCGCAGTGGCCTCAACTCTAGCCCCATAGCTGCCAGCTGCTGGGTGAAATGGAGCAACTGAGACTGGGAAGTTAAGTGGGAAGTGTGGGCGGGGTTCATCTAGCAATACTGGGGAGCATGCACACACATCCACTCACAGCACATCCACCGTAAGGGAGTTGGCCCCACATTTCAACGGGTGACCTAAGAAGGCACCCACACCCACAGGGACTACAGAAATGGAGTTTCACGTAGTGACTTGGAAAGGGCTCCAGGGCACAGCCTTGGAGCAATGAACAATTGGCAAAAAAAAAAAAAAAAAAGAAAAACGAAAAATGTCCAGGAAAACTATTCATTAATGATAACCTATTACACTTTAAAAACAGTTTTGCTTTCCTCTTGTCCTATATTTTTCCATGGGGACCTCTGAATTAACCAGAAATCTCCAGGATTTCTTCATGCATAGTAACACCAATACATATAGCTTCTATTATTTTTTAATTAAGAGAAGTTGCATTTAGTCCTTTCCCATGTTTGATTCATGTAAAGAAATCCTGAAGTGTATCTGTAAAACACCAAACTCAATATTTCTTCTGAATACCTCACTGAAGAAAGAGAATAAAATGACCAAGCAACTGGTATCACCCATATTGTCACCTATCTAACTATTTCTCTGATTAGAAAATAATCCTGCCTGCACATGTAGATCGCTTATGCAAAATATTTTCCAACAGCTCTTGTTATCTTACATTTATCTTCCTCTTCCTGCCTCCTCTCCTGCTCCTCATCCCTAGGTTCCTGTTTCCCTCTTCCTTCTCTCCTACCTCTATTTTCTCCCTGTCCCCTCCTCTTCTCTCTCGTGCTATGCCCTTTCTCCTCTCTTACCCCTTCCTCCTCCTTTCCTTTCCTCTTTCTCCTACACTTCCACTTTCTTCTACATCTTTATGGTCCTGGGGGTTGGACACACACTAAGCAAATGCTCTGCTGCTCGCTACGGCCTCCTGTCTGGACTTCATTTCAATGACACTCTATTTCTTTGCTACAAACCCAACAAAGTGTTTTGATTCAGGATTTAATTCATTGTACATATTCTACATCATGAATATGTGCTACTTCATACAGTGTGGCTAATAGGTTTGGATTATACTTTGGGCTTCAGTTAAACTCATCAGAAACAATGTTGAAGGCAAGCTAATGTGATCCTGTTACTCCCACATTAATGAACTGGTTACTTTGTATCTTGCACAAGTACTTCCATATTGCTCCCAGTTTAATGAACTGTCACTTTGTGGTAGCACCCACAGTAATACTAACCCAAGGATTGCTGGGGATCAGAAGATTAAGTCCAGAAAGGAAAATCCATGAGATATGCATCTGAAATTAACTATTAAAAAGCCAGAAGAAAACTTGTGACTACGTGGTATAATGCCATACTTCCACAGAATAAGCTGACGACAGGGCCCCCCCGCCACACACACACACACACACACACACACACACACACACAATTTCCCAGCTAGAGCAAGTACAAGATCTGTTTTCCCAATGATATATCTGAGTTCCAAGCCTATGTGTTTGGATATTTTTGAAAGCTGTATCATCAACTTACCTAATTTTAATAAATGACATCCTGCTCACTATTATTTAATGCTGGTTGGAAAATATTTTAAGACACATTTTCATGTAGAAAATTGAATTTTTCCCCTAATCGTGACTGTCTTAGTTTATAAGAAAGAAAGAATTGTGCCTTTAATTCATTAGTTCATAAATTAAAAAAAGTAACCCTAACCCTAGAACCACTTGCCTTTGCATTCAAAAAGCCACACAAATATATTAAATTTATACATCCTATCTTTGATTCAACTCATCTTTCTTAAAATAGTTTCTAGTTTTATTCAATATCTTGTCATTTTTCTAACACGAACCCTAACTGGAACATTCAGGCTAATCCTCACACTAATCATATCCCAATCCTAATATTATTAGCAGTTTTGTATTTCATATTCATCCTAATTCTATCTTGACTTGTTATTCGAAGATTTACTTTCAGTTTGACCCTAAATTTTCCATTTACCTAATGCTAACACTAAGCCCAGCTGGAACTGAAACCTAAATTTCCACCTAATAATAGTCCAAAATTAATATTAAAAAATACTCTAGTTTTTATTCATTGGAATGAATATTCCAGTTTTCACTCTGGAAAGGAGTTTCAATTTGCCCTAATTCCAACAAATTTCCTGACTCTGTCTCTGAAGTTATCTTGTTCCCTAACATGAACCATTATATTACTTGTCATCAAATTCTCTTATCAGGAAAAACACTGTAGTTTCCATTGATCCTACCTTTTCCTGAACCACTGTATCCTAAAACAATTTCATATTTACTTATCTTCTAGTCCATTACTCAATGCTAACTCTCAACCTAAACCTGGCTGGAAAACTCTCATTAATCATTACAAGAATGATCACTGAGAAATATATATATATATACATATATATATATATAATGGTAATGTTCTAGTTACTATTCAGTCTCACATTTTTGTTTTTACTTGATAGTGAAAACTCAATTTTTACTAAAACTTTCCTATTCATAACACTAATCATAATCAGAACAAAATACTGACACTGATTTTAATCCAAATTTTATGTCAATACTAACATTTACTAGTTCGTATTACCCTAGTTTTCATTCATCCTAACTTGATTCAAATATGCCTTCCAAACATAGGTTTCAATTTTTTTCCAATATCTTAGTCACTTTCTAACCCTAAACTTAATCTTAACTGGAATATTGAGAATAAATATAAGCCTAATTGCAAGTAGATTCTAATATCAATAGCAGTACTCTAATTCAAATTCATTCTAATTCTTACCAGACTTATTCCAAAATTTACCATCAACTTGAGCTTCATTTTTTTTTCTCCTTCACTCTAACCCTAAACGTGGCTGGAATCCTAACCATAACCTTAACACAAATGGTATGGCAATTCTAAAATTTATGAAAAATACTAGTTTTGTGCAATCCTAACTGAAATTCCACTTGTAATTCTTGAAATAAATTGCAAGTCTTCCTAAACCCTACAGATTTTCTCACTCTTATCTCTGAACTTATCCTGTTCCATAAGAGGAATCATTAAACCAATTGATCTCAAATCCTGATATTATGAAATACATTATACGTCCATTATCCCAGCTTTTCCTGAATTCCTAGAACCTAAAATAAGTTCAGATTTAATTAACATTTATCCCATTCCTTTTTTTTCTTTTTGTTGGTTGTGGGGTTTCATCTCTGGGTCTGGGCTTAATCCCTGAGTTCTAGGCATGGGCATAATCCCTGAGTTCTTTAGCTCAAGGTGTGCACTTTACCACATGAGCCACAGCACCACTTTCTGGTTTTCTGGTGGTTAATTGGAGATAAAATTCTCACAGACTTTCCTGCCAGGGCTGGCTTTGAAATGCGATCCTCAGAAATCAGCTTCCTGAATAGGTAGGATAATGGACGTGAGCCACCAGTTTAATATATTTCTTTACTCAATCCTTAACCTCCTTTAACCAGAAATCTAATCCTAATCACAACCTGAATTAACACCAAATGGTTAATGTAAGGAAAATTGTCTGGATTCTATTCAATCACACATTTTTTTGCTTCTACTTCTTAGTGGAAAACTAAATTTTACCCTAAAGCTTATCCTTCCTTAATCCTAACAAGAACTAAAACAGTAACACTTTAAACCAAATTATATATGAATGTTTAAAATAACACCCACGCTTGTTTTCATTCATTCTAACTTTGATGTTATTCATTCTTCTTAAAATATGTGGCAGTTTTACACAATATCTTACTTTTTTTTTCTCATCCTAAACCCAGCTCTAACTGGAACACCTTGCCTAATCCTAAACCTACATATAACCGAATCATAATGTTAATAGCAAGCGTCTATTTCACAATTATGCTATCTCTTGCTCAGCGTGTAGGTCTAAATTTTATTTGCATTTTGACCCTAAATTTTTAACAGTGTTTTTTCTATTTCCTGTCAAGTTTTATTTTTCATTTCTTTTTAATTTTATTTTATTGTAATGAGGCTTACATAGGGATTACAGTTACATGTGTAAGGTAATGAGTACATGTCTCGTTGAGCATTGTTACCCCCTTCTTTGTTGTTGTCCCACTATCCCTTCCCTCTCCAACCTCCATTACTCCTCTCTCCCCATGGTGTAAAGTTCATTTTCAGTTCAGTGTGCTATGAGTATTATTGTTGCAATAGGTCATCCTGTGTGGAGCCTAAATTTTCTATTTCTCTAACCCTAATTCTAATTCTGTCTGGTATCCTAACCCTAACCATAATAATAATGATAACTCAATTCAGAAGTTAACAGAAAATACCCCTTTTTGTTCAACCTGATAATCCACTGTACGTCTTGGATTAAATTGCAGTTTAGCTTAAATCTTCCAAATTACTTTATATGTGCATATAAAAAGATGTAATTTTATGTGAAAAACAGAAGAGCTTTGGAGAAAGGAGTAACAAAAAGGAAATAGAGGGAGTAAAATCAAATATTTTAATATATTATAGAAAGAGCAAAATTAAACTGCCATTTCTGAAAATGAATAACCATTAACAAAACAATAAAATGTTTCCATTCTTAAAGTGCATTATACTTCAATATAAAGTTTATCTCAAAATAGAAATTCTGCATCTAATCTAATGTACGTTTGCATGCAAAAAATTCTGTGACTTCTAGTCTTATTATGTGATATTAATTATATTTTTATTGTGAAATGATCCCTACTTATATTTATTACAAACTTCTGTAATTATACAAATCATGCCTGTACATGCTAATTTACGTAATTTAATACACAAACAAAAGTATCTTTTTTCTTGTCTCCCACAGGGAAGGATGAAGTGCTGAAATATACTAAATAGAAGCACTCTAACAGAGAGTCTATAGGGAATGGAAATTTGCAACGTGAGGTTGGGAACATGAGCACTTTCTACTTGGCTGAACAGAATTCTTGTTTCTACAGTACTTTCTTGGCATTTAGTCACACAGTGAAAGCCACAAAATTTGAAGTTTATATGAAAGAATTACATTCCTAAAAGTTGCGTCAACCCTGCTCAAAAGGTCAATTTTATCACTAGTTCTTCGTGCTTGCTGGCTGATCAGTTTCCCTATCATATTTACATATTATTAAGCATATTAGTCATTGAACTGGCAGTACATGGTAGAAGACTCCTGAAATCACATCTATTGCAGTGTAATATTTAGGAGAGAAGAAAAAGATTATATTGATCTCCAATTCCTCCCTTTGGCCTTCAATATAGTAATTAATTGTCAAAACAATCACATAAGATGTTAGTCTATTTTCCAAATTTAATTAGAGATTAAGCAAGTGTTTTTTGCAGTAAAGTGATGACAGTAGTATCACAGCTCTGATATGGGCACCTCCTCCCTAACAAGTAATGCTATATGAAGTGTAAATATGGACGCCACACTAAATTCTCTCTCTCTCTTTCTCTCTCTCTCTCTCTACACACACACACACACACACACACACATCGGAGATCAGTTCCATTCCTCTGTAATTATAGTTGATTGATGTTTGTTCCCTTGCTTTTCTTTGATTCAGGATCTTACTTGGACCTGTATGTTTCCCCGAGATCAAGTCCCTTCTTTGTATACCGTGTATCTTTGTATGTTTCAGGTCAATTAACAGTACCTTGAATACAACATCTTCAAACTTGACATTCAAGTCAAACTCCATGAATTCATATTACTATTCCAAAATACTAAAATGTATTGGATCTAGGGACAAAATGCCCACCTTGTTATTTTAGAAGGAATTGACATCATGAAAAAGAAGAATATTAACCAGGAACCGAGGTAAGAGAATGGGAGTATGTGGGAAAATGTAGAATACTGTATGTGTGTTAGAGATACAGAATAATAGGCTCATTTATTGAAAATTTGTCATCCTATATTGAAAGCTCAATTTAAGCATACAGTTTTCCAGTTACTTTGCTTACCTATCACTTCTGATCACAAATCCTCTTATGAATGTTTATATTATCTTTGAATAAATCACACAATTTGCAGGTACTTATCATCTTAACGAAAGACAGTCTGCTTCTAGGTTTTTCATTATATGTGACAAACCCTTATTTTTTGTTTCCCTGTTTGCTGAATAAATGTATTCCTGGAAACAGGTATTGACAACAAATCTGAGTGTTATTTTCATTTTATAATTTCAAATATAATATAAACTTTGTATTGACTAGTTATTTTTTTAAATGACTGATATTCATGAACACAATATTTTGGTGCCTTTAAGTCAATTGAGAATTGCTGTGGTAGTTCTTATGTCTAATTGACTTAACCATTATGTTATTCATGTATAAACATTGCATTGCACTTTTTTATTTTTATATATAAAATAATCCCCAAGGGTTTTCTTTAAAGTGGTAATGGGGGGAGGTTGTCTTCTTGTTCCAAACTTTATATTTATGTCAGTAAAATTACTAGAAACACATTCTGTTTACTGGAGCAATATAAAAGATGAGAACATATTTCTAAAGAGAATGGATTGATTGATTAAAACATAGAATAGAGTAAAATAGTCAGGTTTCTTGTTTGAGACTCCATAAATTTCATATGAATGTAGCTCAAGATAAGAATCAAAGATAAATTCATATTTATATTACTGAGATTTACATCACAATATAAGAAATATACGTATTTTAAGGAATTGGTTATTCAAAGACCTAGATACCTAATGGATGAAGAATGGAATTGAAAAAAAGCAGAGGAAAACAATTCAACATGCATCTATTATGATTTTATAATACTAATATGAAAGCAATGGAACTTTTGCCTTTCTGAAGAAGAACGTTTAGGCAGTAATTTCAATGTAAGTTAGCAATTGCAATGAGTCTAAAGTCTTTTCTTCCAACATATCCAAGAATTCTATACTCATCCTTTGAAGAGTAAAAAAGTAATTATTTTCATTAGCTTTGCTTAATATGAATTTATTTGTAGTAAATAGGTTAAAATGTCTTCTTTCTCTCAATATAATAAGATACATTCTGTCTCTTTCTGTTTCTTCATACAAGCCTGAAATCACTACTTCAATGTAATATAAGCAGAAAAACAAAAATAACCTGATACAATAATTACAAATCCTAAATTATGTGAAAACATACACAATATAAAAAATAAATCTGAGGAAGAGGAAAAACAATGATAGAATAACAGCAGAAAATTATTCTAGCAATCTCTAATGAAACAGAGGTTTATAGTCCTAGCAGATACTCCACTTCTAGAGGGTCACATCAAATCAGCTATAATTATAGATATGCAGCTATAAAAATTGACATAACTATAAACATATAATTCATAAGAAGATTTTATACTGTCTTCACAAGAAAACAGAATTCTATGAAAAGGTGCCAGCCAGGTAGTTGACTGCTATAACTGTGTTGGCCAACACATTCAAAAGCACATCTGCAGTCTGGAAATAAATGGGCAACATGGAAAAAAGCAGGAACAGAAGCATACATCAGAGAAAGCCACATCCGTACACATAGACAATTCACCATACCACTGGACATTCCGAACTGTCACTGGGACCACAAATATTAACATCACAACATCTCACCACAACTGATTTCTATTACTACACTTAATGCACCTGACAAAAATGCAATTCCAGAAAAACAAATCATAACAGGAGACCAAACAAAGACCTGGCAAATCAACCAAGAACATAGAGAGTCACCTATTAAGGTCATAGATCCTCCAAAGAAAACCTCCAAATGGACAAAACAAATCAGAAAAATACAAGAAAAGTGACCTCAAGGTAGTATAATTCACACAGTAAATAACCAGGCATTAAAACAGACAATCAAGGACCTAGAAGAGAGTTATCAAACGTATTACAGATACTGCTGAAAAATGTGATTAATGGAAAGATAGAAAACCTCTACAAGGAAATTTGTGAACAAATGAGACCAACCAAAGATTAGCAAAATAATTCATGAAGACTACAAACAGAAAGATAAATAAATTCTGAGAAGTCAAGGGAGTCCAAGAAAAAATGGATGCCTAGTTAAAAGATATGAGAGAAGACACAGCTAAGAAAACAACGCTTGCAACTCCCCCACCCAAAGAAAAAATGTACAGAGGGCTGGGAAGGTGGCTCAGTGGTAGAGCACTTGTCTTGCATGCCTGAAGACCTGAGTCCAATTCATCAGCACCACATAAGCAAAAAAAAAAAAAGAAAAAGAAAAAAGAAAAAGAAAAAACCCGGAAGTGGCACTGTGGCTCAAGTGGTCGAGCGCTAGCCTTGAGCTGAAGAGCTGAGGGACAGTGCCCAGGCCCAGAGTTAAGTCCCCATGACTGGATCCAAAAAAAATGTACATAAAGTCCATAAAAGACTTAAAACAAAGGTTTAATAGAGAGACAGAACCCCTAAAAAATTACCAACTAGAAGACGGTGAAATCAAAAACAAAGTAGAAAGTCTCCACAGCAAATAGATGACATAGAAGATAATCTGAGGGCCAAATACAAAATAGCTCTAATAGGGAAGAGGAAACAATCATTTAGAACAAATCCAAGAAATAAGAAATGATCGTGCCAGAACGTCAAGACTCAGTTAGAAGATCAAATTTTGAGGAGATAGGAATCAAGAAGGAGAAGAGCAGGAAACTAAATGGATGGGAAACATATTACAGAATTCTAGCAGAGAACATGCCAAACATCCAAAGAGATAGGCTCATTCAGAGAAGAGAAGCCTTTAAACAAACACAGAATTCTAGAACTGAACAATCCACCATGACATCATAATCCATTAGAGGATCATTAACGATCAAGGAAAGGATTCTTAAAGCTGCCGTAGAGAAAAGAATGATTATTTATAAAGGATATACAGTCAGAATAAAAACAGATTTCTTAGCTGATATGGTAAAAAGGAGAGCCTGGAATGATGTATGACAAACACTAAAGGTAAACAACTACCAACCGTGAATACGGTCCCAAGCCAAACTTTCCTTTACATTTAAAGGATAAATAAACATATTTCATGACAAAGACAACTTGAAACAACGTATTTCCATCAAATCAGCATGATAGAATTTAATCAAATATATCCTACATAGAGAAGATCAAGAAGAACAGGAACTGGTTATATAAAATGTTCCCTACAAGAGTTCAAGGTAAATTTATTAAGAGTACATCAGGCACAGCTCCTAACAACAGGTGTATAACATAGCAGGACTTATCAGATATTTCTGCCTTAACTCTCAATAGCAATGGACTTAAATTTCCAAATAGAAGACATAGATTAGATAGCATTTAAAAACAAGATGCATCCATCTAATATCTATGAGAGACACATTATCAAACACATTCTATGAAGCTAGAATTAGACTCTTCCCCAAATCACGTAGGGACTCACCAAAGAAAGAGAACTATGGACTCAACTCTTTGATTAGCATTAAAGAAGAACTTCTTAATAAAATTCTCACTAACCAATTTCAGCAACTAACAAAAAAATCATATGGTATGATCAAATAGGATTCAACTTGGATAAAAGTCGATTTAATATTCTTGTGAATAAACATAATACAAACTATCAGCAGAAGCAGGGTCAAGAAACACATGATCGTCTATAGGGATGTAGAAATAGCTTTTAACAAGCTCCAATACCGCTTTATGATTAAAAGGTCTGAGAAGCTAAGAATGCATGGAACATTCCTCAATATAATACTGAGTATGTATATGACACAGATAATTAGCATTTACCTCACGGTGGAAGCCTGAAGACATTAACATCAGGAATGAGACAAGATGTCCACTCTCTCTACTACTCTTCAATATGGTAGTGGAATTTCTTTTAAGAACAATAGACAAGAGAAAAACATCAAGCAGATCCAAATATGGAAGGAGTAAAACTATCCCTTTTTACAGATGAAATGTCCCTGTATTTAAAAGACCCTGTGGCTTCCTCCCTCAAGTTAGTACAGGTGATGCTAACCTTCAGCAATGTAGCTGGGTATAAAAACCACAAGAATCAGTAGTTTTTCTGTTACCAACAATGGGAAGATCCACGCTGAAATTCAAAATACAACCTATATGTATTAGCCTCAAAAACAAATTAAATCTACACAGAACAAAACAACAACAACAAAACTAGGAATTAATTAAATTAAAATTGTGAAGGACCTATATGTGAAAACTTTAAAAATATACAAAGGGAAATTGAAGGATATTCAAGGAAATAGAAAGTCTTTCAATGTTCCTGGTTAGAAGAATTAACATTTTAAACATTGCAATATTTCCCCCAATTTTGCAATGCAATACTCATCAAAATCCTAACAATATTCTTCCATGCAGTAGAGAAAGCAATCCAACTTTAATATGGAATTACAAAATTTCAGATGATACAGAATGCTTAGAAATGAATTCATGTGCATATAGTCATCTTACACACACACACACACACACACACACACACACACACACACACACACACACACACACACACAATGGGATTATATTCACCCATCAGAAAGATGACTTTTCACCAGTGGTAAGGAAAATAAAAAGTTTGGGAAAATTATATTAATAGAAAAGAGAAAGGAATGCAGACACAGAGCAATATAGGTTTCATGGATTCATTCATTTATTGAAACTAGAAGGTGCATACAAATCTATTAGTAAACAAGACAGATTCTACCTCGTCCCAGTTAATATGGCCATTACCAAGAAAACTAAGACTAGCAAATGCTGGACAATTGGGAACTCTATTACAATGTTGGTGGGAAATTAAACTCGTTCAACTATTGTGGAATGCAGTACGGAGTTTCCTGAAAAGACTAAAGCTATATCTCCCTTAAGACCCAGTAATTTCCCTCAGGGGCAGTAATCCAATCAATAACAAACAGCCTCACATGAAAGCTACCAGTATATCCATGTTCAGGCCCCAGGCCCAGAGTTGAAGGACTGGAAAAAATTTACCACTGCTGGTGTTTGTTTCCGCAAATATGAACAGTTTGATATAAGATACCAAATCAATCTATTTCCAGTAGCTAGTTTAGGACTTAAAGGTAGTGGGGGATAAAATGGCTCCTTTGTTGAATGTTAGAAGATGTAGGCAGTCCATGAAATGGGGATTTGTTGTTGTTGTTCGAGGTGCTTGAAGTCTGGGCTTGGGAACTGTCCCTGAACTCTTCAACTCAAGGTGAGTGCTCTACCTCTTGAGTGAAAGTGCCTCTTCTGGTTTTCTGGGGGTTAAATGGAAATAAGAGTTTCAGGGCTTTCTTGCCCAGGGTGTCTTTGAAATGAAGTCCTCAGATCTCAGCTTCCTGAGTAGCTAGGATTATAGCTGTGAGCCACTGGCACCAGGTAAAAATGGGGGATTATTAGAAAAGAAAATCGCCCTCTTCACCTGTGTCTAAACCACAGATACTATTATTAGAACACTTCACCTTTAACTCATTTCATCAGACATTTGTAAATTTTCTCTTTTCCTTCATGTGGGAATACTGCAGTCAATATCAACTCAGCTAAGGGACTGGATCAATTGTATGGTAATTGCTAGCACCTAATTTAAGAACTTTTATATCAAAAGAAATAAAACACTCATTTGGAAGATTTGTGTTTTCTTTTTATTACAAATCTCTGCTAGATTACTTATTAATGTGATATTGGACCTCCTAAGAAAATGATGACATTTTCTTTCTCTTCAGCCTTCTCCCACATATGGTCAAATATTTAAGAATTCAAAGATTTGTATTGATAGTTGATTAAGCTGACTACTAAGAAAATGTGCATTTCTGGAATTTGATCTGCTGTCTTGTTATTACATGCAAAGGCTTTCTATGATTTATTTGTTCTACAAGGCATTCTACTTTCCAATCTTTGTGTGACCAATTTTAGTGTCTCTGATCAGTCTTTCTGACTCTCTCTCTGGAGTCACATTTGAGTTTGCCTCATAAAAAATATTTTAGTTATCAGCTAAATGACTCTCAGCTTCTGTTTTTTGCCTGATTTCATTTAGGCTGTGATAGCAACCCTGCCTGGCTGTGCTTACTGGAGTGCTTTTTGTGTATTTGTTAGTGTGTGTGTGTGTGTGTGTGTGTGTGTGTGTGTGTGTGTGTGTGCATGTGTGTGTGTGTGTTTTGTTTTAGAGGTCTAGGATTACTATTCAAGGTAGTAGTTTCTCTTGGCCCCTGTGACCCCCTGGCCTAGAGTCGATGGGTTTTTCTAAAGATACAAAGAGCAGCTTACTAAATTCCTGTTTTAATTGTCCCACAATGAGGCAATCAGGCATCCTTGCAAAGCCATCAATAATGCTTTGTAACCACTTACAGAAGTTGTCTATCAAGATGGCGTTCCAAGGTTGACTGTGAAAATTGTTCATTTCCAAGCAGGCACCATAAAGCATATCACATTCCTGGGATCAAACATTTGGAAGGAAGGTTCCCCTTCCTTCCTTCTCTTATAATAGATCAAACCATAATATTCTTCAGTTGTAGAGCCTGGAGCACATTTTCTCAAGAATATTCTGTAGTGAAAAAAAGGACCAACTTTCAAAATAAAGGTGAAAATACTTGTCTACAACAGACTGGTTTATCTTGCTTATATCTGTTGTTTTTTTCATTAAATCAAACACATGGATAATTTATATTGGTATTAGACAAGTGGCAAAGGATTAATGGGATAAGCATTCAGTTTACTTTCGTATATCCAATATAATACACTTAGCCCATCATGAAAAATTAACTACAACTGTAGAAAAAATGTCAGGAATATAAAATAAGCCTCAAGATAAGGTCAGGAAGATGGCGGAGGAGAAGCTGGAGGCTAAACAAGCTCTAGCAGTTTTAGTGGTCCAGTGAACAGTACTAGGCCAGAGAATTACACCAAGTGTGCCATCACAGTACAGAGAGTTTTGCCAGAGAGGGAAAATCAAGGCAAAGAGACAGATCTGAGCACTTGCCGCTCCCGGCAAGTGCTCAGATCTGTCTCTTTGCCTTGTGGCAGCGGCAGCAGCGGCGGTGCCCGTAGCCGTCATACCTGCAACACAGAGGGTCTGGGACAAAGGCACCAGATGCAGCAGGCAAGCTGATTCTACTCAACACCAGCAAGAACTGACAAGGAGCAGATATCTTCACACTGCAGATCGCAGACCAGAGACGACCCAGGAACCAAGACTCCGGCAGCATGGAGTAGAAGCCTGACATCCTCACTCCTTCTTAGGGATCAGAGGAGGGAAGGCATTCATGCCCCACCCCATTACTGGAGATCTCCATCTTTGATACTGACAAAGGCTTGGCTGAGTTGCCAGTTCCAATTCAGGCCTTGGGAGAAAACAAGACAGCTATTTGGCAGGTCACATGAACCTGCCCAGACCTGCCAGGTTCAACTCCACCCAGGAAAAAGTCACCCACCCCAGGCAGAGTAAATCTGCCCCCTGGGAGTGGCTTTCTTCACTGGGTAAACAGAGCCAGAGCCTGTGCCTCCCTAAAGCAGCTTAGACATTCTATTGAAATTCAGTAAACATAAACTCTGAGAAAGGCTGCAGGCTGTGCTCTGTGAGTGTCTCAGAAGCTAGCCCCTCAGGGAAAAGCTACTGTTTGCTGAAAGGCCTCAACTCTACCCAGAACCTAACCTCATCAAAGCATCTCCAAACAAGAGAAAACAGACATCTCCCTCTTTTGCAATACTCAGAACAGATCCCTCTCCCACTGAACTAGCCTGAGAGGAGGATCACAAAGCAGAGCATTTTTCGGCTTGCCCAAACAAACTGCCTTAAGTAACAAATCAAGCCACAGGAAAACCAAACACCACAAGCCGACCAGGGACTCCACCAAGAGTCTGGTTACTGGCACAAGGGAAATACAGAATCTTCCTATCCCCCAGCCCACAAAAAAAAAATGAAAGAACTTTCTTTTTGCTTTTGTACGTTATTTTTAATTTTTTGTTTTTTTAATTTTTGTTTTTATTGTTTATTGTTTTCTTCCTCATATAATTTTTATTTTAGGTGAATATTTGTGTGTGCTTATTTTTTAATCTCTACTGAACTTTCGTTCCCTTTCTTTCTTTCTTTCTGTTCTCATTCTTTTCACTTCTCTTTTATTCGTTTCTGCATGACTTAATTGCTGTTGTGGTCAACCTCAAATATACCCGTCATCGATTATTAGATCTTATCCTACATTGCGTACATACTTAATCCAGAAATTTATTACTCAATTCAAAACCTCTTAGAGATAAATTCTTTAATAGCAGTATTACCTATTTATACCCATATAATATTTTAAAACATTTTTATTTTTCTAGTTTTTCATGTCTCCTTTCTATGCCTCCCCTCCTTTCATCCCATCCCCATTCTTCTCTGAATACTACTTCTTCAAACTCGCAGTTTTTAAGGGTTTCCTTTTTTAATATTAAATTTGTGTTTTTCCATTTTTTCTTGTCTTTTTTCCTTTTTCTTTTTTTTCTTACTATTTTTTCTCCCGCTGCTATCATTCTCTCCAATCAATTTCCCTCTTTGAGATGAGGAAATGGTTAATTCCACTCTCCCTCACCTTCCCACATCACTCCAATCCTATTGTTCCCCAAATTTTACCTAAACCTAATAATTTCTGGTTGCCAAATTCTCCTTTGCTGTTTTTAGGCCATAAAGACATAGTTGTTTGATGTTCAATAGATTGTATCTCTTGAACCAGATTATATCTGCAGACTTTTGACTGTGCAACTACGGACTTTGGTTTATGCTTACCTTAAAATAGTGTTCTAGCAAAAAACGTGTTATTCTCATCCCAAATGGGCAGAACAAGCCGGAAAAACACAAGAAAAATGGCAAGCCAGGGGTTCTCAACTCCCATCATGACAATCAGGGGAGAAAAGAGATAATGAATAATCCAGAGGAGAGTTCTCAAAAAGCTCTACAAACACTACAGGTAAACATGGTAAATGAAGAGAGTTAAAACCTGCAAAAGTCTCAATGTGAGCATGATAGGGAGAAAGAGGAGGCAAACTAAAGATCAATACAGGAGAAGCATTAGCTTGAGGAAGCTACTCAAAGATTGATACAGGAATTTCATGAGCAGATTGAGAACACTCAAAGAGAAATAAAGGAATTGTGTGAGCAGGTTGAGATCAGTCAAAGAGATAGACAGCAATTACGTGAGCTGGCTGAGCACAGACAAAGAGAAAGTCAGGAATGGCGTGAACAGGCTGAGAACACTCAAAGAGAAATTCAGGAAATGTGTAAACGTGGGGATGATAATCAAAGAGAAATACAGGAACTGAGAGATCGGGATGAGAACGGACAAAGATCAATGGAGGCATTAGTGGAATACAGAAACAGAGAGCTGAAAGAAATCAGTGAGACGGCAAAGGGAATGCTCATTGGAAAACAACAGAAGGAATGGGAGTCCTAGGAAACCATAACCAATCAACTAAGTGATTTGAGAATAAACACTGAGCACCAAAGTAAGGAAGTAAAGAAGTTCTTACAAGATCTAGAACAAAGTTCCAACAAAGAATTTGAAGTCATCAAAGTCAACCAATTAGAAGAAATAATAAAAAACTAAGTAGAAAGTCTTGACAGTAGGTTAGACCATGCAGAAAATCGAATCTCAGGGATTGAATACAGCCTAGATATTATAGAGAAAGAACATAAAACCATCCAAGACAAATCCTAGAAATATGATATATCTACTCAAATCTATTTGGAAAACACCATCAGAAGGCCTAATCTGAGGATAATGGGTGTAGAGGAACACCTAGAGACAAAAGTTAATGGTCTAGGAAATTTGTTTAACAGGATCCTAGCAGAGAACTTCCCAAACATGTAAAAAGACAGGGCTATTCAAATACAAGAAGCTTTTAGAACTCCAAATAGACCAGACCAGAACAGGACATCCCACTGTCAAATTATTATCTGCACAGGATCAATTCAGACCAAGAAAAAAATCTTTAAAGCTGTCAAGGAGAAAAGATCAATAACTATAAAGGGAAACCAATGAGAATCACCTCAGATTTCTCAGCAGAGAAAATTAAAGCAAGAAAAGCCTGGAATGATGTATACCATCCCCTAAAGACAAGCAACTATCAACCAAGAATACTGTACACAGTTAAACTCTCCTTCATATCCGAAGGTCAAATAAAAAACTTCCATAGTAAAGAAAAATTGAAACAATATATCTCCACCAAACCAGCTCTACAAAGACACCTAAAGATGTCCTACACATAGAAAACCTACAAGACCACAATAAACACCAAGAAACCGCACCCAAGTTGAGAATCCAAGAACCATAGGAAGTACTCAGTTGCGGAAGCCTTAAAGAAGGTGAATAAAATGGCAGGAACTCCCAAATACCTCTAAGTCCTATCTCTTAACATTAATGGGCTTAACTCTCCAATTAAGTGACGTAGACTAGTTGGATTAAAAAGGAAGATCCTTCTACCTATTGCCTTCAGGAATCCCACCTTGTCCATAAAAACAACACATTTTGAATGTGAAAGGCTGGAACAAAATCTACCAAGCAAACAGCTCCCTATAAACAGGCAGGAGTTGCAATACGAATATCAGATAAAATAGTCTTCAAATTAAAATTAGTTAGAGGAGATAAAGAAGGTCTCTCAATACTAATTAAGGGATCTCTACTTCAGGAGGTTATTACAACTCTAAATCTCTATTCGCCAAACAATGGATCATCCAAATTTATGCAAAAAACACTACTTTCTCTCAAATCTCATTTAGATCCAAATACATTAATTGTCGGGGACTTTAATACACGACTATCCCCACTAGATAGATCAACTTGGCAAAAACTCAACAGAGAAACCAGAGATATAAACAACTGCATAGAGCAACTACATTTAACAGACACCTACCAAATATTTCACCCAGCATCATCAGAATACACGTTCTTCACAGCAGCACATGGAACATTTTCCAAAATAGACTACATTTCAGGTCCCAAATCAAACTTTTCCAAATTCAGGAACACTGTAGTAAAACCTTGCATTCTCTCAGATCACAAGGGAAAAAAATTAGAACTCAACACCAAAAGCCACCAAAGAAAGTCCTGTAACATATGGAGGCTGAACAACACACTGTTGAACCACCAGTAGGTCATGGAAGAGATTAGAAACGAAATTCATGTGCTCAAGGTATTCAACATAAATGAGCACACAAACTACTAGCTCCTCTGGGACACAGCAAAGGCAGTACTCACAGGCAAGTTATATCTTTGAGTTCTTACATCAATAAATTCGAAAGATCCGAAACTAACAATTTAATGAGACAGCTGAGCCTCCTTGAAAAAGAGCAAGATGAACCCCAATCTTGTAGAAGGAAAGAAATAATTAAAATTAAATCAGAATTAAATGAATTAGAATAAAAAATAGAAAGAATCAACAAAACAAAGAGATGGTTCTTCTAAAAAAATCAACAAAATAGATAGACCCCCAGCAAATCTTATCAGAAAAAGAAGAGAATACACCCTAATAAATAAACTCAGAGATGAGAATGGAAATATCACCACAGAAACAAGATTCAGAACATTATAAGGGAATACTTCTCAAACATTTATGCTAATATGTCTGAGAACTTGGCAGAAATGGACCTTTTCCTAGCAAATATCAACATGCCAAAACTAAATCCAGATGAGTTAAACCATCTTAACTAGCCCATATCAAGCATTGAAATAGAAACAGCAATGAGACCTCCCATCTAAGAAAAGCCCAGGACCACATAGTTTTACAGCAGAGTTCTACAAGGCCTTCAAAGCAGAACACACACCAATACTCTTTCAAATTTTAAATGGAATTGAAAGAGAAAGTTCACTACCAAATTCATCCTATGAAGCTATAATAACCCTCATCCCAAAATCAGGCAGGGACTCATCAAAGAAAGAGAACTATAGACCCACTTCTTTGATGAACATTGATGCAAAACTTCTCAACAAAATTTTGGCCAATCAACTTCAACAATTCATCCAAAAAATCATATGCCACAATCAAACAGGATTCATTTCAGGGATGAAATGCTGGTTCGAAATACGCAAATCAAATAACATAATTCATCACATCAACAAGAGCAAGAATAAGAACCACATCGTTATCTCAATAGATGCAGAGAAAACATTTGACAAGATCCAACACCCCTTTGTGATGAAGGTTCTGCAAAGACTAGGAATCCATGGAACCTTCCTCAACAAAATAAAGACTGTATATTAAAATCTCTAGCCAGTATTATGCTCAATGTTGAAAAATTAACTCCATGTCCTCTAAACTCAGGAACAAGACAAGGATGCCTACTCACTTCATTGCTCTTCAATCCAGTATTAGAATGCCTAACTACAGCAATAATAAAAGATGCAAACATCAAGGGGTTCCAAATAGGGAAAAAGAAAGTAAAACTTTCCCTCTTTGCAGATGACATGATCTTGCATTTAAAGAATCCCATGGTTTCTGCTCTCAAATTCTTCAAGGTGATTCAAAACTTTCGTAAAGTATCAGGGTATAAAATTAGCCTTCAAAAATCAATGGCTTTTCTATATGCCAACAATGAGAAAAGTGTAGCTGAAATCAGGAAAGCAACTCCATTCGTAATAGCTCCACAAAAAATAAAATACCTAGGAATTAACCAAACAAGTGAAGGACATCTATGATGAAAACTTTAAAAACCTGAAAAACGAAATCAAAACAGAACTTAGAATGTGGCAAAAACTCCGATGCTCCTGGATTGGAAAAATCAACATCGTGAAAATGGCAATACTTTCCAAAGCTATCTACAAATTCAATGCAATACCTATCAATATTCCAATTTCATTCTTCAGGGAAATAGAAGACTCAATCCAAAAATTCATATAGAACAATAAAAGACCCTGAATAACAATAACAATCTTTAACAGAAAGAACAGTGGTACTGGCACAAGAGCAGACCGCAGGACCAATTGAATAGACTTGAAAACCCAGAAATGAACCTAAAGACCTGTAGCCATCTAATCTTCAATAAGAGAGCTAACAAAAATAGAATGAAAGAAAGACAGTCTCTTCAGTAAATTGTGCTGGTAAAATTGGTTAACTACTTGTGGAAAACTAAAGCTAGATCCTTATATATCAACTTGCACCAGAATCAACTATAAATAGATCAAAGACCTCAGAGTCAAAGCAGATACTCTGAAAACATTATAGAATGGAGTAGGAGAAACCCTAAGCCTCCTTGGTGCAGGCCGAAATTTTTTAAATAGAGACCCACAAACACAACAAAAGAAAGAAAGGGTGGAAAATTGGCATTGCATGAAATTTCAGAGCTTCTGCATGGCAAAGGATAAAGCTAGCAAAATCAATAGAAAGCCCACGGATTGGCAGAAGATTTTTCACTAGCCATACAACAGACAAGGGTCTCATATCTAAAATATACCTGGAACTTAAAATTTTAAATCCCCACAAAACAAATCTTCAAACAAACAATTGCCCAATAAATAACTGTGCTAAAGACTTAAAGAGAAACTTCTCTGAAGAAGAAAGAAGGATGGCCAATAGACACATGAAAATATGCTCAAGCTCTCTAGCCATAAAAGAAATGCAAATCAAAACAACAATGATATACCACCTCATCCCAGTTAAAATGGTTACAAACAAGAATTCTAATAACAACAGCTGCTGGAGGGAATACGGACGGAAGGGAACCTTACTGCATTGTTGGTGGGAGTGTAAACTTGTTCAACCACTTTGGAAAGTAGTATGGAGGTTCCTCAAATGACTCCACATAGAGTTCCCTTATGACCTGGCAATCCCACTTTTGGGCATTTACCCAAATGATCACAAACAAGACCAAACTAAAGTTTCCAACACGACTATTTTTATTGCAGCATTTTTTACCATAGCTAAGTTATGGAACCAACCCAGATGCCCCTCAGTAGATGAATGGATCAAGACAATGTGGTATATATACCCAATGGTATTCTATGCCTCCATCAGAAAGAATGACATTGCCACATTTGTTAGAAAATGGAAAGACTTGGAAAAAATTATATTAAGTGAAGTAAGCCACACCCAAAAAAACATAGGTCCCATGGTTTCCCTTATTTGCAATATCTAGTATATGTCTGAGTCAAGCAGAAAAGTTCAGATAAGTTGATATTAGTGCAATGAACCCCAAGATAAGTATTCAATTTTTTTTGTTTTTTTTTCCTTTTATTCAATTGTTTCTATCATATTTATAAGATGATGTTTGTCTTGAGCATCCCTCCCATTTTCGTGTTCTTTGTTTTGTTGAATGTTGCAGATCTGATGGCAGTATTCTTCTGCTGGTGTTCTTGTAGTTGTTCTTGTCCTCAGCTCTCTCACGGAATCTTGTTGTATCAGACATCTGAGAGCTGTGATGGGAAAGATGGGATGGCCACATTCCCAGGCTCTGGGAAATCCTTTCTTCTCTCACTCAGTGACTAGGCATCAATATCCTAACCTACTCCAAAGTTTCCTCGAATCTCTTGCTCACCACTCAGCTACCTCTACTTTCCTCAATGGCCGGTAGTGGTGTCAACCAACAGAGGGAATTCTGGTGCTACAGGGCAGCATGGAATGTGGGCGTGGCCAGCATTCTTGAATCCCATTGGTCAGAAAGAACCATGAAAGAATGGGGTTGTGGCTGGAATCCTGTGATGCAGGCAGCATGGGCGGAGTAAAGATGACAGCGGCTTCGCCAGACCCTTTCCCAGGGAACTCTGTCCAATTCAGTTGGGGACAAAAGAGTGACCTGCTTTATCTGGATGGCTGCACAAATTGTTGTGTATGTCTGTTTGTTGCCAGTCTTGGACCTTAAACTCAGGATCTGGGCACAGTCTGTGAGCTGCATTTGATCAAGGCTAGTGTGAGACACACGTCTCTTCTTGTGGCTTTGTTGCCACTTAAGTTGGACAGTGGTCTCAAGGACTTTCCTGCCTACGGTGACTTTGAACATGACCCTCCTTTCACAGCCTTGTAAGTATCAAGGAGGACTGCTGACAGCCAGTAGTGCCTGGCTAATCATTGGTCTTGCTGATGTTCTTAGACAGATCAGTGAGTTCCCAATCCTCAGGTTTAAGTGGTGGGAGCTGGTGCCCACAGTTTGAATCTTGGTCCTGCCACTTCCAGATGGCAGGAGATCCTAAGAAACTCATTTCATCCATATGAATACCAATGGAATATGATGTATGTCATGATTTAATGGGCAGTTCTTGAATGATTCCAGTATAAAATTATACACAATTATATTATACAAAACTGATCGATTTTAGTTAATACTTTATTAAGCATTTAAACAATCACATTCATTAAATGCAGGCAGAATGAAATACCTAAGAATTGGGTGTCATATTGCATAGAGATGCCATTTTTCTGCCAGGACTGGGATTTGAACTCATGTTCTTGATAACTCTGTTTCACTGTGTGGGAAGGAGAGGCTTGCCTCCTTGAAGTCAAGAAATTCAAGTCTGTTCCTTAGGCCTGAAATCGAGCCTCTGCACTAGATAAAATCCTATTCACGTACATTTTAAATATATGATTTATATTTACAGACATATGTATGTACATATTGAGTTCAGTATATTTATTCATTTTATTTTTTGTTTGTTCATCTATTGACTGTTTATTTTATTGTCTATTATGGCACATAGAACATTGATTACGTTGATTACATAGGATATAGGTGTGCATATGTATCCTACTTCATATCTGACACCCAGGACTTTCACAGAAAAGGAAAACATGTGTCACCATCAGCTTTTTACTCCACGATTCATTGTTTGGGAGTTCTGGCATCTGAACTCATGGCCTACAGAACAAAATTCATGAATGGGTCAGTGTCAACATGCCATCCTGGGGCAAATTGAGCTGACAGGAAGTTCCCAGGGCCTGAGATAGAGCCCCAGCGGTTGACAAAATAAGAACAGATTGACACTCAGATGGTAGTACGCTAATAAATATATATCTTTATAGAGTGCCAGAGATGTCTATCCATTATTCAGTTATATAGACTACATTCCTAACAATTCTTGGGTATTATTATACCTCTATGTAATTAATGTTATTGTTTTCATCCTCAATGAGATGTACAAGTCGTTATGTTGAAAACTAATTTTACAACTTTGTTGAGGGGGTGAGGTGGGGAAGGGGGGGTGGGGAGGACTGAGTGGGGAGACGGGAGAAGGATGGGAATGAAAGGGAAGGGGAAACAAAAGAAGAGGCTACAATGCTTGATAAGAAATGTACTCATTATCTTTCCCGTATAATTGTAATCCCTCTGTACAGTATTTTCACAATAAAAAAATAAATAAATAAACTCTTAAGAAAATCAGTGTCCTGAAATCATTGCATCCCTGTAAGAAAGAGTATTCTAGCCGGGCGCTGGTGGCTTACGCCTGTAATCCTAGCTACTCAGGAGGCGGAGATCTGATGATCACAGTTCAAAGCCAACCCCAGGCAGGAAAGACTGTGAGACTCCTATCTCCAATAAATCACCAGAAAACCAGAAGTAGCGCTGTAGCTCAAGTGGTAGAGCGCTCGCCTTGAGCTGAAGAGCTGAGGGGCAGTGCCTAGGCCCAGAGTTCAAGCCCCACGACCGACCAAAAAAAAAAAAAAGAGTATTCTTTTAATGTTTCATATTATATAAAATCAACCAGACGACTGAAACATGATGTCTAATTTTATACGAGTATCATTCACGAGCAACTCATTTAACTATGACATTTAAAACATTCCATCGTTATTCTTATAAATTGGAACGAGTCTCTTAGGATCTCCCATTATCCAGAAGTGACATGACTTGGAATCGACTCTAGCCCTATATTGCCCTGCAGGACTATGGCCCAATAGCTCAATAGCCCACCAGCCTTCAGCAATGTAAGTTGAAGTACCCTTTGGAGCTGTGTTATTCCGACCCAGATGATCATGGTGCAAAATCTAAAAAGGCCATCCCACCACTTATTTTCAGTGCACCCCACCCCACGCAAGGCCTGGAGGTCTAGGATCCTAGGATCGTCTGTTGTTCCAGTGGCTGCACCCCAGCCTAGGGTGATGGAAGCTGAGGCAGAGTTGCCATGATTTGAGTTCAAGACCTTGCTTGGCAAAAAACAAAAACAAAAAAACAAAACAAAAAAAACCTCCCTGGCTTGCAATTGGTGCCGTTTTATCTGTAAGACTTTGGATTTGAATTTAGGGTCTGGGTAAGTCTGCAGCACTGTGGATGAAAGGGAAGCTCACCATGCTTGAGGACAAGAAAGTCAGGCCTGCTCCCTAGGCCTGAATTCATGACCCAGCCCTGGGAAACACACTATCTATATACATTGTAAAGATAGGATTTGTACCTACCTATAGATGTTCAGTCCATATCTTGTTTGTTGTGGTTATTCATTGTATTTCTGTTTTATTCATTTATTTACCACTTATTTTATTGACTGTGATAACAGACATTCCATTTATTATATTGATGACATTATATCACATATATCTAGATTTGTATACATGTTCTCCTTCATGTATTACACCCAGGACACTCAGAGAAAAAGAAAACAGGTGTTACACTCCACTTCTTACTCCACGATCCAGTTGTTGGCAGTGCTGGGACCTGAACTCAGGGCCTAGCAGACCCAATTCATGAATGGGTGTGTCAACATGGCAACCTCTAGCCCACGAAGCTGCCAGGCAGTTCCCAGACCATGTAATTGAGCCACAGCACTGGACAAAATAGACATACATGGATAGGCAGCTGGTAGTATACCAATAAATATATATTTGTATAGAGTACCAGAGACATCTGCCTAGGATTCAAGTATATCAACTACTTTCCTACCAACTCTTAGGTAGTTATTATGCCACCACTGAAGGAATAGGATTCTTTTCATGCTTAATAGACTATTCATTAAGATCAATCAGCGTCCTAGGATCATTGCATCTAATTTTAGACTAGACTTATTGATGCACTCAGAAACTTCTCATTCAATCATGAGTTTGCTCACGTTCCATTGGTATTTCGATGCATAAGAACGAGTATCTTGGGAATTCCACATATTGGTAGGTGTCAGGACCAGGACTCGAACTCAGGGCCTACATTGCTGCATGGGCCTATGGCTTCCCCAATAGCCCACTATCCTTCACCAATGCAAGGTGAAGTACTCTTTGTAGGCATGTTATTAAGACCCAGGATGGTCACCTTGGAAAGGAACAAAATGTAAAAATTCATCCCGTGGCTTTCCTCTCTCTCTCTCTCTCTCCATATATATATATATATATATATATATATATATATATACATACATACATACATATATATATATATCATACTCTGTGTGTGTGTGTGTGTTTGTGTGTGTGTGTGTGTGTGTGTGTGTGTTTTCCTGCAAGACTTCAGGGCCTAGTATCCTAGGATCGGCAATGGGCCCATGGCAGCCCACCACCCTGAGGTGATTGAAGCTGAGGCAGAGTTACCACAAACTGAGTTCAAATCCTTTCCTTGGCAATAATAATAATAATAATAAAACCTGGCTCAGAACTCGCACCATTTTTCTGCCACATCTGGGATTCCAACTCAGGTCTGGGTAAATCTATAACACTCTGGGGGAAATGGAAGCTCACCATCCTTGAAGACTACAATATCAGGCCAGGTCACAGGTCCTGAATTGAAGCCCCAGCACTGGAAAAAATAATGTACGATTCAATCCCTTATTTTAGGCAGAAAACACCCTTTTTATATTGGACATATTCGTGCTCACTCTATGTTGCCGGGCCCAATGGCAAAGTGTAATGACTTAGTGGATCAAGCAACTTGGGCTGTGGCTCTGGTCGCTGCTGATCCTGTAAAATTGGCAGAGGATTTTCATAGGTTGTATCATGTGCCTGCAAATACCCTTAGGAAAAAGATATAATTTGCCCAGACATGTAGCTAGGGAAATTGTTAAAGCCTGTAAATCTTGTGTTACCTTTCTTCATCCTCCCCATGTGGGGGTAAACCCCAGGGGGTTGAGACCAAACGCCTTGTGGCAAATGGATGTTATTCATTTGACAGAATTTGGAAAGTTAAAATATTTACATGTGTCTGTGGACACCTTTTCTGGTGTCATTCATGCCACACCTTTGGCAGGAGAAAAGGTGTCTCACGTTAAAAAACACTGCTTGGAAGCTTGGGCAGCTTGGGGAAAGCCCCTTAGACTTAAGACAGATAATGGCCCTGCTTATACTTCCCAGGGTTTTCGTGCCTTTTGTGCACAACTGCAAGTTGCCCACACTACCGGGTTGCCTTATAATCCTCAAGGACAAGGTATAGTGGAAAGAGCCAATAGAAGCATAAAAGAAATGCTTCAAAAACAAAAAGGGGGAATTGCTGAGTCAGCATCCCCCAGGGAAAGACTTTCCCTTGCGCTCTTTACCCTCAATTTTTTAATTTTAAATGATAAAGACCAGTCTGCAGCAGGCCGGCATGTGACAAGAGACTCTACAGACAATAAAGACATGGTTATGTGGAAGGATGTCATTGATAACAAATGGTATGGACCGGATCCGGCTATTACGAGATCCAGGGGAGCTGTTTGTGTTTTTCCACAGGATCAAGAAACACCACATTGGGTCCCAACTCGGCTAACAAGATTGGTCAAGGAAACTCAGGACGAAAAACAGGATGATCAAGAAGGCGTTGAGCGTGATAATATTACTGATGGTCAAGACCTATCACAGTCAAGGAGAGCTACGATGGGGGATCCTATCGGTGTTCCCGAGGCCGATGCCAGTTAGGCACGATGCCCGCCTTTTTCCAAGGTTATTTAGTACTAACAAAACCATGGATCTCCCGTACCTCACACTGGATGTGGAAGAAGCGCCCATCAGAGAAAATCGATCCATTTCCCTAAAACGGGAGCTTGTGCTTCCAATTGGTTAAAAATGCATCTGCCCTTTCTCCAGGCATCCTGCTCTTATCTCAAACAGCAGTTATCTTTTAGGTAATTGGACTGGCGAGTTTGATGAGATGCTGGAGAAGCTGCGGATTGCCATTGTGACTGTCAATTCCACGCGAATGGATCCCGGATTTGTGGAGGGGCTCCAGTCCTGGATTTCCTCCGCTGTTTCCTGGTTCAAGGAATGGGTGGGGGTGGGGTTTATTTTTAGCTTGCTGCTTGGGCGGATGCGTGGTCTGCCTATGGTTGGTCTGTCGCCTTCGAGCCCAAACCAGTAGGGACAAAGTTGTTATTTCGCAAGCATTAGCCGCCTTGGAGAGTGGATCCTCACCCCAAATTTGGCTGTCGGCCCTGAGAGGTCATTAAGCCTTATCATTTCGCATAGCCCTAGCACCCCGAGGGATCTGGGGATCCCATTGCACCGGGACGGGTATGTGACTGATAACTTGGAACAGGGTGCAAGGCAAGTGCACTGCACTTGAGAAGAATTTTCCTCTCAAGAAGAGCACGTTGGGCTGCAAGTGGGTTGATGCCCAAGATCCCACCTCTGCAAAAAAGGCATCGGACGGGCCTGGTCGTCACAGGGGAAGGCGCCCCCCAGGCGAAGGCCAGTGCAAGGTCCTCTCTTTGAGACAGAGGCCCGACCTCTACTCTTACCTGTTACCAAAACAAAAAGGGGGAACTGCAGGGAGCCGGGACAAACGCCATTACAAGATGGCGCCCACTTCCTTTCTGCTTAGAGGTAAACAACTCCACATTAGGCAGTGCTTGGCGGGACTGCGGGTCCCTAGCTTTGCGCATGCGCCACCATCGTAAATCCTGAGCCAATCCTGTGGCACCTGGTGACGGCAAAAGGCGGACAGCCAATCCTGAAGCGACCCGTGTTCCAAAACCTATATAAGCGGCTGTATTTCCTTGCTCGCTCTCTTGCGCTCAAGCTCTCCATTCAACTAAAAGGCTCTCCAATAAAGTGTGATCTGAGAAGACTCCTGGTGTGGTGGTCGTTCTTCCTCGCTGGCCGAGAAGGCGTTCGCCGCAGTACCCACCTATTTAACACATAGGATCTCTATTTACATATATGTATGGAATGCATCATGAGTTCAGTGTAGTTAGTCTTTTTATTGTGTGTCTTAGTCATGGATGCATTTGTGTTTTATTGAGTATGATGACAGACATAACTGGGCTGACACAGATAACAAATTTTTCCTATGGTTATAGAGTTGCCTATATAGAATTCTCCATCCTCCCTGAGACCCAGGACTTTCACAGGACAGGAAAACAGGTGGATCGATGGGCTTCTCACATTAGGTTTCATCTTTTGGCAGTATTGGGATTTGAACTCAGAGCTTAGCAGGCCCAATTGGCCAAAGGGTCTAGGTGAGGATACCAGCCTGTGAGCAACTAAGGAGCTAGGGGGTTCCCGGGACTTGAGATTGAGCCCCGGGGTGGGGGTGGGGCACAATATTCATCCATTCATAAGCTGAATACCTATTTGGATAGAGTAGGAGTTGTGGCTAGCTGTGTTAGAATCCCACCTACCATGTTGTCGGGTCTTCATTCATCCCACAAAAGATGGACAGGGTCCTAGGAAAGGTAAGTGCAGCCACTCGCCCGTTCCCCAGCCTCCCTCATCCTGGGAGACAATCAGATGTAGCAGGGAGTCAACTCAAGCAGGGAAACTCGTTTATTAACACAGAGCAAGCCGTTTTTAAAGCAACAAAGAGTGGGTGGCATGGGAGGGGAGGAAGAGGAACCAATCACTGTCAAGGTCACACCCTATCATGCACCTAAGCTTCCATGCTCTGGTTACGTACGGTAAAGCAAATCGGGCTCTGCCCACTCCACTCCCCTTCAGTGTCATCTTTGCTGCCCATGTGCTCTATAGATTCCCTCTTTTTTGTTTTAATGGCAGACCCACCTCCAAGTTAGTTATCTTTTCCCCTCCGCTGTAAAGGTTATTTTAAAAGGATTCCATTGGTGAGGATAGCATTGGCCATGCAGGGGGTTTGAGGCAAGTCTGGGTGTTGAAATTCCCCAGACAAGGATAAGGAGGACCCTTGTGCATGAGCCAAGAGGCCGTCCCAGTTACCTCACATCCCCATCTAGGACAATAATAAACATCAATCCCACGACAGTTAGAAATGTCCAAAGCAGTTCAATTAATTCCTGGGCATATATAAAAGTCAGTATCTCGTAAGGTCATCCTCTTCAGAACCTGAGAGAACCCTGGGTATTGGGTGTTCCACACATGCGGCATGGTGCATCCTCGTGGGTGCCCACACTGCCATTCTACTATAGTGCAGAAAAATAAGGAAAATTTAAAACCAACTGCAGACATAGCAGAGCAATACTGGGCACCTGGTGTCTTTTAAGTAAGCCAGTTCCTTGTACGTGCCTTTAAGTGAGCACAGGGTTCAAGATGACTTTGAGCTTTACTTTAAGCTCCAAATGGCTCCCAGCATCTCCCCTGTCTTTGTTTAAGGAAGCGAACCCGCCTATCTTAGGTTGGGTGGATCACCTTGTCTGCCTGATCTGTCATCGGGAACTTCTTCAGAGCGAAGCTGAAGGCCCTGTCTTAGGTTGGCCAGACTGACACCCCCTCTTATCCATCTCTGGCTGTGATTCCACTCGGGGGAAATTTATTCACTTAGAGCTTGATCTTATGTAACTGGCTGGCTAAGCTGATAAGAGTTTTGCAGTGCACGTATAAAGCAAGTAAGGCATAGAAAACAATTAGCAAAAGCGTTCCCAGGCCAAGCAATGTCATTAGCAGTCCTTTAGCATTAGCCAGGGATGGGAGAGCAGTCTTTGCCACTTCAGAGTCCAGAGGTGGGGGTTGTTCTGGAGCAGATTTTAGACATGTTTACAGGAAAGCATAACAAAAGATGGTTGTACAAGCAAGTAGTAAAAGAACAATTAGAGCAAGTAACATAAAATAAGTTGCTCCTACAGAAATATTAAATGGTCCATACATAATGACATAGGGTGGTGATCAAAATGAAGGTCAGGCCTCCAGGTCAAAGGTACATCTTCTCTTGTGGTCTATTGATGATTTCTGCATTGTCAGCGCTGATCACTGTCCAGGTCACCTGTTGGGGTTGATCATCAGAGAGAGGGACTTGCAAGAGAGACACTTTAAGAAGGACTGCTTACAACAATCCCCCCGCCAAACGGCTGGGGTTTGGGTGGGAAATTACCCCCTACACCCTGCAAGTCCCTCTCCCCGATGATCTTGGGGTTCCCCGGCCCTGGGCTGCCAGCGCCTGGGCAATAGCCTCAGTCATTGCAGATGTCTGAGCCTGTAAAGCTAAAGCTAGTGATTGGGACTGGTGCTGTTGCATTCCCACAACCTGTGAGGTCACCACCCATCTGCTCAGTGAATGCTCTCTCAATCCCGCACAGGCCATGTAGTGGTCTGAATTCATCCCTTCCCAGACCAGTAGCTTTACAAACTGATCTCAGAGGTTCCCTGCTGGCAGCTTGTGGTGAATGCTCTGTTGGACTCAGTCTACAAACTCAGCTGGAGGCTCACCAGTTTTTTGCCTCACTCCTGCTATGGAGGACTCAGTAGGGCCATCATCCAGTTTGTACCATGCGGCCAGTCCTGCTTGCCTCACCTGGTCATGGTATGGGCCAGGTATTGCCTCCTGTTTGACGCCAGTGGAGTACCCTTCCCCGTCCCTGTTAACATGGCATAAGTAATAGGTATCGTGGATTGAGCCTGACAATTATTTTCTACTCGCCCTCTGCATTCCTCCTTAAAGAAAGCACACATTTAATAAACTGAGAACTGGTGAGGACGGCTTTAGCCACATCCAGCCAGGCTTTAGGGACACCTGGGTGGTAAGCAATGTCCTGTAATAAGCTCTGGGCCCAAGGAGAGTTTGGGCCATCTTCCACCACCTTGTTGCAGAGCTCTTTAAGGTCCTTAGCTTCCCATGGATACCATTCCAAGGGCCTGTTTGCTCCTGGTGCCAGATTGACCTGATACGCTTGGGGAAGCAAATCCTGTGGCCTAGGGTCCATGCTCTGAGGTGGCCCTTCCCTTCCAGGGTAGACCTCCTAGTAGGTTACTTCCCCAGCACTCCGCCCCTCTGTGGATGGTTTGTAGGTGTCCGCGTCTTGCAGGTATCTCTCACAGATCGCATAGGGTTCCATACCTCCCTTCCAATTGGGGGAATAAAAAGGGGACCTATGACCATCAGGGGAATCTGAATCAGAGGAACTAACTTTGCCCCTCGTTTTGACTTCCATGGTGCATGTTTCAGTGTTTTCTAGGTCAAATTTGACCCATTCCTTTTCCTTCTCACTTCCCAAGTCCTCCTTTACTCCTTCTAGGCCTAATGTTGCCTCCTCTTCCTTCTTCTGTGAGATAGCATTACCCATACTAAGGGTTACACTTACCCTGACAGACTGCTTAGCCTCTGTCAGTATTTTTCCTTTCATGCCCCATGTTGGGAGCCAGATGTTGGGTCTTCTTCCATCACACGAAAGACAGACAGGGTCTGAGGAAAGCTAAGTGTGGCAGCTCGCCCGTTCCCCAGCCTCCCTCAGTCCAGGAGACAATCAGACGCAGCGGGGAGTCAACTCAAGCAGGAAAACTCATTTATTAACATAGAGCAAGCCATTTTTAAAGCAAAAAAGAGTGGGTGGCATGGGAGGGGAGGAAGAGAGGAAACAATCACTGTCAAGGTCACACCCTATCATGCACCTAAGATTCCATGTCTAGTTATGCACTGAACATAAAGCAAATCAGGCTCTGCCCACTCAACTCCCTATCAGTGCCATCTTTGCTGCCCATGTGCTCTACATCATGTGAGTACTGATTCTTGGATCAGTACTCCAATTTCTGAATGTGATTCTTATTGTCACACTTCATGAACTCTTAATTAAAAATTATTGTTTTGCCATACGTCTTGCCTATCATTTCCTATGAGAATCATGAATGAACTAAACTCTTCCCTAGGACTCAATTCAAGCACCTCATAACATTTATAGACATGTCAAATATACGATTTATACTTACATCTATATATTAAGTCTATATTGTGTTTGTTGTAGTGATTCATTATGTTTTATTATTGATTTAGCATTTATTTTATGAACTGTGAGTGCACCCATAATATTTATTACATTTATTCCAATCTATTCCATAGCATGTAACTTTGCAGACATGTTATGAACTTGCACAGAAAAAGAAAACAGGTGTCACACTTGAAATCTTACACCAGGAAAAAATTTTTGGCAATGATGGGACGTGATCTGAAAGCCTGAGAGGCCCAATTCTTGAATGGGTGAGTGTCAGCACCGTAGCCTCTAGTCCATTCAGCTGCCAAGTCGATCCCAAGACCTGGAATCAAGCCCCTGTTTGGCCAAAATCGCAGTAACTTTCTGTGACGATGGTGGTACATAAATAAATATAAATATCTAAATTTGGCCAAAATCACAGTAACTTTCTATGACAATGGTGGTACATAAATATAAATTTAGATATTTAGGTACTGCCAGAGGTGTCTATCTAGTATTCAATGACATATACTACGTTCCTACCGATTCTCATGTATTTAGTGAGGATTCCATTTAATCAATAATATTCTTTAAATGCATAATAAACTATGAATTAAAATCAATCTGTGTCCTGTGATTATTGTGTCTAATTTTATGCTAGACTCATTTTGAGGGACTACTCATCCAACCATGACATTGATCACATTTCTCTGGTGTTCCTATGGACAGGCAATAGTTTCTTAGACTCTCCAGCCCCTTTTAAGTGGCATGATCAGGATACAAACTCAGGGCCTAGCGTCCACTGACCTACAGCTTCACTGACAGCCCGCCAGCCTTCAGCAATGCCAGGTGAACTACAGGTTGCAGCCATGTCATTCAGACTCATGATGGTCACCGTGCAAGGAAGAAAAATAGAAACTGCTGACCTTCTGTAGTTTGATGCTTTTTTTTTGGTGGTGTTTTCATTTTGTTTTCCTGTTAGTCCCCGAGGCCTAGGATCCAGGTTGGGCTGTGGGTCCATAGGCTGCACCATCCCAGCCTAGCGTGATGGAAACTGAGGCAGAATTGCCACGACCTGAGTTAAAGCCCCGTGCATGGCAAAAAATAAATTAATTAATTAATAATATTACTAAAGCTCCCTGTCTTGAATTTTGTGCCATTTTGTTGTTTGCCAGGCAGGGATGCATCTTGGGATCTGGGTAACTCTGATGCACTGAGGGGGGTGGAGGAAAAGAAAGATCTCCTCCATTGAAGACAAGCAATTCAGGCCTGTTCCCTAGGACTGAATTCAAGCCCCAGTCCTGGAGAACATAACATTTATAGACATGTTTATTATATGATTTATACTTACAACCATATATTCAGTTTATATCGTGTTTGTTGAAATGATTCATTATATTTTATTATTTATTTTTTACTTACCATTTATTTATGTACTGACTGGGAGTGCACCTATAACATTTATTACATTCATTGAAATCTATTCCATAGCATGGAGCTTTGCAGACATATTATATACATCATACCTGACACCTAGCACTTGCACAGAAAAGGAAAACAGGTATCACACTTGGAATCTTTCTCCAGGAAGACATTTTTAGCAATGCTGGGGCCTGAACTGAGGCCCTAGGAGGCCCAATTCGTGAATGGGTGAGTGTCATCATGGCAGCCTCTATCACATTCAGATGCCAGGTGGATCCCAGGACCTGGGATCGAGACTCAGGTTTGGCCAAAATAGCAATACTTTTCTATGCAGACGGTGGTATAAAAATAAATATATATTTAGAAATTTAGATACTTCCAGTGATGTCTATCTAGTAGTATTCAATGACATATACTAACTTCCTAGTGATTCACAGGTATGTAGTGAGAATTCTATTTAATCAATAGTATTCTTTTAGGGGCTGGGAAAGTGGCTCACTGGGAGAGTGCTTGTCTTGCATGCATGAGCCCTGGGTTTGATTCCTCAGCACAACATGATTAGAAAAAGCCAGAAATGGTGCTGTGTCTCAAATGGTACAGCACTAGCCCTGAGCTGAAAAGCTGATGGAGAGTTCCCAGGACCAGAGTTCAGGCCTCACTACCGACAAGACACAGACAGACACAGACAGACACACACACACACACACACACACACACACACACACACACACACACACACACACGTATTCTTTTAATGCGTAATAAACTATAAATTAAAATCAATCGACATCTTGTAAATATTGGGTTTAATTTTATGTTAGACTGATTGACAAACTACTCAACCAACCATGACATGATCACATTCCTCTGGTATTCCTATGAACAGACAATAGTTTATTAGGCTCTCCGGCCCTTTCTAAGTGCCATGACAGGGATTCAAACACCTAGGTGTCCAGATTGGGCTGTGGGTTCGCTGCCAGCCTGCCAGCCTGCCAGCCTTCAGCAATGCCAGGTGACCTAGAGGTTGTAGCTGGTGTCATTTGGACCCGGGGTGGTCACCATGCAAGGAAGGAAAACCGAGAAACCTCCGACTGTCTGCAATTCGAGGCTATTTTTCAGTACTGTTTTCAATTTGTTTTCCTGTCAGCCCCTGAAGCCTCGATTCCTAGGATGGGCTGTGGTCCCAGAAGCTGCACCATCCCAGCTTAGGATGATGGAGGCTGAGGCAGAGTTGCTACAACCTAAGTCCAAGCCCGGTGCCTGGCAAAATAAATGAATTAATAAATAAAATAAAATAAAATTTAATAAAGTATATAAACATAAAATATTTTTTTAATTTATTATTATTATTTTTTATTGTGAAAATACTGTACAGAGGGGTTACAATTACATGGGCAAGATAGTGAGTACATTTCTTATCAAGCATTGTAGCCTCCTCCTTTTTTTACCCTTCACATCCCTTCCCATCCTCTCTGCCCCCCACCTAATCCTCCCCCCTGGAAGTTGTAAAGTTCATTTTTGACATGACAACTTACACTTCTCATTGTTGCAACAGGTACACCTGTATCCTTATTTAAATGACTTGTTTTTCCCCTTCTCCTCCTCAAATTACACCGACATCAAATACAGTGAAAGCAGTGGTTATACTGTGGGGGAGGGACATACAAAGCAACAAAGAAATAATCTTATAATTGCATTAGAAACAAATGCATGAAAGAAAAAAACATTTAAAATACATATCTTAGGGTTCATTTTCCTAACACCACTTTATCTGACCTTTTCTGCTTGACTCATACATATACTAGATATTGCAAATAAGGGAAATCATGGGACCTAAGTTTCTTTGTGTTTGGCTTACTTTACTTAATATAATTTTTTCCAAGTCTTTCCATTTCCTAACAAATGGGGCAATGTCATTCTTTCTGATGGAGGCATAGAATTCTGTTGTGTATATATACCACATTTTCTTGATCCATTCATCTACTGAGGGGCATCTGGGTTGGTTCCATATCTTAACTATGGTAAACAATGCTGCAATAAACATAGTTGTGCTGGTAGCTTTAGTGTGGTCTTGTTTGTAAACATTTGGGTAAATGCCCAAAAGTGGGACTGCTGGGTTATAGGGTAGCTCTATGTGGAGTCTTTTGAGGAACCTCCATACTACTTTTCAAAGTGGTTGAACAAGTTTACAAAATGGAGCTCCCTGGCTTGGAATTCGTGTCCGTTTTTTTCTGCCAGGCCTGGGATTTGAACTCAGAATCTGGACTCTCTAATGCACTGTGGAGAATGGGGAAACTCACCCTCTTTGAATACAAGCAATTCAGGCCTGTTCCCTAGGCCTGAATTCAATCCCCAGCCCTGTTATGTAATATTCATCCACACTTGAAAAAAATGATTAATATCTACATACTTATGTTTACTGCATATTGCTTTGAGGGTATTTATTTTTTTGTATTATTCATTCATTATATTTATTGACTATTACTACACTTACAACACGTATTAAATTTATTACATATTATGAGAACTATACAGATTTTCATATGTATTATATATCTTACTTCAGACCCAGGACATTCATTGAAATTCTCCCATGCTTAGAAAAACAGAAAGAATACACCAACCAAAGTCTAATTTATCCCTAGGCACCCCAGTGGCTCACATCTGTAATCCTAGCTACTCAGGAGGCTGAGAACTGGATGATGAAATTTCAAAACGAATGAAGGCAGAAAAGCCTGACAGAAATCATCTCCAATTAACTGGCAAAAAGCCCGGCTACAGATATGGCTGAAGTGGTAGAAAATCAGCTATGAACAACCAAGCCGAGAAAGAGCAAGCTGAGTTCAAGTTCATGGAGGGAGCGAGGGGGATAAAAGGGAGAGAAATCCTCCAAAAACAGAGAATAAAACAACAGTAGAAAATCCCACATAATTTATGGTACCAACCAAACTGGAAAAAAAATAATGAAGCTTGTGCAGTTGTGTAATTTTACATGAGCACATATGCTCTTAGGTACACTTCAAAGCTACGTTTTTAATAATATATGTATATATATATATATATATATAATGCATATATATATATATATATATAATATATCTTTAAATAAACTAAGAAACCAGCCAATGAATAAATACTTCTGAATTAGTGCCTTAAACATAGCATTATAAATTATGTATACTAAAAGTATATTCCAAGTTTCTTTTCTCAAAATCAATCTTTAAAAAGTTTGTGCACGTGCCTCGCACCGGTGGCTCATGCCGATAATCCTAGCTAATCAGGAGGCTGAGATTTGAGGATGCCAGTCAGGACAGGAATGTCCGTGAGACACTTAATTCCAATAAACCACTAGTAAACCGGAAGTAGCATTGTGATTCAAGCAGTAGATTGCTCACATTGAGCTGGAGAGTGCAGGGATTACCCCTGAGTTCAGACCCACGACCAAAAAAAAAAAAGTTTGTTCATACAGATCATAAAATTCTAACACTTTGAGCTTTAGGAAACATTTATGCCAGAGTCTTATGATCTTTAGACAAATGCTCCACTTCTGACTACATCCCACTCCCAATGTTTTTGCTTTTCATTTTACAATCCAGTTCATTCCCAAAATGCTTACGAGTACCTGCTGTCCTCACAAAAGTGAGTTTTTATTCAGAAACCCAACTTTTTGTGCTATCACTCCCCTAGTGTATTTCGTTGTAGGCACTGAGGAAAACTAACATGACACAAATGTAGAGAATTTATAATTATAGAAATAACTCTAAATATAAATAAAATCAACTGTCCCAACCTTCTAGGGAGAAATGGTGTCCTTATTTTCATGTTCACTCTTCATGGAAGATGGTCAAAATAGAAACACCAATGTGCTATGCTGAAATGTAAAAGTTTAAACCTCTTTTTTGAAAAACTCTAGTGTTATAAAATCAAAACGTATCAAACAAAGGTGAAGTGAACTTAAAAAATATTAAAAATTCTAATGAAGCTCCCTTATTTGGAATGTTTGGCATTTTTTTGTCTGTAAGGCCTGGGATTTGAACACGGGGTCTGGGTAACTCTGTTGCACTGTGTGGGAAGGGGAAGCTCACCGTGCTTGAAGACCAGAAAGTCAGGCCTGTTCCCTAGGCCTGAATTCATGGCCTGTCCCTGGAAAGCATACTCCTTATATACATTTTAAAGATAGGATTGAACTTCCATACAGATGTTCAGACTATATTATGTTTGGGGTGGTTATTCATTGAATTTTTTGTTTTATTCATTTATTTACCATTTATTTTATTGACTGTGATGACACCTAACAATGTATTATATTGTTTGCATCCTATCACATAGCATCTAGATTTGTAGATGTCTTCTCAATCATGCCTGACACCCAAGACTCTCCCGGAAAAGGAAAACAGATTGGCTTCTTAATCCAAGATTAAATTTTTGGCAGCTCTAGGATCTGAAATCAGGGACATGCAGTCCCAATTCATGAATAGGTGAGTGTGAGCACAGCAGCCTCTAGCTAATGAAGCTGTCAGGTGGATCCCAGGTGCTGAGATCTTGCCCCAGGATTGTGCAAAACAGCAATACATGGATAGACAGACAGTGGTATACAAATAAATATATATTGGTAAAAAGAGCCATAGCCACCTATCTATGATTGAATGACATATACTATGTTCCTATCAAGTGGTAGGTATTTATTATATCACCATTAAAGGAATAGTATTCTTTTCATGATTAATAAAGTATTAATTGAGATCGATCAGTGTCCTAGGATTATTGCATCCAATTTTAGACTCGACCGATGCACAAACTTCTCCTTCAATCAGTATTCCTATGCATAGGAATGAGTCTCTTGTGATCTCCTGCCATTGGTAGGTGTCATGACATGGATTTGAAGCCAGGGTCTATGTTGACAGGTTGTCCTATAATTTCCTTGATAATATGTCAGCCTTCAGATATGGCAGGTCAGATCCACTTTGCAGCCATCTGATTCAGACCCAGGATGGGCACTGTGCAAAGAAAAAAACATAAAACCCCCAGCCCTTTGCAGCTCCCCACTTTTCGTTCTATCCCACTGTTTTTTCATCTTGCAAGCCCTCTGGGCCTAGGATTCCAGGATTGGGTATGGGTCCCGAGCAGCACCTAGCCTAGGATGATCCAAGCTGAGGCAGAGTTGCCACGACCTCAGTTCAAGCCCCATGGTTGGCAAAAAAAAAGAAAGAAAAGAAAAAAAAATTAATTAATTAATTAACTAAATTTAAAAAAATAAAGCTCCCTGATTTGGAATTTCTGTCAGTTTTCTTTCCTAGCCTGGCATTGGAATTCAGGATCTTGGTAAATCTGTAGCAATGTGAGGGAAAGTGCAGATTTGCCACTACTGGAGTTCAAACCCCATGTAAAGCCAAAACTAAAAATAAGTCACTCAGCTTGGCAGGGAGAGTAGTTTTGGAGATGGGAGGGAAGGGATAGTAAGGGGTAAACAAAGGAGGAGGCAAAAATGCTCAATAGGAAATATACTCATGACCTTGCTCAAGTAACTGTGACCCCGCTGTACAACATTTTTACAATAAAAAAAAACATACAAAAAAAAAAAAACAATGTAGTGTTCAGAGAAGCACTTTGGGAGTAAGGGAAGGACGTCTGAATAGCTGTACAAAATTCTACACTGCTTTTTTTAATGTTCAGTATGTAACTGAATAAACATAACTGCTTTCATTAAAAAATTAAGTCACTATCTTGGAACTGGGCCAATATTTTTACCATTGCTGGGATTTGATCTCACCATCCAAGTAACTCCTTTGAACCATGGGTGAAGGTGAAATTTACTCTCCTTGACGAAATGAAATTCAGGCTAGAGTTCCCATGGCCTGAATGGAGGCCCTGCAATGGAAAAGGTATTTCTACACATGTGTAATATAGGATATATACTTACATAATTATGTTTATTACATATTATGATTTTTATTATTGATTTTGTATTTATTTTATTTTTTATTTGATTCATTCATTTATTGTGTATTGTAGTTAGTGTTATCATACACATATTTATTGCATTTTGCACATCTTTTATAAAATTATACACAATAATTTAGGACATTGATTCATTTTTCATTAAAACATTTTGTGTTGAAACATGATACATAATTAAATGGAGGCATTTGTAATAGTTTTCACATGTTTAGAGTCTGTGTCTCAATGAATTTTGTCTTATTTATCTTTGAACACCTTCCTATAGGAATTTCTTTACTGATTTATACTCAGAAGCCTTTTTTTTTCAGGACAGGCAAGTTGTGGAATAAGATTGTAAGGGCGAGCGTAGAAATGTGGCTTAGTGGTAAACAGCTGGCTCAACATGCATGCGTACCAGGGTTTGAATATTCAGTGCCACATACTCAGAAAAAGCCAGAAGAAATGGAGTGTCTCAAATGACAGTGTGCTAGCCTTGAAAAAAAAATAAGCCCCAGAACTGTCAAAAACAATTGGCCAGATGCGGGTGGCTCATACCTGGAACCTCAGCTTCTCAGGATGCTGAGATTTGAAGATCACCGTTCAAAGACAGCCTAGGCAAGGAAAGCCTGTTAGACTTATGTCCCATGTACCACCAAAAAAAGAAACCCTAGTGGTGCTGTGGTTCAAGTGGTAGAGTGTTAGCCTTGAGCTGAATTGATCAGGGACAGGGCCCAGGCTTGATACAAGACACACAACAGGAAAAAAGTAAGGGTTAATCAAAATACTTTTCCTATCTGCTAATTAGGAGAACATTCCCTGTTAAATAAACACTGATGTAAAGCAGAATTGGAGTCAGAGCTTAAGGCTCAAGTGTAGCAGATCCACTTGCCCAGCCTCTCAGATTCTAGCATTATAAGCTTGTGTGCTAAAGGGATCTGAATGGTCCAATGTTGAAAGGCTTAATATGCTTCCCAAGCCTTTTGTGATAAGCAGTTGACTTGTATTGTCAATGTCATTACAGTCCTGAACCTAGCAGAACACCAGTAGCTCACACTCATCAACCTAGCTAAGGAGGCTGAGGTCTCAGGATTACAGGGTGAAGCCAACCAGGACAGGAAAGTCTATGATACTCTGACTTCCACTTCTGTAAGGTCAGATGTTCAACAGCTTCTTGTGTTTCCCTTGGTGATGAGAAGTTACTTGAACTCTAAATGTTATTAGAATTCTTGTGCTATAGAAGAAGGAAAGAAACATCATTGACCCATGCAAGGTTCAAATGAAGTTCTCAGGATTCAAACCCTAGCCCTGTTAGCAGGAAGAACTCCATTGTAACACTGTATTTGAAGGACAGAAAACAGTATCAAAAGCCAGGCTAGATGGAGAGAGCTAGGCTTGTAGAGAGCTAGGCTTGTAGGATAAAGAGGCAGAAGATACACACTCAACTGGGAAGTGAGCTGCAAACCACTTCATTCATTCATTCCAGGCACACCCAGCAATGAGGGGAAACCTGAAACATTTGTTAGAGTTACACCATTGTCAGGCTTTCTCAGCCTCTTCAAACAATGAATAACCTTCCTCCTTTAGGTGAAGGGAGCCTCAGGCTATCTTTAGGTTACCAATCGAGAGTCAGTTTAGTGAGAGAGAGGGAAGGAACAGAGTAGAAAAACCCTGCTCTCTGTTCGTAGGGAGTGGATTTTTGACTCTACATCTGTCAGATTTGAAGGCCCTTCTTCTACCTCTGCCAGTCCATTCTCCTTCCTTCATTGTCCATATCATTAATGCAAATCCCCAGTCCAAGGACAGGGAGGGCCGTTTCTCTTCTGTTTCCAAGCACCTGAGTTAGAACCTGGCTTTGCCTTCTTGGCTCTGGGGCCTTCATCTGTCAGAGAAGTGGGAAAGAGACAGTGTTCCTGTTCTGTGGTTGTGTGAAGGCGATGCTGGTGTCCTGGCACACTGCAGAAGGCCTCATGACTAGGAATTGTTCCCTTATTTCCTCCTGACATCCAAGACCAGATTCATGTATCATTTTTCTATCTATCTATCTATCTATCTATCTATCTATCTATCTATCTATCTATCTATCTATCTATCTATCTATCTATCTATCTATCTATCTATCTATCTATCTATCTCCCTCTCTCCCTCCCTCCCTCCCTACCTACCTATATATCTTTTTTGACATTTCTTGGGTTGAACTCAAAGCCAGGGCACTAGCTCTAGCACTCTACTACTTGAGCCACAGCACCAATTCTGTATATACTAGTGAAGAATAGAACCCAGGGCTTCTTGCATGCTAGGCAAGCACTCTCTCACTAATCCACATTCCCTGCCCCCTCATCTTTTGTTCTTAATGGTAGTTTTTACATAAGTATGCTACAGATTGTGTCCCCAAGTGTAATTTTCTGAATACAGGTTATTTCTATAAACACTGATCTTCTCTTCCCCTGCCTTATTTGTGACTGTTCCTGGATTGGCCTCATAATAAAATGTAACTATAGGCTGCTGAGAGCTGCAATGTGCATCGTATAAGGACAGAAGCCTGGAACCCTGGAAGAGCAAGGCAATGGGGCTGAAATAAAGAGAATGATGCAGTATGCGTAACAAGCATATCTGTAAAATAAATCAGTATATGAAAGCAGAAGCTTTGCATACGGTCTGTTTGCACTCAAGGAAGTAACATACCCAAGTAAGTAAGTAGGGCACTGATACATAAAGTTGGCCTTCTCTTTTTGAATTTTATTTTTTGGACATCTCAGGGCTTAAACTCAGGGTACAATGTGTTCCTCAGCTGTTTTGCTCAAGGCTGAGCTTCTACTACTTCCATAGCTCCACTTCCAGCCATCTGGTCGTTAATTGGACATAAGCACCTCCCTTACTTTCCTGCCTGGTCTGGCCTGTATCTCCTGCTAGGCTTTCTCTCCCAAAACTGGAGCTCTACCCTCTAGGCCACTGCTCCACTTCTGGTTTTCTGGTAGTTTATTGGCAATAAGAGTCTCACAGACTTCCTGCTTGGGCTGGCTTTGGAAGGCGATCTCCAGAAGAGGCTTCAAGCAGCTTTCCTCAGGGATTTGCCAAGGAGCCGCTCCACACAAACCTTTAATCTAAATCTCAGGAGGTACTAGATAAAAATAGAAATGTGCAGATACTTCTAGTGTGTCCTAGATAGTTAAGGTTGGAGACGCACAACACTTATGATTATTAGATCATTTTATAGGCAAAAGGAGCAATGCAGACAGTATCAAGATCGCTCCAGCTTTTGGTCCTCTCATCCTGAGACAGTGAATTCACTGCAGCTCAATGCTAAGTGACAGAACTGGCATGTCCTGTGGACATTTGCTCCTCAATCCTGTGACACTCATTTCTCACTATTGGCTTCAAACCTGTGACCAGAGTGGAAGATGAGGAGAGAAAATCATTCTCCGAGAAAGCAGCTATAAAGAACATTGGGTTGTCTCTTATAAGTTCAAACCATTGGAATGACCCCCTAAAAAGTCAGATTGTCCAGATGAAAAAATTAAGAAAAGAAAGATGGTGCAGTGGCTGCTGACTGTAATCAAAGATCCTCAGGAGGCTGAGATGTAGAGAATCTGAATTTGAATCCAGCCAGTGTAAGAAAGTCCTTAACACTGTTATTTCTAAGAGATCACAGAAAAACCCAGAAGTGGGCTTTGATTCAAGCTTAATGCACTACCCTTGAGTAAAAAGAGCTCAGGGACAGCGCACAGGCTCATAGTTCAACCCCAGGACCTGCCCCCTCAAAAAGAGCCTGTATTTTCACGTCTTTGTCTATGTATGGATGTATTCCTACAGATGAAGCTCCAGAGCAGAGTAGCTATGATGAATGGCACCAAGCTAGGAAATTTGTATTCAATACTATGAGTTCATAACACATATGCTTTTATGACATTGCATGTTCCAGGGATCCCCTTACTGCTCGCAGTATTGCCTGAAGGTTGCTCTGCACACCAGTCCTGCTGGAAGAAGTCTCTCTCATTGTCTGGACAGGCAGACAAAAGGCCTCAATCCTGTACAGGTGTGTAACAAGCAACTCCATCTGGGCCACTTAGTGAGGAGGAGTGTGGGCAGTCTCTGAAAGCCAAGCAATCTCTCTCCCCAGTGCTCTATTTTGACAGGAAGCCTTCATTTGTGTCACCTCCCGTGGAAGGCCAAGTTCTGTGCACTTCTCCTCCTTTGTGAGACTATATTCTGATGTTCAGATACAGGGCTCAATATACTTCAGGAGTCCTTCTGGCAGACAACTAGGGCACTGAACCTAATTAAATGTTTAATTACCTACGATGATGGGCCTAGGTTTCCAGAACCTTGGGAAATCCAAGAACATGTCAGATATCACAAAGTTTCCTGTCATGTGGGGCTGGTGAAGCTCATCAGGTTTTGAAACCCTTGACCTCTCCTAGTTGGGCCCTTAGAGGCTAAGTTTTGGGGTTAAACACAGGGTGTGGGTGCTGACCATGATGTCAGAGCAGAAGTCTACTGCTTTCCCATTTTGTGTCACACCTTTACTTCTTCTTTCTGTGTGTGTGTGTGTGTGTGTGTGTGTGTGTGTGTGTGTGTGTGAGTGAGAGAGCGTGCGTGTGAGTGTTTATGTGCATACACTAGTCCTGGAGCTTGAACACAGGACATGAGCACTGTATCCAGTTTCTCTTGTACAAGGATTGCCCTCTCCTACTTGAACCACAGAGCCACTTCAGGCTTTTTTCTAGTGATGTGGTCCAGAGTAATCAAGCCTAGGGTTTCATGTATGCAAAGCACTCTACCCCTAAGGCACATTCCCAGCCCTCTACTTCAGGTTTGTTAGTTTGCTTATGTCTTTTTTGTAGTTGTCAGTTGTATGAGTTGAAGTCTGGTTCTGGGTGCTATCCCTGAGCAATTCAGCTCTAATCTTGTGCTCTACCACTTGAGCCACCGGTTTTCTGGTGGTTCATTGGAGCTAAGTGTCTCATGGACTTTTCTGCCCAGGCTAACTTTGAATCATGATTCTCAGATCTCATCCTACTGAGTAATTAGGTTGACCAGCATGAGCCACAAGCACCCAGCTTCCACTTCACGTTTCTTAGTGATGAATTGGAGATAATAGTGTCATGGGACCTTTTGTGTCTGGGATAGTTTGGAATCCAGATACTCTGATCTCAGCTTCCTGAGAAGCCAGGATGACAGTCGTTGGCCATACAACCCTCGGCTGTGGCACTCTGCTGCAAGGGGGTCCTTGGCTCCACATGGTGGAGTGCTGGCCATGAGTCCAAGAGGTAAGGATCAGCACCAAGACCCTGAGTTCAAGGTTCATGACTGAGAAAAAAACAAAACAAAGCAATTGTCTGCAGTAGACAACTCACTACTCTTCAGTAATACATAATTTTGTCCCTGCCATGGGGACATATCTGAGCCTCAATATTCTTGTCTGCATAATCATCCAAGTTGTGGAGCTATTACAAGGGGAAGATGAAGGAATGTACCCTTTGAAGGACAAAACACATAACACTCTTTACAGGATTCAGCACACAGCATCCAGTGAAAGACTCAGCACCCAGCACCCAATGCAGGATTCAGAACACTGCACCCTGTGAATGACTCAGTACATGGCATCCTGAGCAGGACTCAGCACACAGCACCGCGTGAATGAACCAGCACCTCAGGAAGGACTCATCACATAGCTGTTTCCCACAAGCTGTCATTAGTATTAGGGTGCTTTCATCAGTATCACCATTCTTTCAGAAACACATCACAAACTGCACAAAGTTTACACCTAATGATTGAGATTGGTGGGTTTTTTTTGCGGGGGGGGGTATTCAGCCATAGGGATTGCACTAAAATGTTGGGGGTACTGTCCTAAGAACTTTTGCTTGAACCACAGCACAGAGTTTCACAGACATCCTGCCAGGGCTGGGTTTTAAACCCATCAGTGTCAGATCTCAGCCCCCAAATATCTTGGATGACAGGGATGAGTGAGCCAGCAGCATGTGGTCCTGTGGAGCTGGGTTGCAGTGGCATACCTCTGGCTAAGTCAGGTTAGATGGCAGCTGTCAGCACCAGATTCATGGCTTGCTCTGTGATGAGGTATTTGAAGTCCTATACTTACAGAGTTGCAGTCACAACATTCAATCTTATTTTGGTGCCAGTACTGGGTCTTGAGTAAGAGTCTAGACACAGTCCCTATGCTTTTACGCTCAAAGCTAGTGCTCTACTGTTGAGTGAAAGCACAACTTCCGGATTTTTATGTGCATGTGGTAGTGAGGAATCGAATCCAGGGCTTTGTACGTACAAGCCATCACTATACAACTGAGCCCCAGGAGTGACAAGTGTATAAACAGATAAATATGTAGATTGACATCTATATATACATATATATGTATACATATGTATAAAACAAGAGAAAGTTGTCTGTATATTATGAAATTACATATATTAGTAGTAAATATTGACAAATTATTCCTTCAAGTTTTAAGTATCATGGTTGAATATATAACAAAGTATTAATTGAAAATTAGTCAAAGTAGTATAATTATTGTGCATAATTTTATAGTATACTCATACACTATTAATTTAATTGTTACTTTTATAACATTCCATTTGTATGGATGTATATTGGCATGCATTTCTTAGAATCTCCCAACAATCATTAGTGGCAGTCCCAGGATTCGACCCCCAGTCCTAAGTTGAAGTTTCGGTTATGGCTTTCCTAATAGCCAGACAAACATCAGCACGCAAGGTCATGGACACTTTCTGGGCCTTTTCATTTAGGCCCAGGATGGTCAGAATGCAAAGGCGAAAAAATGTAAAACCACCTTCTTGAACTTCTCTGTTTTATCCTTCTCCTTTTTACTTTTTATTTTTAGCCTACCCCGAGATTTGAACTTGGATCCTTGGATCCAAGGGTCAACTGTGGCAGAGATTCCAAGACCTGAGTTCAAGCCTTGTGCTAGGCCAAAGGAAAAAAAAAGGCCTGGCTGGGAATTTGCACCACTTTTCTGGCAGGCCTAAGATTTGAACTCAGGGTCTGGGTAATACTGTGGCACTGTGGTTGAAGGGGAAGCTCACCGTCCTTGAAGACAAGAAATTTTAGACCAGTTCCCAGGGCCTGAATAGAAGCCCCAGAACTGAAAAAAATAATATTCATATATGAGATTTATTTACATGCATGGGTTTAGTGAGTATGATGTTTATTACACTTATTTATTTAGTATTATTACACGCATAACATTTCATTTATTACATCCTATCACACAGGATATACTTGCATATGGATTATATATCATACTGAGACCCAGGATATTTTTCAGGAAAAAAAATGTGTCAAAAGTGGCTTCTTACTCCATGAATAAATTTTTGGCCATGCTGGGATTTCAACTCATTGCCTAGAATGCCCAAACCATAAATGGGGTCACAGTCTTAGCTCACCATTTTCTGGCAAACTGAGCTGTCAGGAAATTCTGAGGAACTGTGATCAAGCCACAATAGTGCCCAACATATATATTGATAGATGTGTATATTGCTGTATATATATATATATATATATATATATATATATATATATATATATATATATGTATAGATATACACACTTAGAGAGAGAATGTGAGGATATCATTAAATTATATATATATATAAAGTTACCAATTATTACTTTAAGTTATGTCTCCATTTAATGAAGTATCATGGCTTAATACTTATAAAAGCATTAATTAAAAATTAGTCAATATCCTTCCATTAGAGGAATCACACCATGGTGCTAGAATGGAAGATAAAAGTTCAATAATTTTTCTGTGGCATTCTAAAATAGAATCATGAATTAACTGCAAATTTATTTATTACTTTGATTACTTGGATAACATTCCATTAGCATTCACATAAATAGTAATGAGTTTGTCAGGATCTCCCTCCATTTGTGGGTGGCAGTCCTGGCATTCTTACTCCAGGCCTAGATGATTTATTTCAAATGTAAACAATTGGAATGACACTGTGAAGATTTCAGATTGTCATGATTATAAAATGGACAACAAGAAGAAAAGAAAGCCAGATGTCAGTGGCTCCTGTCTTTAATGCTAGCTCCTCAAGAGGCTGAGGTGTAGAGAATGCCAATTTGAATTCAGCCAGGGCAGGAAAGTCCTAGACACTCTTATTTCTAAGAGATCACAGGAAAATATGCCCATGGGTTGGGCTTGTGCCTCAAGGGCAGAGCTCTACCCTTGAGCAAAAGGAGATCAGGGATAGGGCCTAGTCTCATATTTCAACCTCGGACCTGCCAAAGAAATAAAAGAATTCAGTAACTCCATGTCTCTGTGTATAGATGGATGATGTATTGACAATGGGCTTTCAGCAGGTTGCCCATGCCCAGACCCCCAACCTGAGCAAGCTGGGAAAAGCCCTCAGAGAGTACTAAGTATGAGCCAGTAGCTTGAACAAAGCATCCTTTGCCATTTAATAAGTGAAACACCGAAGGCTTGCCTGGGCTGGTGTATGCAAAGGGTGCATTACATTCTGGCTGAGGTGTCTCATTGGGATATCTAGCAGCCAGACACTGCCTCCAGGGAGACCACAGTTCCTAGTCTGTAGCAGTTGTGGAAGCTTCTGGCTCCATATTTCCTATCCCTCTGTAGGATGTGAGCCTAGATCTCTGGGGCCTGGTGGATATCATTCATTCATCATTCCTCATTGCCGAGTATCAGGCTGGTCCCAAATCCTGGCAAACATATAAAATGGCCAGCGATTTCTGTGCTGAAATCCCACCCTCATAGATCCTGTTAGAAATGAGCCTTGGGCTGCGAATGTGGCTTACTGGTAGAGTGCTTACCTAGAGAGCATGAAGCCTGAAGTTCGATTCCTCAGTACTACATAAACAGAAAAAGCCAAAACTGGCACTGTGGCTTAAGTGATATAATGTAGCCTTGAGGAAAAGCAACTCAGGAACATGCCCATACCCTTAGTTCAAGCCCAAGACTAGCAAAAAAAATGTGAGCTTGGTGAGACATACTCTTCTGGGACTCAGAGGAGGGCCAAGGATATAGGTAAGAGGGAGATGGCAGGTGCTGGTGGCTCACCCCTATACTCTTAGCTACTCTGGAGGCTGAAATCTGAGGAGCATAATTGCAAGGCAGTGCAGGCAAGAAAGTCTATATGATACTCTTTTCTCCAATTAAACACCCAAAAAGCCAGAAGTAGAGCTGTGTTCCAAGTAGTAGAGTGCTGGCCTTGAGCATAAAAACTCAGGCATAGCATCCAGGCCATGAATTTAAACCCCAGGACTGGCACACAAACACACACACACACACACACACACACACACAAACACACACACACACACACACACACACACACACACACACACACACACACATACACACACCAATATAGAGCATTTGCCAGTCAGCCTACCAAGTTCCATCTCTAGGAACTCAATATTTTTTTTAAAAAGAGGGAAAATGGAAGGAAGGACTTGCTCCAGGAGGTGATTTAACCAGTGCCCAAATTCCACAGGATTTCTATGATGTGGAACAGGACAGATAGCCTCAGGCAGAAAGTACACAGTATGGGCAAAGGTCCAGAGGTGTGGTGTAGAGCAGGTGGTGTGGGGGGGAATGAAGGTTCTGTGTCTTCAGACAAGTCTGGCTGAACACTCAAGACTGGGTCAAGGTTTGTACTTGAGTCACAGGTAGGGCAGACGGTAGAGTCCAGAATGGGGCCCAGGGGAAGATTAGCTTGACTTTTCACCGTGGACCCCAGCCATTTCCTCTGTCTGAAAGCCTATTTTTCACAGCTCCTTTGCATGGAGGAGTCAGGGCAAATGCAGGGAAGAACCCTTGCTTAAGAAAAGCTTCTACCCAATGCCACCAGTGGCTCAACCCCTGTAAATCCTAGCTACTCACGAGACTGAAATCAGAGATCGTGGGTCAAAGCCAGCTCAGGGGAAGAAAGTTATTGAGACTCTTCTTCCCAATGAACTACCAAAAGCCAGAAATGGATCTGTGGCTCAAGTTGTAGAGTACCAGCCTTGAGGGAAAATGTTGAGACCTGAGCGCAGACCCTGAGTTTAAGCCCCAGTACAGGCACAGAAAAAATAAAGAAGATTTCAGAAGCTCCAAGTCCACTGTGGAGAAAGGCCATTATCAGCTGGGCGAAGGTGGCTCATGCCTGTCTTTCTAGCTACTCAAGGCTGAGACCTGAGGATCAATCAAGATTCAAAGCTAGCCAATGAATCACCAAAAAGCTGGGAAGTTGAGCTACGATAGTTCAAGTGGTACAGCACGAACCTAGTGCAAACAAGCTAAAGCATAACATCTAGGCTCTGAGTTCTTGTCCCGGTAAGCACACACACACACACACACACACACACACACACACACACACACACACACACACACACACACACTAACATCATTAGCAGGTGCCAGCAATCCTAGCTACTCAAGAGGCTGAGCTCTTAGGATGGAAGCTTGAAGGCAGCCCAGGCAGGAAAGACCATGAGACACTTATCTCCACTCAATTACTAAAAAAGATGAAAGTTGAGCTGTGGATCAAGTGGTAGAATGTTAGCTTTGAGCAAAGGAAGCTCAGGGACAGTGCCTAGGCCTTGAGTTACAGCTCAAAGATTTTTTTAAGACACTCATTGCCAGCCCCGCAAGCCATAAATCCAGATTTTGGTCATCATAGGTCTCACCTCCACTTCTGCCAATTCCACAGTACTGCCACAAGTGGCCAGTGTGTGGCCAACACTGGGTTAAGAAGTGGACGTACACAAGGGGTGAGGGGCATAGCCAGGTCAAGACTAATACCCCAGAACATTGAGTTATTGGTCATACCAGTCTCTCATCCCCCAGCTCCCTGGTCCTGGAGACTAAAGTCTGTGCCTCTGAATTCTGGGCATCCGGAATTGTCTAGAAGTCCCAGCTGGGGCCAGAAGATAGACTTTCCTGTGATAAAGTACATTTACATTTCCTAGACACCGACCAATATTTCCAAGCCACCTTGGTCTCACCTCCCATGTAGCCCTGGATCCTCCTTGCTCAGGTGGCCTTCAGTCAGCTGTCAAACTTGAGTTGGCCAGACCCACCAGCAACCCCCCATTCCCCACTCCACTGCCAGCCTGTTGAGAGGGATGTCAGAGGCCCAGCTGAGGAAAAGGACAGGACATCGTGTGACTGAGGCCCTCCCTCTGAGGCATGGGAGACCCTATGCCAGCTGGCACTGCTGTACCAGAATCCGCTGGAGGCGGCCAAATATTTGGACAGCCAGACTTGTGCCCCAGAGAAAATATGGAACACAGGCCACTGGCAATTTAGGACTCATTGTAGACCCTGATAAGGAGCTAAAGGCAAGGTCGATGTGGAGGAAGGGCACCATGTGAAGTCAGAAAGAGGAGGACAGTCACCTAAGAAGGGGACAGAGAAGGATGAGGGAAAATTACACACACATACACACACACACACACACACACACACACACACACACACACAAACTCACAGACATTCCAAGGCCTCAGCGGTTCCTGAGAACAGAACCACGAACTCCCTCCATTCGGATCATATCTGACCTGTGAGAAGATGGCACTATCGTACTCAGTCCAACTGTAGACACAACATTTAGCCTCAAACGTATCTGGAATGTCTCATAACCCAGAATGGAATTTCCTACCATACACAATGCTATGTGGAAAACTCAGCCACCTCTTTGTTTATTGCTGGTCATGGGGTTTGAACTCTGGGTCAGGGCACTGACTTTCAGCTCTTTAGCTGAAGATGATCACTCTACCACTTGAGCCGCAGCGCCAGTTCCTGTTTTCAGGTGGCTCATTGGATATGAAGTATCCCCAAGTTGGCCTTGAATCGTGGTCTTTACATCTCAGCTTTATGAGTAGCTAGGATGACAGTTGTGAGCCACCAGCAGCGCCCTGCTTTAGCCACATTCATATACCCAGAGGAAACCCAATTTGTCAGGCCACGAACTTCTTGCAACCCTTGACTTCAAACTTTGACACTCAGCATCCAAATCCATCCTTTAATGGAGAGAATACAGGCACAACAATCCGATCTCTGCACCCATTCACCCACTCACTGCCTGCCAAAGGCCTCGTCCTCTTGAGTTCTTGGTAAGGCACCGCCAATCCTACTGTGGCTTCAAACTGAGGAAAACTTGGGGAGTTCTTAGAAATGTCTATACAGTGAGGCCAGCACCTGGTCTCTCAACCACAGCACCCACACACACACCTCCACATTTTTGCAGGCAAAGATGTTTTACTTTCTTTTTTTGGTTGTGGGGCTTGAACTCTGGGCCTGGGTGCTATCCCTGAGCTCTTCAGCTCAAGGCTTGAGCCACAGCACCCCTTCTGGTTTTGTGGTGGTTTGTTGGAGATAAGAGTCTCAGGGTCTTTCCTACCCAGGCTGGCTTTGAACTGTGATCCTGAGATCTCACCTCCTGAGTACCCAGGATGACAGTCCTGAGCTACTGGCACCCGGCCAAAGATACTTTTCCATGCTTGTCATCTTATCCCCTTAGGAGACTAAGATCTGAGAACTGCAGTTGGATGCCACCCTTGGCAACAAGTCCATGAGAACTCTTTATCTCCAATTAAACCCAAAAGAGCTAGAAGTAAAGCTCTGCTTCAAATGTTAGAGTCCTATCTTGGAGCATAAAAGACAAGACACCCCCTAATTTTAAGCATTTCCTAGCAAAGATCCACCCAAGAAAGGGAAGCAGGTGGGCACACGGGTGCTCAAAGCTCACACATAATAATCAAGACTCTCAGAACAGATCCCACCCTGCTATGATTCTGTAGATAATTTGTCCTACACCTTGGCAGTCTTAGATGGGACTGACCATGCACCAAATTAGGACGTTCAAGTATGATCTCATACTGAGGATCCCCTGAAATTATCAAAGACTCAGGAACTCTCAGAGTCCTGCCTCAACACTGGATAGTAAGGTGAGATATAGTTATCCAAACACACGATACGGAACCAAAGGTTTCTTAGTCAAAGGACTGAGACTGAGGGGCTCTAGCTCCCTCTCTCTTGCGAAGGTGAAAAGGGCTGATCTATCCCAGGAATGTTCCTGTGTTTGAGTATTATCAAAAGAGCAACCCTGCTCAGAGCCCAGTGCCTCTGTTTTTCCCACCAGTCTCTACCCAGCCCTGCCCCACCTTCAGCCTGCCCTCTCTGAATCCCAAATCTGCCATCTAGATTAAAGACTGAGCCAGCAAAGAGACCCCCTTCTGCCACTGAGAATGGCAGTCACGGCGCCCTAGCACCCTCTAGATGAAGTCTTGGAGCAACATGGTTCCCAACTCCCGCCCTCATTCCCAAGCTGTCCTGTGCCAGTGACATGCTTACCTCTGTCTCTCGTGGAGGAATGAACACCAGGGGTGTCATCTTCAAATTGAGCCCAATTGAGCACTCGAAAGTCCCAGCCCCCAAGGATGTACTGCACAGGCATCCTGCAGTGAATGACAGCCAAGTTGTCAACGGTGAAACCAAGGTGCTAGGACATGTAATAGCAGCGTGGCTGGATCAAAGGCTCTATCACTGGTACTCTAGGTTGTCAGGAGAGATCATGGCTAAAATTTCCTGACACACCTGACTTGGGATCATACTCCCTCTTCATCTTCCTAATTATCACTTGCCTCCCCCCCTTCACACTCCCTCACCCCAATACATCCCTAGCCCTTGGACACTTTCTTCTTATCTGACCAGAAAATAAACTCGTTGGGGCCAGGGATGATTGAAACCTGGTGACCCACCCTGATCCCTAGGGTCTACTGAGGCTGCTTTCCTCTGCAGTCGGTTGAGCACACAGCTCCTAGATGTCATGAACTTGCTGAGGGGTCAGTGGCTTTATCCTACATAATGACTTTAATCTCTGGAACTGTCCCCACAAAGATTGTGAATGGTTGGCTCCCTTGATCCAGGGACTCCAAACCAAGTGTTGCATGTTCTTCCTTCTTCCTTCCTTTCCTCTTTTTCTCCCTCTGTCTTTCCCTACTCTCTCTCTGTCTCTGTCTATGTCTCTCTCTTTCTCTCGCTGTCTCTGTCTTTCCTTTCTTTGTGTCAATCATGGGCCTTGAACTCAGAGTCTAGGTGCTATCCCTGAGCCTTTTTACTCAAGACTAGCAGTCTATGGCTTGAGCCATACATCCACTTCTGGTATTTTGTTTTTGGTAGTTAATTGAAGACAAGAGTCTTACAGGATTTCCTGCGCCGGCCAAAAGCCTCCATCCTTGGATCTCAGCTTCCTAAGTAACCAGGATGACAGGCCTGAAGCACCACCATCCAGCTCAAACCAAGGTTTCTTCATGTTCTGTGGAAACAGTCCTGGAACCTTTCATTGTCTAAGACCTACCAGAGCATGGTGCACACTGTATAGGTTTGTTGGATAAATAAATGAGCATCTGTCTATGACAATACTACAGAAAAGTCCCATCTGATTCAGGTAAGTATCCCCTGTAATTATTCCTCTGCCGAAGCCTGATGTAGCTCTCCCACAGTTCTCTCTCCTCCCTCTTCACGCCCTCCTGGTGGCACCACACTTAACTGTTTTGACTCCTAGGATGTGAGCCACGATGTACTCACTGGATTCCAGGGCCTCTAGAATGGCTATCTTCTCAAAGATCTCTGTCCAGCGGCTGACCAGCTCTGTGGCACTCAATTCCCCACTCAGGTATGAACGAGGTTGCCATGAGCTGAACGAATGGTTCAAGAGACCTCCTCTCCTCCCCTGGGGCCAGCTAGGATGGTCTACCACATCCAGCCCCCAAGTTTCATGTTGCAGACAAAGGATCTTTGAGGCAGCCTGGGGTCTCTGAATCTCCCAGAATCTAGTGCAGTTGCTGGGAATCGTATCTGCTCAGAGCTGTCAGGCTGAGGATGGCAAGATCACAATCTCTGCTCCCCAGGACGTCCCCGACTGAGGTGGTCACCCTAGAGAGAACTGGAGGAGATTCAGCAGCTGCCAGAGAAAGGCAGTCAAGGCACAGCGTTCAAAGCAAGAAATAATCTGGCTTGGGAACTCTGCCTGTGCCGCTTTGAACGTCATTGTTTGGCAGCTGAAATCGTCCATCCAAGGCATTAGTGGAAATTGCCAGCTTAAATAAAAAAACCTGGAAAATGTAGCATTTAAATTGTCCCAATCAAACTTAAAGGGTTCCAAAATCAGTGGTCCCCTTTTGCTTCCAGACAGCCAACAGCAGGTTACAGAAATTGGCATTCATCGATCCCTATCTAACTGCCATGTCCTGATAACCAAGCGGGCTCCAGCAGGGGGAATGGACTTGCCTACCACTGTCCAGCTTGAAACGTCCTAGACAGGACACAGACTGGAGTCTGCAGGACTCCAGGGAGGATTGACCACTGGTGCACTGCCCCGGGAGAGAATCCACGCCACCAGTGGGGCCCTGGAGCCCTGGGCCTGGATGCCCACAGAGACCATAAACGCCCTAGGTAAGGTTCCCCTCTCATCCTCGGTCATGGTGAAACATCTGCCATGTCACACTGTAAGCCAGCCCCCAAAACCTCATGGCTTCATAGCCCCTGCCCTACCCTTTTTCCCATCTCCTTCCCTAATTATGTTTGTCAGACACATTCCCAACCCTTGAATTAGCTCCAACTATACACTGAGAGCAGAGTGTCTGTCTAGAAGAGTGTGGCTGTGGACACACTGGCCTCACCAAACTTCTGGCCTGGGATAGAAGGACAGGTGTCCACTCGAGTTCACACAGGTCTCCTAGGGGAGGGCCACGCAGACCCAGCAGCTACTGTGTGCTACAGGAAAGGGAGAAAAGAGAGGTGGAAAGGGGAGGAAAGGAATGTCTACTGAAATATTCCATAAAGGAGCCATGAAACTGTGAAGCAGAAATCAAATATTGTGGCTGGGCTCATACTTGGTACTGATGAAAAAAGAACAACAACAAGTACATACACAAAGAGAAATAAAGTGCTTTTGCTGTTTTTAGACATGGTCACACACACACACACACACACACACACACACACACACACACACACACACAAATCCAGAACAGTGACAGAAGTGTCTTCCATGCAGCACTTGCAATTTGCCAAATGATCACTCACCTGAGCACAGTCAGGATGTACAAGGAGAAAGATGATCTCTCTCTCTCTCTCTCTTTCTCTCTCTCTCTCTCTCTCTCTCTCTCTCTCTCTCTCTCTCTCTCTCTCTCTCTCATACACACACACATACACATACATACACACAGACTCAGAGTAGTGCCTCTCTTAAGTTTTTTGGTTACTCATCTTGGACAATGTACAGCTGGAGCATGCAGGTGCCCATGTCCCATTCCCTTTTCAGAACCAAGGGTTCCCACCCAAGGGGAGCACCATTGTAATGACACAGCACCACCCTGCCTCTCACCTTCCCCAGGGCCAAACCCTTCCCCTTGGGAACAACCAGCCTTAAATCCCGATTTACCAAAACCCTAAGCCAGGATGCTGGGTGAAGGAATCCCCAGACAGGTGGCTCCTCAGAGCCAGGACTGAAAACAAGCAGGGGGTCATGGGGTCCCCAACGAGGTGTCTGACCTGGCATGGGAATGGTGTTGAGGAAATGGATGGGGTTCTAAAGGCTACATACATGGACAGACTCCCTACTTCCAGACTAGATGCTTCTGGGTGACTGGGTGGATTCTTGGAGGGACAAGGAGAACAGATGGACCAGGAGCACCAGCAGATGCTGGCAGAGCTGGGAAATGTGATCAAGCTGTGAGTACTGTTGACAGTTGGGGTGGAGGCCAGGTGTATGTGTGTCAGAGGGAGTGTGTTCCTCCCAGATATTCACCTTTCATCTGACCCCCAGTGCTCTCACCTCCCTAGTGGGATTTTCCGATACCCTCCTCAGGTGAGAGGGTGACTGAGAACAGAGGACAAGGACTCACACAGCAAGGGGTCCCTATCTTCTGCATCCAACACCCCCCCACCCCCAGAAAAAAGGAAAAGACCCGAGGAGGCAGGTGTGGAGTTGCTGCTCCCCACCTCTTTATAAAGCCACCAAGTTCCCACCTAGGTGAGGAAGGGTGAAGATGTGGGGCTGTGTGGTTCCCACTGCTGCAGGCCAGGGGCTTGGTGATGCCCCCTTCTCACCCAACCCTGCATCTCCCCATTTCCTTGGACATTGACATTAGGGATAAGGTTGGGATCCTTGGGTCGACACCCACTCCCCCACCCCCTTCTCCTGGGGAGCATTTGTGGCAGAGCCAGGGCTGGCCCCTGGCACTTGTGAGGCAAGGTTGGGATGTGACAAAGGAAGCGGGAGTCGCGGGTCTGAGTTGGGGTGGGGAAGGGGGGTTGGGAGAGGTCACGAGGTGCGGACCCATGGGACGGCCACTCATGTGTGCTGCTGGGAGATGCTATAGGCTGCCATTCTGGGTGCAGCGGGCAGCAATGGCAGCATCATGGCAGATGCTCAGGCCCAGAGCAGAGGATGGGGGGGCCAGGACGTGGTCAGGGTCACAAGCTGGCCGGGGGCACATCACTGGATGACTCTGAGAGGCGCTACAGGTCTGAGCCAGCAGCCCCTGTTTGAAACGTGATGCCATGGGGAAGGCAGAAAAAGGGGCCAAGACAGGGGCAAGTGGGTGGCAGGGCTTAGCCCGCCCCAGGCCCAGTTGAGCTCCTGGCATTGGAATCTCAGACTCAGGGCCTACTTGGCCTCTGAGCCTCTCAGTGCCTGTGGGAGGGATGTGCCAGCTGTGCTGGCTTTGTGTGCTCTGCGCTCCTGGCCCAGACCCGTGATCCTACAGCAGCAGAATCCAGCCATTGATGCCGCCTCCCCTGATGCTTGTGACTGCTCTTTTCTCTGCTCTCTCTCTCTGCCCCCCCCCCCACTTCTCTCCCGGGCTGCTCCACCCATGCTGCACAAGTGAGCCAGCCCCCATGTGCCTCTGACTGCAGCAGATATGTGCTCCCTCGGCCACGTCCTGTCCTCTCCTCAGTCACGCCCCCTCCCCACTCGACCATGCCCCCCATCCCTGACCTTGTGGTGCCCTGACTGCCCTAAGGCTAACAGGCCACGGAAGAAGCAGCCTCACCTCAGTTCAGGGCTTCCTCCCAACCCCAGCAGATGCCCATGGCATCGAACCCCTCCCTCAGCCCAATGGCAGGGAGAGACTCTTCTCCATCCACCCTACACACTAAACAGGTGCACGGTTACCCTCTCTTAGTGTGTGTTTGTGTGTGTGCGTGTGTGTGATTTTCAGGGATATCTACCTCTCAAGGACTCAGAACATAGCACCCTTTTGGATGACAGCACACAGCATACTTTAAAAAATATAGCACAAAGAAACCTGTGTAATGGACTCAGCACAATGCACATTTTGAAGGAATCAGCACATAACAACCTTTGGGATCCTCATGGTAATCTAATGACCAATAAAATTAGACATGCCATTATGACATCACCAAGCTTAAATATCATAGAATTATGACAGCATATGTCATAGTGAAATTATAGACATATTGTGAATGCCTATTTTGTGATTTCATTCTATTTCAAGCAAGCAATATTGGTGGATATCAGAAATCCATTGTAACCTCAAAGCCATTGTGACATGAAAATCCTTTTGTGATATCACAGTGCCATTGTGATATCATTAACCTGTTGTGACATCACAAACCTGTCCTGTCCATTGTGACCTCCTCACCAATGTGACATCACAAAGACATTGTGTTATCACATTTCTGTTGTGACATTACAATCACCCTGAGACTTCCCAAACCCACTATGACATCTTTAGCACCATTGAAAAAACACATGGCCTTTGTGACACCACAGTCCCTTTGTGTATCCATTGTGAAATGTCAATTGAGATCAGATATGCCATTGTGATATCACAAATCATTTACAATATAATCATAGGTGTGACATCAAATTGTCATTATGACAATATCAGGTCATTATGATATCCCAAATCAATAATGACATCATACCATTATGACATCACATTGTCATTGTGACATCATATTAACATTAGGAATGCCTATTATGTGATTTCATTATATTTCAAATGTGGCATGTGGGTTCATATCAAAAACACATTTTGACTTCATAACCATTGTGACATCACAATCCCTTTGTGACAAAACGTTGCCATTGTGATATCTTTAAACAACTGTGACAATTCAAACATATCCTGTCTTCGTAAGTTTTGTGACATGTTGCCACTGTGTTATGTTAGGCCCATTGAGAGCTCATTCTATTTTTGACCTCATATTATTTCAGGTATGACATTAAATATTAATAATATACTGTGACATCATGAGTATTGTGACATCACACTGCTAGATGTAATGACCATTGTGTCACATTGTCACATCACAAATCTATTCGACTTCATCACATTTGTGCCAACATATGCCTTTGGAATCCTCACAATCCCATTCTAAACTCATATACTCATTGTGAGTTATTGACAATTGAGTTGTCGAATGCCATTGTTACATCACCAATCTACTGCGACATCACAAAACTATTTTGAACTCATCACTATTATGGCATCACCAACTAATTGTGATTATAACAACACTCTTATGACATTATAATTTGACATCATATTGCAATTGTGATATCACTGTACTTTCACAAACCTATTATGACCTCATCACATCTTAGAAAATGCACGGCCTTTGGGACATCAAGCTCCTTTTCTGAACTTGTATCATTATGAACTTGTAGCAATTGAAATTTGAAATAAGGTGTGATATTACAAACTAGTTTGACATCACTTACGCATTTTTATATCATTAACACTGACAAATGAAACCAGTTAGGAACCTTAGCACTTTTGACAAAAAACATGGCCTTTGTGTCATCACAGTTCATTTGTGTATGTCATTGTGACTTCATTCTCATATCCCCATTATAAACTAATGGCAGTTAAGATATGACATGCCATTGTGACATCGCAAACCCTTTGTGACATCATCAGACTGTCGTTATGATATCATCAGCTCATTGTGACATCACCTAGCTACAGTGACATCATAGCATTATGACATCGCATTGCCATTTTGCTGTCATAGACACATTGTGAATGTATATCCTGTGATTTCATTCTATTTCAAATGTGGCATATCAGTTGATATCAGAAATACATTGTGACCTCAAAACCACTGTAACATTATAAACCCTGTGGGACGTCATAACCATTGTGACACCATATTGTTGTTATCACATCCTTAGCTTATGGTGACAACACAAAATGAGAATGACATTATAGCATTTGCCATTATGTCATTGTGACATCATAGTCATATTATGAATGCCAAATCTGTGATTTCATTGTATTTGAAATGTGGCATGTGGGTTGATATCAGAAACTCTTTGTGATGTCATAAACTTTGTCACATCAGAATCCCTTTGTGACATCTATTTTGCAATGTGACATCACAATACCAATATGATGCTACTAAGGCACCATGATATCACAATGGTCATGAACTCACAATGGGTTTCTGATATCAACCGACATGCCACATTAGAAATAGAATCAAATAACATAATAGGCAAACACAACATGTCTATGATATCAGAATGACAATGAGATGATACAATGCTATGATGTCATTGTAGTTTTTTACATGTCAAAATGAGCTGATGGTGTCATAATGGCAACATGATGTCACAATTATGATAATGTCAGAAAGGATTTTTTTATGTTTAAATGGTATGTCTGATGTCAGTTGTCATTAGTTCCCCATGAGCATATGGACACAAAAATCTGTGACGTCACAGAGGCCATGTGTGTTTTCAAAGTGGTAAGAGGTCATAATAGGTTTCAAAGGGCACAATGTGATCCATAATGTCACAATGAAAATGAGATGTCCCATTGGGTTTTTGATGTCACAATGGTGATGAGGTCACAATGGTTTTGTGATGTCACAGTTTGTAATATCAGAATGATACATCCAATTTCAATTACTCATAATTCAATATGAGGACACTGGGTGATAGAAGAAGCTTCATAGTACGTGGTCATACTATGTGAAAACCCAATGGAACAGTGATTTCACAATGACAATGTGATGTCTCAACAACATGTTATAATAATGTTTTGATGTCACAATTGGTGACGCCATACTGATGAGGAGGTCTCAATAGATTTGAGATGTACAAAGGGGTTGGTGATGTCACAATGGCATGTGGGATCTCAATTGTCATTAACTCACCATGAGTATATGAATTTGGGAAGGGATTCTGATGTCACCAAAATATATGTAGTCAAGAAGGTGAAGAACTAACAGGTCTGAGATGTCACAAAGTGACACAATGGTTATGATGTCCAGTGGTGTGATATCATGATGTTACTTTGGATTTTAGATATCTCATGTCGTATTTGAAATATGAAGTCTAACACAGATTTTCAACTCACAAAGGGCCTAAGATATCACAATGGCATTTCACAAAAGTTATGAGGACAGGAGAGGTATTTGATGTAACAGTGGGTTAATGATATAACAAAGGAAAAGTGCTGTGACAAAGAGATTTAGATGTCACAAAAGTTGTGAGTTCACAATGGTTTCCTGATATCAACCCACATGGCACATTTGAAATAGAATGAAATCAAAGAATAGGCATTCACAATGGGTCTACGACATTAAAGTGACAACGTGATGTCAAGGCAGCAAAGTTTGATAGGATATGTACCCATTACCTTACTCATGTAAGGTAACTGTAATCCCTCTGTACACTACACTTACAATAAAAAACGTACAGAAGAAAAAAGGAGAAAAAATGGTATGGTGTCATTGCGGTTTGGTGTTGTCACAATGAGATGATGGTGTCATGATGACAATGTGATTTCACAGTCATGATTATTGCACAAAGTATTTGTGACCCTACAATGCTATGTGTGATCACAATTTTCATTAGTTTACTATGAGGATATGGCTACACAAAGGGTCTGTGATGACACAGAGGTCATGTGTATTTTAAAGGTGCTAAGAGTTCACAATTGCTTTGTGATGTCACAATGTGATTGTGAAGGCACAACAGCAATGTGATATCACAATGGGTTTGTGATGTCACAGTGATGATGAGGTCATAATGAGTTTGTGATGTCACTATGAGTTTGTATTACTACAATGACATGTCCAATTTCAATTTCTACTAGTTCAAAATGAGGATACAATTTCAAAGAATCTGAAGCACCAAAGACCATGAACTTTTAGTCATAACGTGTGATATGCTGCCATTAGGATATTTTAGGCCTTTAGTAAGCTTATATTCTGATTTCCAACTCATAATTCAGGCATGGCATCTGATATCAGAAATTGACTCTGACAATATGAACATTGTGACATCACATTGATAGACATCAAGAACATGGTGTCACATTGTGAACTCACAAATCTGTTAGGACTTCATCACATTTGTCTCAACACATGACTTTGGAGACAACACAATCCTTTTGTAAACTCATATCTTCATTGTGAATTAAAGACATTTGAGAATCGGCATGCCATTGTGACATTTCCAACCAATTGTGACAGCATAAACCTATTATAGTAGAAACACATTGTGATCTATTACCCATTGTGTTAGCACAATCCCTTTGTGACTCCACACTTCCAAAGTGATATCACTAACCCACTGTGAAATTCCAATCCTCTCATACCCAATCCAGGTATGAAATGTGATACCCGAATCCAGTGTGACATCTAGATCATGGTGACATCACACTGATAGATGTTATGAACATTTTGTAACATTCTGACAACACACACCTGTTAGGACTTCATCATTTTTGAGAAAACACATTCCTTTGGAGACATCATAGTCCCTTTGTGAGCCCATATACTCATTGTGAGTGGACAATTGAGATCATATGTGTCATTTTGGTGTCACTAACCCATTGTAACATCACACACCTCTTGTAAACTCATCACCAGTATGGCATCACCAATTGTGGTAACAAAACTTTATTAAGTCATCATATTCCAACATCCCATTGCCATAGTGATATCACTGTTCCAATGTTTTTTCAAAACCTAGAATGTCCTCATAGCATTTCAGAAAATTCATGGCCTTTTATATTTCAGTCTTCTCCTGTGAACTCATATCCTCATGGTGAAATAGTAGTAATTGAAATTGGACATGTGAGTATGAGATGTTACTTCACAAAACGTTGATTTCATCACCAATCTGACATCACAAACCCTTGTAAGCTTTCATTGCCATTTGATATCACTATCACATTGTGACATCCCAAACCTATTTGGACCTCTCAGCTCATTTGAAAAAACACATGGCCTTTGTGACATCACAGTCCCTTTGTGTAACTATACCCTGATTATGAACTCTTTGTGACATCACCAGTGTGACATAACATTCTCATTATGACAGGATCAACTACTTTTGACATCACAAAACTACGACAAGATAGCATTATGAGATCACATTGTCATTGTGATGTTATAGACAGATTGTGAGTGCCTGGTTTTAATTTTTTTTTTGTCGGTCGTCGAGCTTGAACTCTGGGCTTGGGTTCTGTCCCTGCTCTTCAGCTCAAGGCAAGCACTGTATCGCTTCAGCCACAGCACCACTTCTGGTTTTCTAATGGTTTTATTGGAGATAGTCTCATGGATTTTCCTGCCTGAGGTGGCTTTGAAGTGCAATCCTTCTATCTCAGCCTCCTGAGTAGCTTGCATTACAGTCGTGAGCCACTGGCACCCGGCTTTTTCATTCTTTTTCAAATTTGACATGTGTGTTGATATCAGAAACATAATGTGACCTCATAACCATTGTAACATCATAAATAAGCAGTGACATCAAATTGTCATTATGACACCTTCAGCTCATTGTGACATCACCAAACCACAATGGCATCATAGCATGATAAATCACAATGACATTGTTACATCATAGTCATAACAGTGTGAAGGCCTATTCTGTGAATTCATTCTATTTCAGAAATCCATTTTGACCATATAACCATTGTGATATCACAATCTTTTGTGACATCATTAATCTGCTGTGCCATAACAAACCAGTCCTTATAAGTTTTGTGACATGCTGCTATTGTCATATGTTAATCCCTTTGTGAGCTCATAATCTGTTTTCAATCTCATATTTCTGGTATGACATGTGATAACAGAAATCCCCTGTGACATCATACTACCAGATATCATGAGTATTGTTGTCACATTGTGACATCACAAACCTGTTAGAACGTCATCACATTTGTGACAACACATGCCTTTGGAGACATTACAGTCCCTTTTTGAAATCATATATTCATTGCCAATTAATGACAGTTGAGATCTGCCATGCCACTCTGACATCATGAACCCTTTGTGACATCAAAAACTTATTGTGACCTCATCACGAGAATGGCATCAACAACTGATTGTGGTATCAAAGCATTATTTTGAAATGATATTGTGGTATTGCCATTGTGATATCATTGTCCCATTGTGTTTTTACAAACCTATATGGCCACATCACATCTTAGAAAATTCATGGCCTTTGAGGCTTCAAGCTCTTTCTGTGAACTCGTGTACTTATAACTTCTAAGACCAAGAGACAAACCATCAAGCCACATTTAATATAATAAACCAATTTACACTAGAAGGGGTGATTACCTTACCCTGGACTGGATACCCAGGTCCAAGAGCAGCCTTGACCACCAAACCTCAGACCTTCAATGGGAAGCCCCACCCTTTCTTAATTGGTCTGCAAACCACCAGCCAAAAAATTATGATCTCCAAAGCTCCAAACCTCAATGGGCAAGGCTTTTTACTTTTCCATTCCTAGCTCCTTCGCTACAGACTTGTCCTTCCTTCCTGGTCTTTCCCTATTTCCCTTCCACCACTTCCTTCAGGCCTCTCCAGTCTCCACAGGCCTGCCCTACTCTGCCCCAGTGACCACTTGCCAACCTTCGGCTCTCCCTCAACTTCCTCTCTTCTCAAGTTTTTCCCTTTCTGCTGTCTCACCACTTTCTTCCATCTGGGTAGCTCTCATTTTTATATCTCCTTCCAATGCTCTGAAAATGCAACTTATATATAGGTTGTATCCCTCCTCACTCCAATGTGTCTTCTGCCTAAGAGTTTTCAACCGTCATTTCCCAAACTGCCCAATGTTCAATTAATTCTTGACAGCTCACCATGTGAGGCTTGACACCTCCACCTTTGGTGGTATTCCCCTCACTCTCCGCTGGGCCAGGCCAAGCATTTACAATGATTATTGGCTCCCATAGATAATTCTGACCTCACTGGCTATTACAGTAACCTCATAGTGAATTAGAAGAATTGAAATTGTATATGACATTGTTATATTACTTGATGAGACATCACTAACCCATTTTGACCTCATCACCCTGGTGAAATCACAAACTCATTGTGATATCACATTGCCATTGTGTCACCATGCTCACATTGTGACATCCCAATCCTATTATGACCTCAGAAGGTTTGAAAGAAAGCATGGCCTTTGTGTCATCACAGGACCTTTGTGTACCCAAATCCTCATTTTGAGCTAATGACAATTGAGATCAGACATGCCATTTTAACATCTCAAAACCTTTGTGACATCATCACCAGTGTAACATCACATTGTCATTATGACACATCAGCCCATTGTAACATCATAAAACAACAATGACATCATAGAATTTTGACATCACATGGTCATTGTGATGTCACAGATACAAGGGAATGTCTATTCTGTGATTTCATCCTATTTCAAATGTCGCAGATGTGTTGATATCAGAAATAGATTGTGAACACATAACCATTATGGCATCACAATACCTTGATGACACCACATTGCCATTATGATATCTCTAACCCACTGTCTCTCCTATCCTCATATATGTTTTGACATGCTGCCAGTGTGATCTCTGGCCTCTCTAAGCTCATAAATTGTTTAACTCATAATACTTCAGGTATGACATACGATATCAGAAATCCACTGTGACATCATGACCACTGTGACATCACACTGCCAGATGTCATGACCACTGAGTCACATTGTGACATCACAAACCTGTTAATACTCATTCCACTTGTGCCAACATATGCCTTTGGATACATTATCCCTTGTGAACTTATATATTTATTGTTAATTAGAGACCTGGCATGAGATTGTGACATCAACATCCCATTGTGAAATCACAAATCTTTGTGATTTCATCAGCTGTATGGCATTACCAACTATTTGTGACTTCAAAACAATACTATCTCATGTAATGGTAACATCACATTGCCAATGGGATATCTCTGTCCCATTGCATTTTCACCAATCTATTATGTCTGCATAACATTTTACAAAACCCATAGCCTTTCTGACTTCTAGCTCCTTATGTAAACTCGTACTCTTCATTGTGATCTAGTAGAATGAAATTAGATATGTAATGGTGATATTACAAATTCATTGTGACATCACTATCCAAGTGTGACTTTATCACAACTGTGACATCACAAACCCTTTGTGACATCACATTTCCACAGTGATATCACGATCACCTTGTGATATCCCAAATCTGTTGTGACCTCTTAGGACCTTTCAAAAAGGACAACTGACATCAGACATGCCATTATACCATTACAAACACTTTGTGACATCATCTCCAGAGTGAGATCACATTGTTGTTAGGATACCATCAGCCCATTGTGATATCCCAAAATGACAATGACATCATAGCATTATGACATCACATATTCATTGTGAGGTCCTAGAGACAATGTGATTGCCTATTCTGTGATTTCATTCTATCTCAAATGTGGCATATAATTTGATTTCAGAAACCCATTGTGACCACATCACCATTATGACATTATAATCCCTTTGTGACCTCATATTGACATTGTGATATCATTAATGCAATGTAACATCACAAATTTGTCTTGTCCTCATAAATTTTGTAACAAACGAATACCTTGACCTGGGCTGGATGCCCAGAGCTAAATGCAGCCTCAACCATGAACCCTCAGAACTCCACAGAGCAGCCCAGCCATTTGTTAACTGGTCTTCAAACAACCAACCCCTAAAATAATGATCTCCAAAGCTCCACATTTCAAAGGACAAGGCTTTTTCTTATCTCTTCATCCTCCTTCACTACAGACCTGTCCTACATTTCAGGTCTTATTTTTTTCCTTCCACCATTCCCTTCTTCTCTTCAGGCTGTTCTACTCTTGACAGGCCTGCCCTGTCCTATCCAGGTGGCCAAGTGCCATCCTTCAGCTCCTGCTCTCCCTCAATTTCCTCTCCTCCCAGGTCTTTACCCTCCTGCAGTCTCATCACTTCTTTCCTTCCAGGTCTTTCCCCTTTTTCTGTCCCCTTCTGTTGCTCTGAACATGCAGCCTATATATAGGCCGTACCCTTCCCCCACTGCAATATGATTCCTACATAACAGTTTTCAATCATCACTTCCCAAATGTCCATACCCAATCATTTCTTGGCAGCTCACCATGTCGGGCTTGACATCCTATCTCCTTCAACAGCATGTCTTGCCCCTTTCAGCGGCACACACCCCTCTCTCTGGTGGTCCAGATCAAGAGGCCATGGTGACTATCTGTTCCTGTGGATTATACGGGCACTGATGGTTATGACAGTGTCTTCATGGTGAACTAGGAGCAATTGAAATTGGACAAATAATTGTGATATTCCAAACTCATGAAATAACTAACCAATTGTGACCTCATCACCACTGTGACATCACAAACCCATTGTGACATCACATTGATATTTTTAACACCAGGATCACACTGTTACATCCCAAATCTATTACGATCTCATACATTTTCAAAAAATACGTAGCTTTGTGACATCACATTCCCTTTGAGTACTCAAATCCCGACTGTGAAATATTGACAATTGAGAATCACACATGACATTTTAACATCAAAAACAGTTTGTGAGTTTATCACACTTGTGACATCACATTGTCATTTTGACAGCAACTCCTCATTGTAAAATCACAAAACTAAAATATGGTAGATTTATAACTTCACATTGTCATGTGACATCATAGACACATTATGAATGCCTTTTCTGTGATTTCATTCTATTTATAATGTGCCCTGTAGGTTGATATCATGAGCAAATCAAGAACTCCTAACCATTGTGACATCAAAATCCCTTTGTACATCACTTTTCCATTATGATATCTCTAACACACTGTGACATCACAAACCCATCCTGTCATCATAACTTTTGTGACATGCTGCAATTCTAATACCTTTGGCTTCTTTGTCCTCATAATCTGTTGTCAACCTCATTAGATTTCACATATGACACTTGATATCACAAATTCCCAGTGACATCATGACCATGGTGATATCACACTGCCAGATTTCATAACCATTGTGTCAAATTTTAACATCACAAACATTTTAGGATTTCAATATATTTGTGACAACACATACTTTTGGAGAAACCACAGTCCCTTTGTGAACTCCTATACTTATTGTAAGTTAAAGACAATTGGGAACCATCATGTCATTGTGACATGCCCAACACATTGTGATACCACCAATCTTTTGTGGCCTCATCACCAAATATGACAACAACACAATATTTTGACATGATGTAGTGAGTTGACATTGCCATGATGATATCTGTCCCGTTGTGTATTCACAAACCTAATATGACCTCATAATTAAAAAAAAATTCATGTCCATTAGGACATCAAGATCCTTCTGTGAACTTGTATGCATATTGTGAAATACTAGCAATTGAAAGTGGACCTGTGTTTGAGATATTACAAAATCATTATGACATCAAAAACCCTTGGTGACCTCATCACAACAGTGTATCATAAAGCTATCATGACCCTGAAGTACCTTTGAAAATACACATGGCATTTGTGACATAACAGTCCCTTTGTATGCCCTCATTGTGAACACATGACAATGGAATTCATATATGCCATTATAACATCACCATTTGTGACCCCCATCACAAGCGAGACAACAAATATTCATTATGACACCATTATGTCTTTGCAACATCACCAATTTATAATGACCTCATAGCATTATGACATTATATTGCCATTGCGATGTTATAGACTTATTGTAAATGCCTATTCTCTTAGTTCATTCTATTTCAAATGTGGCATGTGGGTTTGTATGAGAAAACCATTATGATCTCATAAATATATGGCATCACAATCACTTTGTGAAATCACAGTGCCATGGTGATATCATTAACACACTGTGATATCACAAACCTTCCCTGTCCTCATAAGTCTTGTGATGTGCTGCAATTGTGATGTCTTAGGCCCTTTATGAGCTCATAATCTGTTTTCAACCTTATAATATTTGTTATGATATGTGATATCAGAAATCCACTGTGACATCATGACAATTGTGACATCATACTGACAGATATGCACATTGTGTCACACTGTGATATCATATTCCTCCTAGGACTTCATCACATTTGTGACAACGCATGCCTTTGAAGATACCACAGTCCATTTGTGAACTCATATTCTCTGTGATTTCATGACAAATGAGATCCTTTTTGCCATTTAGATATCACCAACAAATTGTGACATCATAGACCTACTGTGATCTCTTACCTGTATGGCATCACCAACTAATTGTGACATCAAAACCTTTTGTGATGTCACGTGACACGATGATCATGACATCTGTCAGTGTGATGTCACATGGTCATAATGTTAGTGGATTTCTGGTATCTCATGTCATACATGAAATATGAGGTTGAAAACAAATTATGAGGGCAAAAAGGTCTGAGATATCACAATGTTAGCATGTCAAAAAGTTATGAGGACAGGAGAATTTTGTGATGTCACATTGTGTTAGTGATATCACAATGGCACTGCGATATCACAAAGTGATTATGATGTCAAAATGATTGTGTAAGCACAAACATGTGTTTCTGATATCAACTCTCATGCCATATTTGAAATACAATGAAATCACAGAATAGGCATTCACAATGTGTCTTTGATGTCACAATGAGAATTGTTGTCATAATGCGATTATGTCAATGAGTTTGGTGATGTCACAATGAGCTGATGCTCTCATAATGAAAATGTGATGTCACACTGTTGAGTATGTCACACATACTTTTTGAAGTTATAATGGCTTGTCTAATCTCAATTATCATTGGTTAACAACAAGGATATGGGTACACAAAGGGACTATGATGTTGAAAAGGCATGTGATTTTTCAAAGGAGCTAAGAGGTCATAATAGATTTTAGATGTTACAATGGAATCATGATGTCACAATGAAAATATTGTCACAATGGGTTTGTGATGTCATGCTATGATTATGTCAAAATGGGTTTGTGATGTCATAACGAGTTTGTAACATCACAATCAAACTTCCAATTTCAATTGCAACTAATTCACAAGGAGGATACTGTAATAATCATCAGGGCCACGATAATCTATAGGGTCCGATAATCAGCCAGGCACCATCTCCTGGCCAGCTGGAGAGGACAAAGTATGCCACCAAAGAAGGTGGGACATTCTGTGGGAGGGGCTGGTGCATTAATCCCCACCTATTGAGCTTTTGTTTCTGATGTGACAGTTGAAAACTGTTAGGCAGTTGGAGTGGAGGAGGTGTACAGATTTTTTACAGGATAATTGTTCAGAGCCTTCGAAGGAAAGAGAAAAAGGGAAAAGTCCTGGAAGGAAGGAAGTGGTATGATAGCACAAGGGAAAAAACCTGGGAGGAGAGGAAGTTGAGAGGGGGCAGGAGGTGAAGGATGGCAACTGATGACCCAGGCAAAGCAGTTCAGGCCTTTGGAGAGTGGAGAGGACTAAAGAGAAGAAGGAACTGTTAGAAGGGAAAAATGGAAAGACCTCGAAGGAAGTATAGTTCTGTAGCGAAGGAGAGACCAAGGGAAGGGGAAAAAAAGGCTTGCCCTTTGTTGTTTGGAGCTTTGGATATCATAATTTTGGGGGTTGGTGGTTTGGAGAACATTTATTATATGTGTCTCAATGGATTCTCTTCAACTTTAGAGTTTCTAATTTTCAGAGACCTCATTGAGATCATCCATTTGGATGGCATCAGGCCCAGGGAAAAATCCCCATAGGTGAGAGTGTCAACCCTCTGAGTTGAGTGTCTACCTCGAGTTTTTGTCTCCGGAGGACCAACAAGGACAAAAGTCATTTACACTCCACTATAGGTGCTCCTGTGCAAGCTTGCCAGCCGGTTTTGGGGACCCCTTCTGGAGGTCATTTATGGCATCCATGGGAAGCCATCTTGGAACTCCTTGAGAGTTCATGTAGGGTTTCTTTTGGAAGCCATCTGGAACATTATCAAGAGTACATCTGCGAATTCCTTGAGAAGCCATCTGAGACCTACCCTGGAGGTCATTTGGGGCCTTCTCCAGGGGCCATATTGGACTTTATCCAGAGGTCATCTGGTGCTTCCTCAGGAGGCCTCCTGAGACCTCTTCAAAAATAGTCATTGGGGCTTCCTTAAGAGGCAATCTAGGACCACCTCCTGAGGTCATCTGGAACTTCTTTGGGAGGTCATCTCGGGTTACCTTGATGAGACATGTATGACCATCTTCGGATATCATGTGGGACTTCCTTGAGAAGCCATATAGGATCATCTCTGGAGGTCATCTGTGCCTTTCTCAAGAGAGTTATCTGGAACCTTCTCTGGAGTTTATATGTTGCCTCCTTGAGTGGCCAACTGGGAGCTATTTGAGAGGTAATCTCAGCCTCCTTGAGAGGACATCTGGGACTTCCTTTGGAAGTCATCGGATACTATCTTCGGGAGCAATTTTGAACCTCCATGAGAGGTTATCTCGAGCCTCCTATGGAGGACATATGTGACATCCACCAGAGGTCATCTGCAGCATCCTCAAGAGGCAATCTGGGACATTCTCTCTGTCATCTGGGACCTCCTGTAGAGGTCAACATTGAGAGGTGTGGGACATGTAAGTTAAGTTTCTGTGACTATTGGTCTGTGTGTGTATGCTGATAGTTCTAGCTGTGTCCTGTATGCACCTCAGTTTACTCTTTTTCTCAGGATGGGGGAACAAGGCCTAAACTTGCCATATCCAAAAAATATTCTCCCCTAGGGTTATAAGGTCACTCAGAGGAAGATTCATTGATGTACTCTCTCTCCTGTTCTTTGCCATCAGCACTTCTAATGTTAAGTCCTCCCATATCAAAAGTGTTACTTTTTTTTTGTACCAGCCTAAGGTGGTAAAATGTGGTAAGTTACCCTTATTGCCCTTGAGATTGGGGCATGGAGGAGATGGTGGTCAGGCCCCCTTTTTAATATATGTTCCCTTTACAACTAGTGACCTTTATAACCGGAAACAGAAAACTGTATCATTTTCAGAAAAAAACAGGGGCTCATTACTTCATTAGAAACAGTAATTTTCACACATAAGCACATCTGGGATGAGTGTCAGCAAATTTTACAGGTGCTCTTCACCTGGTAGAAAAGGGAGTTAATCCTGCTCAGTGACTTGAAAGTTGTCCTTGGACCAGACAATATCCCCACTATTGAACCAGACCATTTGGAGCAAGTCTTTCCACATACTTACCCAAGCAGAGACTAACAGTGATTGAGGTATGGAAGTGCTTTCCTATTATTGACAGGTTCGATTGGCAGGGATAACACAGTGGCTAGAAAGCCAAGTCATCAATCTAAGGTGAGTGAGATGGTACAGTTCCACAGTGAGTACCCAAATGCTCTTCTGAAATTTCTCCAAGAAGTCTATAGGACTTATAGGCCTATAGATCTTGAAGCCCTGGAGAATCAAAGAGCCCTAAATATGGCCTTGGTTACCCAGTCAGCCCCAGATATTAGAAGAAAGCTTCACAAGTTAGAAGGTTTTGAAAGAAACGTGTATTCTAAGTTGGAAGTGGTTGCCTAGTAGGTGTTTGATAACAGAGATACCCTAGAAAAAAAAGCCTCTAAGAAGGGGGGTTCAGTTTTGATAGGAGCAACAGAATAGGGATCAAGAAACCCTTGGCAAAGACAGTACAATTCATTTGCAAATGGCAGTAGGGAACCTCTAGGACTAGATCAGTGTCATTATTGCAAGCAAAATGTCCAAGGAGGAGAAAGATAGAAAATGACAGGTTATGTAATCACATTAACCACCTGGAAAATGTGTTAATATCTCGGGAATAACATGCAAAGGAACTTGGGGCTCTGAATTCCAATTGTGTTCAATTTGAAATCAGCCCTCTGAAATTAAGAAGAAATGAGGCAAAGAAAAATCCACACACTTCTATCCCAAAACACAGGCTTATAAAAGACAGAATCTCCAATATGTGCCAGTCCAAACCCACCAAGAGTTTAAAAGCACTGGACATTGGAGAAAACAGGTAGAATAATTTGACGTGAAGAAAAGATTTGAAGATATAAACTTGTGAGAGTCAAAAATGAGAAGAAAATCCTCAAAAGGAACCTAGAAAACACACAAAATCAAATGAAATTCAAGTACATTAGCCTGGGTGAGCATGAGGCAAATTAGGGGACCACAGGTCAGAGGCCGACAAAAGCACAAGACAGCAATGTTGCCATCCTTGCTAACAACAAGTGAGGACAAGAAGAGATCCTGATGCTGCATTAAGAAATTGTTGCCATGAAAATGGAGCCAGACCTAATGTATTAGGGTGAAGTACATGTATATTATAAGCTTTGAAGGGTGTCACCAGAAATTCAAAACAACAGAAAAAGAAGGAAAAAGTAGCTAGAAGAAAAGAGGGGGAAGTGAACAGGAAAAGTGAACAGGAAAATATCAGGCTCAAGAAAGAGATTGTTACTCTTCAGAAAGAGTTATAGGACCACATGCTCTGATAGAGAATGCCAGGCAAAAGGAAAGAGCATTAGGAAGAAAAACAGAAGAGATAAACAAACAGTTGAAAGATCTGTCGCAAAAATACACTGAAGTCAAAAACTAGAAAGGGAAACTAATAGAGTAAGAGGCTAAAAAGACTGCTGAGGTCTTCACCATAAATGTAATGCAGAAACATCTTGGAACAGGAAGAGGTGGAAAAAATACCTCTCTATAGCACCTTCGTGAACTTAAGGGAGGAGCTGTAGAGCAAGCAAAGGTGTTTTGAGAAGGAGCAGCAGTTAGCCAGTCAAAGGAACTCTCATGTGACCCTGCGAAACACTTGCAGGTTAAGGAGCTCATTGAGAAGGAGAGTGGGATCATGAAAGCAAGTTTGAGAGAAAAGGAGAATAATATGGAAGAAGTCTCCAAGGTTCAGAGTACTATACAGGAGTTAAAGAACCTAGAGACCGTAAGATACAGGGAAATATCTGAGCTGATCAGGTAGCTTGGGAGACCACTCTAAAACCAGTGTGGTCTTTAGAGTTACTAGTCGTTAATATTAAGGAAAGAAACAAAAACAGTGGTAATATGTGGGCAAATGTTGACACTGGACATGTGAAAAATGTAAACAGGCTCAAGCTTTCTTTCAGTTTACGTGTAGATATTTGCACCCTGGTAAATTGTTCCAGGCAACTGCCTAAAACTGTTCGAAAACCAGTGGGGCCTCAGGCTGACAATCCTTTGTAATGTGTGTATGTAATTTCCAAACAGGTAAATGCTGAAAAGCTGGAACATATGGAAAGAATTCCTATGTGAGGAACCTCAGAGGGTGAATTTGGGAAAGTGGAATTCACAGAGGCAAAGCCTGGAAAGTATGGGTATTCATATCTGTTAGTAATAGTGGACAGATTTTTAGGCTGAGCTGAGGCATGTAATAATTTCTTGATTTGGCTTTCCCTTATTTGTGGGGTCCAAAGATGGCCCTGCATTCATGGCCCAAGTTCTCAATTATTAGCTAACGCTCTAGGAATAAATTGGAAGTTACAATCCATTTATAGAACTCAGAGTTCAAGGCATTTGAAAGAATTTAATTTAGTTAAATTAAATTAAATTAAATACAGAGACTAAATTAAATACAGAGACTGTCCTTGGCTATGTGAGCCTCCTCCACTTTGCTCTCCTTGGAGCAAGATATAGACCTTCTGTTAAAGGATTTAATCCCTTTGAAATATTTTAGGGTAGACCAACTTCTTTGGTTCCTAAATTTGGGAAGGCTATATTAACCGAAATGTCTAACTACAATCTGCAGGCTTTACAACATATTCTTTTATATACCTATCCTTTGGTAACTAAGGCCCGCTGTCCACCTAAGAAAAACTCCACCTGAAGGGGAGAGGCCAAGATGATGATGGAACAGCAGGTAAACACCAAAGCTCTCCCCAACCAAATACAGTTTGAATTTCAATTCTCAGTTTCTCCAAGTAACCCACAAAAAAGGAGATTACTCAGAGAGGTGCAGTAAGTGAAAAACATAAAAGGGAAAAACGTACACAGACAGTAAAGTGGAAACAACCTTCAGCCACCCCTTGTTGGTGATAGGGCTCCACGCTGAGCAGCTTAAGTGGTGGAGCTTCTTGCCAGGCTGCTTGAGTTGCCTACCTCTGGACCCTCGGAGGACCACATACCCACAAGCATTCCAAGACTCCCAGAAGACTCCCATGAGCTGGTGCCAACCCAGAGAATACAAACAAATCTCAGAAGGCAGAGCTGGCATGAAGACTCCCCTCAACCTCCCTGGCATGGCGCCTCTGCCTGGCTGGTGCAAGCAGCACCACCCAGTCTGGAGCAGCAGCAGATGTCAGCAGTGGCAAACGACCCTATACTCACAGCATGGCACCTCTGTCCTGCTGGTGTAAGCATCCTAACCTAACCTGGAGCAGCAGCAGCAGCAGCTGGCAGTAGTGGAAAAGCACTCAGAGTCTGGGCACAATGCTTCTTGACTCTAGCTCACAGGAACAGCCCAGACTAGCCCGGGGAGGCAGCGGTAGCTGGGGCAGGGATAGTTGCAGTGAACAACTCCAGACCCATGGCGCTTTGTGCCTCTCCATGCTGGCCCACATAAGCAGCCCAGCCCAGCCTGAGGCAACATAACTGGTTAACACTTGACTCCTGGTGGGGTGGAGGGCCTCTCCATACCGGCTTGCATAAGCAGCCAAGCCCAGCCCATGGTGGCAAAGGTGGTGAACAAACCCAGACATGAGGCAGGGTTTGGTGCTGAACAACCCCTTAAAAAGCCTCATGAACTTTCCTGCCTGGGCTAGCTTTGAACCTGAATACACAAATCTGAGCCTCCTGAGTAGCTAGAATTACAGACATTGACACCAGCAGGGTCTTACTCTTGCCAAACCCCTAACTTTTTCTACAATAGATAATTTCCTAGTTAATACAAGGAATTTAAGCAAATACAAGAGGATCAACATAATACCCTGTATTCAATCTGACCATAGTGGAATCAAACTAGTTCTCAATAACAAGGCATAAAATAGGAAAAACTTAAACACATGGAAATTAAACAGCACTCAGTTGAACAATACATGGGTTACAGAATAAATTAAAGAAGAAATTAAAAAGTTCCTACAATTCAGTCAAAATGAAGAAACATCACAAAGAAACCTATGGGACCCAGCAAAAGCAGTCCTGAGGGGCAAATTTATTGTTCTCAGTGCACATATCAAGAAAACAGAGACCAAGTAAACAATCTTATGAAGCAACCAAAACTGCTAGAGAAACAAGAAAAAAATTGAACCTAAAGTTGCTCAGCAGAAAGAGATAATCGAAATAAGAGCTGAAATGAATGAGATAGAGACTGAGAAAAGTATAAATAAAATTAATTTTAAAAAGCTGTTTTAAAGAAAAAAATCAATATACCTGACGTACCACTGGCAAGAGTAACTAACAAAATAAGAGTAACTAACAAAATAACCCATATCAATAATATCAGAGATATGACAGGGAAAATTACAACAAACATCCAAGACATTCAAACAATCATAACGAAATAATTCCAGACTCTACTCACAAAGGAAGGAAAACCTAACAGAGATGGATGAATTTCTACAGAAATAGAAATTGCTATCCCCGCTTTCGTTTTCAGCCATGCTTCTCCACCATGTATGGTGGGGGCAGCAGTTCGGTAAATAAACGTCTTTTCCTACCTTAATAGTGTGTGGCATTCTGTTCATAGGCTACCGAATGAAACCTACTTTTTTAATATATCTTACATATGGGGCCATGACTTAGATAGGGTTTTTGATTTGGAAATGTTAGAATTTCCTAGCCACCCCTTTTCTGTGAACCAAACTGCCTTGAGACACCACACGAGACTTTTCACCAATACCATTGCTGGCCTTCACATCCATGTCCACACCACTTCTCTACTCTGGTGAGTGAAACTACTCTCTATGGCTCTGTGTTGCTCAATCTCTGTTCAGATGTGGCACCATACCAGAATGCTCCTATGACCTTTGGCCAAAAGGCTGGTCACCTCTGAAGCCGAGGATACTTGGTTTTGGGGGCATGGCCATTAATCTCTAGTGGGCTATGGGAGAAGTCGGGACACTGCTTCTGCCTCGTCATCTCTCCTTCCCTCACCAGACTGACTATCCTACATATTTAATGGGGTGTTGCGAGTCATGCCTGAGCTGTGAAACCCCTCTGAAATGCCTCTTGTGCTCCCTGGGTACCAGAGCATCTAATATTTTTATATTATTGTCAGATTTAGACAGTTATTGCCTCTGCAATGGTACATGGTCAGAAGTCTGCTTACTATCAGGCTCTCTTTGCTCTCTGCTATTCATGTCCAACTTTCTATATCTCTCCCTTTCTTTTCTACAATTATTTGTATTGTGCCCTGAAGAGTGTGACATGGGCTAGGTTCAAGGAATCCCCTCTAGATTCCCTCTAAAAGGCTAGCCAAACTAGGCTTGATTTTTTTGTTCAGGCTTTCTTTGCATTTTTTTGGAAATTTGCCATCTTGAGTTCGCCATCTTGTCCAAATGGTGGGTTAAGCGTTTGGCCCCCTCCAATCATGACTCTTCTGCCAAGCTTACTTCTCCTCCATCCATCTATTCAAATGTGTCCTGCTAACAAGTTGCTCTTTTCTCAGACCCTGGTAACTGAGGCCCAACCGTCTGGTGTGCTTTGTTAGCAAAGATGTCTAAACATTGTTGTCAAAAATTTTAGGTTTTGAGTTTTGCCGTTTTGGTTTTGTGTTGTGTAATCTAGAACTGACTACATGACTCTTTTTTGGGGGGGGGAGGGGTCCGGTTGTGGAGCCTGAACTCTGGGCCTAAGCACTGTCCCTCAACTCTTCAGCTCAAGGTTAGTGCTCTATCACTTGAGCCACAGGGCCATTTCTGGCTTTTTTCTTTTTGCTTATGTGGTGCTGAGGAATCAAACCCAGGGCATCATGCATGCAAAGCAAGCATATTAGTATATGTGTGCTAAGATTCTCCCATCTAACAATTTTGTCATTGCAGAATATTTTTTGGTCAGTTCTTGATAAGGACTATTTGATCTCCTTGTTGCTATAATGGGAAATAACAAAGGGCTTTTGTGGCAAAAATTGCAATTCAAAGCCAGCCTGGGCTGAAAAATCCCTAAGAATCCATCTCACAACTAACTTGCAAAGAGCCAGTCTGGAAGCATGGCTCAAGCCTCTTATCTCTAACCAGAAAACACTGCAAGTGTTTCTATAACTCAAAATGGTACAGTGCTAGCCTTCAGCAGAAGTGTTCAGGGACAGTGCCCAGGCCTTGAGTTCAAACCTCCTTGAATACCAACTGGGACAAACAATCCCAGCAATGAGCAACTAGACTCAGGGAACATGAAGAGGAGTAAGAGGAGATGATATCACATCAGCCATTTTGTGTCTCCCCTTTCAAGACAAACCAGAGGCAGGAGGTCAAGCGAAGAAAGAAGAATGCCCATCTAATGTCCATATCTCTCTACATTTCAACTGGACAGGAATTTATCTTCTTGCCTTTGTCACTTGACTTCTTCTCTACCTAGTCGCCGGATGTAAGAAGTAGCTAGGGAAATTTCTACCAACATTTCCAAACCCAAGTCCTTCCTCTTGCCATTTATTTTCTCTCTAGTATTTTTTTCAGTCCCTCAATGCCTCATGAGACTTCGCCATACTTTGACCAAGAGACTTGCCTCCTCCAGACTTCATCTAAGGACTCATTGCCCAAGTGACAGCTGTTGCCTGCTGCCTTCTCCCAGAGGGGATCACATCTCAGCCTTTTACACCTACTGTTGACACCCCTTGCAAAGAGGAAGTAGCTAGAGAGAATCTTCGACCTTTTTCATAATTATCAAAAGGCTGGAATGTAAGGTTTGAACAGGGACAGCTCCACACTTCTTGGCTAAGTTTCCACCCAATATCTGTTACATAGGTAACTGGCAGACCTAGAAGCAGTTACCTTCTCCTCCTGCTAGGTCACATCCTGGGCCACCTCTGGTCACCAGAATCCCATCTGAACTTAGGAAGGTCCCAGACCCTGAAGTCACATTCAGATCCAGTGTGCACACCTTTTCCCCACCTGGCGACATCTCTTCCTGTCTCTGGCCTGGATAAGTCCTGGCCCAGAGGTGGGTCGCCCCCTTCCTTTTCAGCCATGTGTCTCCACCATGCATGGTGTGGGCAGCAGTTCAGTAAATTAATTTATTTTCCTGCCTGAGAAACAAAGAGATACAAATTGCCTAAACAGAACTAAGAAGATAAATCAATTAAACATTTCTATAACATACAATGAGATAGTAGAAATAATCAGAAATCTTCCAACAAGAAAAGCCCAGGATCTGATAGATTCACTACAGAATTCTCAAAGGCCTTTAAAGAGGAACTAATACCCACAACCCTCAAACTCTTCAGAGAAATAGAAACAGAGGGAGTAATCTGAAAATCATTCTAAGAAGCCAATATCACATTCATCCCCTCCTCTTCAATATAGTTCTGAAATTCTTAGCCAGAGCAATACGTCAAGAAAAGGACATTAAATGGATCCACATAGGACAGGAAGAAGATCAACTATCTCTTTTTGTAGATGGCAATATTTTATAAAATAACGATCCCTAAAGCTCCATCCCCAAACTCTTAGAGCTTATAAACAAATTTGGCAAAGTAGCTGGATACAAAATTAGCCCACAAAAATCAGTCACCTTTCTGTATGTCAACAATGTACAAGTAGAAAGGTAAATCAAGGAAACAACTCCATTCGCAATAACCTAAAAAAAAAAAAAATCTAGGAATTAACCTAAACAAAGATGTAAATGGTCTATTTCATGAAAACTATAAAAGCCTAAAAAAAGGAATCATAGAGATTATCAGGAAATGGGAAAAAATATTTACCAGCAATATATCACACAAGGGTCTAATATCCATTACATACGGTGAACTCAAAAAACTAGTCCTTCACAAACCTAACAAACCCATCTTGAAATGGTCAAGGGAGCTAAAGAGAGACTTCTCAGAAGAAGAGATAAAAATGGCAAAGAAGCCATGAGGAAATGTTCATTATCTCTGGCTGTAAAGGAAATGCAAATAAAAACAACTCTGAGATAGCACCTTACCCCAGTCAGAATGGCCCACATCCTAAATTCAGCCAATGACAAATGCTGGAAGGGAAAGAAACATTACTGCATTGCTAGTGGGAATGTATACTAATACAACCACTTCGGAAAGCAGTCTGAAGGTACATACGAAAGCTAAATATCGACTTCTCCAATGAACTGGCCATACTACTCCTAGGCATCTACTCTGAACAACAGGAACCAGTATACAAAGACACACACACATCTATGATTATTGCAGCACTGTTCACAACAGCTCATATTTGGAAACAACCCAGATGAGCCATAAGTGATTAGCTGATCCAAAAATTTTGGGAACTCTATACAACGGAATACAATGAAGTCATTAAAAAGGACAAAATGATGGTATTTGCAGGGAAATGGATAGAACTAGACCAAATTATTTGAGTGAGGTAAGCCAAGAACAACAAGACAAACGGCACAGGGTCTACCTGATACGTGGATGCTAAAGCCAAAATGCAAGAAGGCATGACAAAGTAAACAGGACTCGAAAAACAAAGGACAGCCACTCATTTAGTTGTATCACCGTTAATGACTCCATGTTCTTGACCATGTAGATGGTAGAAATATGCACGCAATGGAGGGAAGCCAGGAGGAGGAACACAATAAGTGGGAAATGGAACAACATACAACAAAGGGGCCCATCAGCTGCGCTGGACATAGAAGAAAAATAACTAAGCAACCCAAACACAGTGATGGGAAGAGATGAATGAGAGGGAAAGAGGGCAAGAAGGAATAGCTTACATTAAGCAAAAGGAAAAAAGTGTAAACCTCACCTGAGATGGGAAAAATAATTTGGATTGTCAAAACTCATAGAATTAACAAACTTTAGACCATGATAAAGATAATGTGACTTGTCAAGTTTAAAATGTGTTTGTGACTTTAAGTATCACAATTCCAAAATACTGTGAAATATGTGAAATATATGTAATCACCTATCTCAATTTTTACAAAAAACGGTGCGAGAAGGGAAAGGTTACGAGGGATGGGTGACAATGTTGTCAGACACTTTGTATTCGTGTACTGTTTTGTAGAATGGGAACTTCTTTGTACAACTACTTAAAGATAATAATAATAATAAGTGTTTAAAAATACACAGGATGAAAATAAAAATTTCAAATATCAATTAAGAAATTAAATCCAGTTGGAAGGAAAATTTCTTTGGGGAGAGTAATTTAGTTTATTCTATAGCAAGTCTCACTTCAGAAACAAATTCAAAAGCTAGACCCCAGGTAAGTGAAGTAAACTAAGAAATGGAGTTGAAAAAAAGAAGAAAAAAGAAACTCCACTCACTCTTTCTTGCCTGGACTGCTGGTGTGGGTAAAAATGCATCATGGTCCTAAATTGGAACCGAAGTGGCAAGGACCTTACTTGGTGGTGCTATCTTCACTGTCAGCTATTAAATTAGCAGGAAAACAGCATTGGATCCATCAGTCTCAAGTGGAATAGGTAGTGGACCACTATACAGAGAAGGCTGCAAGATGGATTGTTCAGAGACAGAGGATCCCTTAAGAATAAGACTTAGTAAGTGTTAATTAGTGCTAACTAGTGTGTTTCTACAATTTACTTGTTTTCTATTAAATTTAACTTTTAAGCCTGTTCATTTGTTGGAGAGAAGGGAATTTTTAGGATTTGGTAAGAAAGAATCAAGGAATTGATTGGATATGAAAACCCAATAATGTGCAGGGCCCACTAATCAATGTGGCCCCATGACCTAGTCCACTGGAGTGCAGGGGGCATGCCACCCAAGTGGTCAGGGCATGTTGTTGGAGGGGTAGGATGTCATCCTCACATGATGAGCTGTGAAGAAGTGATTGGGGAACGGGCAGTTTGTCAAGTGATGGTTCAAAACTGTTAGGCAGGAGACCCACTTGAGTGATGGAGGGGTTCAACCTATAGATAGGCTGTATGGCCAGAGCAATGGAATTGAAGAAAGTCAAGGGAAGACCTGGAAGGAAGTGGTGAGACAGCAAGAGGGGAAAGACATGGGAGAAGAGGAATTTGAGGGAGAGCAGGAAAGGAAGGATGCCTATTGGCCAGCAGGCCAGAGAAGTGGAGGCCTGTGGATAGTGGAAAGGCCTAAAGAGAAGAAGGGAGTGATGGAAGGAAAAAAGGGAAATGAAGGAAAGGTCTATAAAGAAGGAGGGGGAAAAGGAAAAGAAAAAAGGCTTACCTATTGAAGTTTGGAGCGTGGAGATGATAATTTGGGGGGTTGGTGTTTTGCAAACCAATTAACTATGCCTATTGTACTTCTGAGATTTGGTGGTTGGGCTGGCCTCTCACAGAGTGTACAGCCCAGGACAAGGTAAATGCCGGCCCATTTCTAGTGTAAATAAAGTTATCTTCAATGTGCCTCATTGGATTGTCTTGTGTTTTATGCATCATAAGTATACAAGTTCAAAAGTTAATAGTCTCAAAGGCCACGAGTTTTGTAAAATGTTATAAAGTCATAATAGGTTTGAAAAACCCAATGGCACAGTGATATTACAATGGCAATATGGCATCACAATATCAAGTTATAATAATATTTTGATGGTATAATTAGTTGGTGATGCCATAATGGTGATGAGGTCACAATAGGTTTATGATGACACAATAGGTCAAAATAGGTTTATGGTGTCACCCAGAGGCTGCCAATCCCTACAGCGGCCTAGACAAACAATTGAAATTCAGCAAACATAAACCCCAAGAAAGGATCCAAGCTGGGCTCTGTGAGTGTCTCAGGAGCTAGCACCTCAGGGAAAAGCTAATGTTTGCTGAAAGGCCTCAACCCTACCCAGAAACGAGCCTCATCACAGCATCTCCATACTAGAGGAAAGAGCCTTCTCCCTCTTTTGTGATAGTCAGGACAGTTCTCCCTCCCACTGAACTAGCCTGGGAGGAGGATCACAAAATCATGCCTAACACAGAGCGGTTTCTGCCTGCCCAGACAGACTTAAGAAACCAATCAAGTCATAGGAAAACCAAACATCACAAGTAGACCAGAGACCCCACCAAGAAACTGGTTATGGACACAGGGGAGATACAGGTCTTCCCATTCACCACTCCGCCCCCCCCCCCCCCACACACACACAAAACAAAAAATCAAGGAACTCTTTTTTGAAACTTTTCTTTTTTAAAGTGTTTTCTGTTGATTTTTTTCTCATAATTTTTATTTTTCTGTTGATCTTTTATTTCATAATTTCTATTTTTGGTGTATGTGTGTGTGTGTATGTGTGTGTGTTTGTGTGTTTAATCTCTTTTGACCTTTCGGTCCTTTTCATTTTTTTATTTTTTTCTTTCTTTTTTTTGCATGACTTAATTGCTGTTTTACTCATCCTCAGACATATACCTGTCGTCAATTTTATTAGACCATATCACCCATTGTGTACATACTTAATCCAGATATTTATTATTCAATTCACAACTTCTTAACTTCTATTCAATTCTTAACTTCTTTAAGAGCAGTATTATCTCTTTATACCTACATAATTATCAAATAACTAATTTAATATTTTTTAATTTTCATGTTTCCTTTCTATCATGTCTCTCCTCTCATCCTATCCTGTTCTTCTCTCGATATCATTTCTTTAAACTTACATAATTTTTAAGTGTTTCACTTCTTAAATTTAATTTTTGTTTTTCCAATTTACTTGTTTATTTTTTAATGTCTCTCTTATCATTCTGTCCAATCCAGTTCCCTCTCTGAGATTAGGACTTGGTTAAATTTACTCTCCTTTTACCTCTCCACATCCCTCTAATCCTATTTGTCCCACATTTCTTCCTAAAGCTAATAATTTCTGGTTTGCCAAATCCTTTTTTTGTTGTTTGTAGCCCATTAATCCATAGTTGTTTGATGTTGAATAGATTGTATCTGTTGAACTAGATTGTATCTGCAGCCATTTTGATTATGCAACTACAAGACTCTGGTTGATGCTTGCCTTAAAATAGTGTTCTGGTAAAAAATTGGTGTTTCATACCAAATGGGCAGAACAAGCCAAAAAGCACAAGAAAAAGGCATGTCCAGGTATCTGACATCCCACTCATTATAATCAGGTGACAGAATAGTTAATGAATAATCCAGAGGAGTTCGCAAAAAGCTGTACAAACACTATTGGTGAAAGATTAAAAATTGTCCATTACCATTACTAACTTGCTAACTGCTGTTTCTGCTTCTGTAAACTTGCTTACGCTAGCATTGACCCTTCCCTTCCCAGAAATGAGTTAAGAAGTTTCAGGGACCAGATGCCGGCCCCAGGACAAGGTCAGTGGTCGTAGATAAAAAACAGACAGTACGTGTTCCTCCGTTCCAATTTAGAAATTCCCCAGACAGGATCTTGTGATAACGACCACCTGGCAAGACCACAAGCTAAGCCAAATGTCAACCAATCATAGGCCTGTAACCATGTAAACCAACCTTAAACCAACCATGGGCCAGTCATTTTACAAAGAGTGTTACAAAATTTCCCGCGTGGCAAAGTGATTGTTGGTGTATATGGTGACCTTTAAATGGACCAATCATGGGATGCTTTGTGTTATGCGTTAATCTTGTGGTTTTTGCCTTAAAAAAAAGGCTTATAACCGCTGCTCCGGGCTCCCTGTCTGCTCAGGACAGAGAGTCCGTTTGCGCAAACGTCAAATAAACTCCTCTTGCTTATTGCATCTCCCGGCCTGGGGTCTGAGTTTTCTGGGGCGCCCTCCCGTTGACAAAAGTATCCTAGGGGACTAGGGTCTTTCACTGGTAAACATGGTGAATGAAATGATTGAAAACTTTCAAAGGACTCAGTATGAGCATGCTAGGGAGTGGGAGGAGTCAAACCAAAGATTAATACAGGAATCTTGTGAACATAAGGAAGCTACTTAAAGATTTTTTTTTCTTTTTTTTTAGGCTTTTAATTTTTTGTGTGTGAAAATACTGTACAGTGGGGTTACAATTACATGGGCAAGATAGTGAGTACATTTCTTATCGAGCATTGTAGCCTCCTTCTTTGTTTACCCTTCCCATCCCTTCCCATCCTCCTTCCCCCCCACCCAACCCTCCCTTCCAAGTTGTAAAGTTCATTTTCGACATGACAACTTGTACTTCTCATTGTTGCAACAGGTCCTCCTGTATCCTTATTTAAACGATTTGTTTTTCCCCTTCCCTTCCACAAATTATACCGACATCAAATACAGTGAAAGCAGGGGTTATTCTGTGGGGGAGGGACATACAAAACAACAAAGAAATAATCTTATAATTGTGTTAGAAACAAATGCCTGAAAGAAAAAAAAACATTTAAATACATATCTTAGGGTTCATTTTCCTAACATCACCTTATCTGACCTTTTCTGCTTGACTCATACATATACTAGATATTGCAAAAAAGGGAAACCATGGGACCTATGTTTCTTTGGGCTTGGCTTACTTAATATAATTTTTTCCAAGTCTTTCCATTTCCTAACAAATGGGGCAATGTAATTCTTTCTGATGGAGGCATAGAATTCCATTGTGTAAATATTCCACATTTTCTTGATCCATTCATCTACTGAGGGGCATCTGGGTTGGTTCCAGATCTTAGCTATGGTAAATAATGCTGCAATAAACATAGCTGTGCTGGTAGCTTTAGTGTTGTCTTGTTTGTAAACATTTGGGTAAATGCTCAAAAGTGGAATTGCTGGGTCATAAGGGAGCTCTATGTGGAGTCCTTTGAGTCTTTTGAGTTCCCTTCTGTCCACATCCCCTCCAGCATTTCTTGTTATTAGAGTTCTTGATTTTTGCCATTCTAACTAGGGTGAGGTGGTATCTCAATGTTGTTTTGATTTGCATTTCTTTTATGGCTAGGGAGGTTGAGCATTTCTTCATGTGTCTATTGGCCATCCTTCTTTCTTCCTCAGAGAAGTTTCTCTTTAAGTCATTATCCCACTTATTTATTGGGCAGTTGTTTCTTTGAGGATTTGTTGTTGGGGGATTTAATTTAGGAAGCTACTTAAAGATTAATGCAGGAATTGCATAAGCATGTTGAGAAGAGTAAAAGAGAAATACAGGAAATGTGTGAGCAGGCTGAGCACAGTCTAGAGATTTACAGGAATTGCGTGAACGTGACGAAGCAAATCAAAGAGTAATACAGGGATTGAGAGAGTGGGATGAGAATAAAAAAAGATCAATAGAGGCATTCATGGAATCCATAAATAGATAGCTGAAACAATTCAGGTAGACCACAAATGGAATGCTGAATGGAGCCAGACAGAAAGAATGGGTGTCCAGGGAAACCATAACAGTTGAGAATAAACACTGAACATCAAATTAAGGAAATAAAGGTCATACAAAATCTAAAACAAAGCTCCACCAAAGAATTTGAAGCCATCCAAGCCGACCAATTAGAAGGAAAAGAAATAAAAAACAAAGTAGAAAATCTTGACAGTAGGTTAAGCCATGCAGAAGATTGAATCTTGGGGATTGCAGACACCCTAGATATTATAGAGAAGAACATACAAATATCCAAGACAAATCCAAGAAATATGATAGATCTATTCAACACTTGGAAGACACCATCAGAAATCATAATCTGAGGATAATGGGTGTAGAGGAGCACCTAGAGAAAGAAGTTAATGGTCTAGGAAATTTATTTAACAGAATCTTAGCAGATAACTTCCCAAACATGCAAAAAGATAGGCCTATTCAGATATAAGAAGCTTATAGAACCCCACATCCACCAGACCAGAGCAGGATATCCCACCAGTCACATTATAATCTGCACAGGATCAATTCAGACCAAGGAAAGGATCCTTAAATTTCTCAAGGAGAAAAGAACTATCACCTATAAACACAAACCAATTAGAATCACCCCAGATTTCTCAGCAGAGAAGATTAAAGCAAGAAGAGCCTGGAATGGGAAATGCCATGCAGTAAAGACAATCAATTATCACTCAAGAATACCAAACCCAGCTAAACTCTCCTTCATAACCGAAGGTCAAATAAAAACTGTCCATAGCAAAGAAAAATTAAAAGAGTATATCTCCACCAATCAAGCCCTATAAAAGACATTAAAGTTATCCTACACATAGAAAACCATCAAGAACACAAAAGAGCCAAGAAAACATCCAAGGGAATAAAATTAGAACTCAACATCAAAAGCCAACAAAGAAAGTCCTGTACAACATGGAGGCAGAACAACTGTTGAATCACCAGTGGGTCATGGAAGAGATTAGAAAGGAAATGCAAATGTTCATGATATTCAAAAATAATGAACACACAAATTACTAGCTTTTCTGGGACACAGCAAAGGCAGTACTCAGAGGCAAGTTTATAGCTCTGAGGTCCTACAACAACAAATTAGAGAGATCTGAAACCAAGAATTTAATAAGACATCTGAACCTCCTTGAAAAAGAGCAGCAAGATAAACTCCAATCAAGTAGATGGAAAGAAATAATTAAAATTACATCAGAATTAAATGAATTAGAACCCAAAAACACCATAAAAAATCAACAAAACAAAAGTTGGTTCTTCGAAAAAAATAACAAAATTGACATTCTCTTAGCAAATCGTTTCAAAAAGAAGAGGACATATCAAATAAACAAACTCAGAGATGAGAATGGGAATGAGAAGCAACCAAGATTCAGAACATGATAATTGAATACTTCTCAAACATTTACGCTAATAAGTTTAAGAACCTGGCAGAAATGGACCTTTTCCTAGACGTTTCCATGCCTTGAGTTTCCATGCCTAAACTCAACCAAGATGAGTTAAATCAACTTAACATGCCCGTATCAAGCATAGCAATAGAAACAGCAAGAAGAGACCTCCCATCTAAGAAAAGCCCAGGACCAGATGGATTTACAGCAGAAATTTACAAGGCCCTCAAAGCTGAACTCACACCAATACTCCTCCAACTCTGCAATGAAATTGAAAGGGAAAGTTTACTACCAAATTCATTCTATGAAGCCATCATAACCCTCCTCCCAAAAGCAAGCGGGGACTCATCAAAGAAAGAATTATAGAACCATTTCTTTGATGAACATTAATGAAAAACATCTCAACAAAATTTTGGCCAATCTCCTTTGACAATTCCTCCAAAAAATCATACAGTATTTATTTCCGGGATGCAAATCTGGTTCAATATTTGCAAATCAATTAATATAATTCGTCACATCAACAAGGGCAAGAATAAGAACATGGTTATCTCAATAGATGCAGAAAAAGCCTTTGACAAGATCCAACACCCCTTTATGATGAAGGCTCTGGAAAACCTATGAATCCAGGGAACATTCCTCAATACAATAAAGCCTGTATATGACAAACCTACAAGACATCATTATACTTGATGGTGGAAAAATAATGCCATTTCCTCTTAACTCAGGAACAAGACAAGGATGTCCAATCTCTCTACTTCTCTTCAATTTAGTATTAGAATGCATAGCTACAGCAATAAGACAGCATGCAAACATAAAAGGGATCCAAATAGGGAAAGATGATATAAAACTCTCCCTATTTGCAGATGACATGATGTTGTATTTAAATAATCCCACCCATTCAACTCTCAAATTATTCATGCTGATTCAAAACGTTGGCAAAGTAGCAGGGGAAAAATTAACTCTCAAAAATCAATGGCTTTTCTGTATGCCAACAATGAGAAAAGCATGGCTGAAATCAGGAAATCAACACCATTCATTATAGCCCCACCAAAAATAAAATACCTAGGAATTAATCAAAGAAGTGAAGGATATTTATGATGAAAACTTTAAAAGCCTGGAAAAGGAAATCAAAACGGAACTTACAAAGTGGAAAAACTTCCCATACTCGTGGATTGGAAGAATCATCGTCAAAATGACAATAATTCCCTAGGCTATCTAAAAATTCAATGCGATACTTATCAATATTACAAACTCATTCCTCAAGAAAATAGAAGAGTCAATCTAAAAATTCATATGGAAAAATAAAAGACCGCGGATAGCAAAAATGATCCTTAACAGAAAGAACAATGCTGCAGGAATATCAATTCCAAATTTCAAACTCTACTACAAAGCCATAGTAATCAAAATAGCTAGGTATTGGAACAAGAACAGATCTCAGGTCTATGGAATAGAATTGAAAAGCCAGCAATGAACCAACAGACTTATAGCCACCTAATCTTCGATAAGGTAGCTAAAATAAATAGAATGGAAGAAAGACAGCCTCTTCAGTATATGGTGCTGACAAAATTGGTTAATCAATTGTAGAAAACTAAAGCTAAACCCATATATATCACACTGCACAAAAATCAACTCCAAATGGATGAAAGTCCTCGGAGTCAAAGACACCCTGAAAACATTGCAGGACAAACTAGGAGATAACATATGACTCCTTGGCACAGGCCAAAATTTTCTTAATAGATACCAGGAACACAACAAATCAAAGAAAGGTTGGACAAATGTATTTGCATAAAATTCCAGAGCTTCTGCATGGCAAAGGACAAAACTAGCAAGATCAATAGAAAGCCCATGGATTGGAAGAAGATCTTCACTAGCCATACAACAGACATGGGTCTCATATCTAAAATATACCTGGAACTCAAAAAATTAAATCCCCCAACAACAAATCCTCAAAGAAACAACTGCCCAATAAATAAGTGGGCTAAAGACTGAAAAGAAACCTCTCTGAAGAGCAAAGAAGGATGGCCAATAGACAAATGAAGAAATGCTCAACCTCCCTAGCAATAAAAGAAATGCAAATCTAAACTACACTGAAATACCACCTTACCCCAGTTAGAATGGCTATAATTTCGAACAGTAATATAACAGAAACTGGACGGGATGTTGGTGGGACTGTAATCTTGTATAACCACGTTGGAAAGTAGTGTGGAGCTTCCTCAAAAGACTCCACATAGAGTTCCCCTATGACACAGCAATCCCACTTTTGAGCTTTTATCCAAATGATCACAAAAAGGACCATACTAAATCTACCAGCATAACTAAGTTTATTGCAGCATTATTTACCATAGCTCAGATATGGAACCAACCCAGATGCCCCTCAGTAGATGAATGGATCAAGAAAATATGGTATATATACACAAAGGAATTCTATGCCTTCATCAGAAAAAATGGCATTGCACCGTTTGTTAGGAAATGGAAAACCATGGAAAAAATTGTATTAAGTAAAGTAATCCATGCCCAAAGTAACATAGGTTCCATGGTTTCCTTTATTTGCAATAACTAGTATATGTCAGAGATAAACACAATCTGTCTGACAAGTTGATGTTAGGTGAAATGAACACCAAGATAAGGACTCAAATGGTTTTTCTTTCTTGCTATTGTTTCTAGCATATTTACAAGATGATTTCTTTGTTGCTTTGTTTGCCCCTCCCCCAAGGTTTAACCTCTATTTTCACTGTATTTGATGTTGGCATATTTTGGGAGGGGAATAGAAAAACAAATTGGGATACAGGTGGACCCATTGCAACAATGACAAGTACAATACTATATGTCGGAAATCGAAATTTACAACTTTGGCGGGGGGGGGGGGAGGCGATTTGAGGGGGGCATAAAGGGAGATTGGATGGGATGGAAAGAGGAAACATGGGAGGAGGCAATAATGCTTGATAAGAAATGTGCTTATTACTTTCTTCATGTAATTTTAAACCCTCTGTTTATTCACATTAAAAAATCATGAAATAATAAAGTAAAAATCCATGCCAATTTTTTTTGTCTGTCGTGGGGCTTGAATTCTGGGCCTGGGCACTGTCCCCCAGCTCTTCAGCTCAGAGATAGCACTGTACCACTTGAGCCACAGTGCGGTTTCTAGTTTTCAAGAGATATATTGGAGATAAAAGTCTCACAGATTTTTCTGCCCAGTCTGGCTTTGAACCACTATCCTCAGATCTCAGAGTTTTGGGTAGCTAGGATTACAGGCATGAGCCACCAAAGCCCAGATTCAAGACAATTTTTAAAAAGAAAACTTATGGAAACTTCTGGCTTTTTCTAATAAACAATATTATATTTTCAGCATTAGTTTACAACTATAAGTTATTTTTAGATGTAACTTGGGATTTTTAATAGAATCAAATATAAGTTTTATTATTACTCAGTAACTCACAAAAATCCACTGTAATTTACTTTCTCCAAAGTCAATTGTTACATACTCTATTACTCATTATTATTATTACACTCTATATTACATATAATGTGAAGTGAAAATAATTTATACCATTTCGTATAAATTAGTAGTTGCTACTTTAGCATTATAAATTCACATCTGTGATTTTAAATGAAGCAAAGAAGATTTTTGAGTTAAAATGAAATATGAATGTGTAATGTGTCCCAATTAAACCAAAAATTCTGAGTTTATACAGACAAAAATACTTTCTTTCCACTAAAGACTTTGAAGTAACACCATTGGAAATAGTGATGCTAGAGGAGGAAGAATTAAAATCACGTCAAACAATGTCTGTTATTCTGCTATCCCCTCCACTATGAAAACCTGCCCATTCCCAGATGTCACAAAATTTCAAGTGTCTCTCTTAAAATTCTATTTGGAAAAGTTCTAAATCACTGATTGTTTTTGCAATTTCTGTTATATGAAACAAATCATTGACAGAAAACAATTAAAATAAAATGAGCACATATGTTGAAGTCACTACAACTGGAAAAACAACCAACAAAGTAGAACCCCCCAGGAACAAAAACATGTTTTGCCCATTTTTTAAGCACAAAGACCTCAAATACATATTAACTTGAAGTAGAGCCATAAAGATAACTGTGTCTCATAATACAGTTGTGTTAATTTGTAATTAAATTCTTCTAGAAAAACCTAATATTGCAAATCACTTGAATGGATCAAATTGTTTAAAATGAATGTGACTGTATGCGTAGTGAGATCTGCACATATTTAAAAGAATAAAATAACAGAATCATAACGTTCGTAAAAAATTCGGAAATGTAATGAATATGTCCAATAGCATCCATACTGAGAACTAATGCCTGCTGGTATAACAAGAAAAAATATGCAAATAATAGAATCTGAGCAGTGTACATGAGTGTCCATAATTTTAAACTACTCCAAATTACACTTTGTAGAAGACTGAATGTGGCTTATCTAAGGGAAAACATCAACACATGACATAAATGAAATTAAAAATCTCATGAAAAGAGAGAAGGAGTTTCTGGAAAATAATAATTTAACAAATGATGGTCAAAATATTTCTAGTACTGTCAAAATTGCATACCTATTTATATAGATCCAAAAAGGAACCAAGTTTTTCGAGCTGATTTGAAACTTTGGCAAAGTAGCAGGATACATCTGTAACATTATTATGGATGTTTACTCTGGCATGGAATTCATTTCCTCTTTGATCTGACAAATGAATATATGAAAGAACATAAATTCTCTAACTAAATATCAAGACCTAACTAAACATATCACCAGAAAAGTCACCATGTAAGCCGTATTGCAACTGGGGTAAAAGAAAAATCCATCATAGTGATTCTGTATTTATTGTATATGTTGATGTTTTTCATAAATTATTTCCTTTAGTTTGCATTTTCAAAACATTGTGTTACATGATGTATATCTTGGTAACTAATTTTGGATGCCTCCTTAAATTTTGTTCTGAGTAAAATGTCTCACTTCAGTTCCTAACCCATGAAATTATGTTGATTCCAAAAACATTCTAATAACCACTGTATATAATACACAAAATCTCATAAGCATGACACCAGTAAGCACTGGTTATCATTTTGATATCAGGGTCCCATGACTTATAAGGCCTATCTGCATGAGTATCGTTGTACCAAGACTCCTCAGCCTAAATTTAGCCACTGTTAAAAATGTTTATATCTTTATTTGTCACCCATCAGAGATTAAATGTGAGTATAAAGCCTAAGGAAAGCGATAAAGTAAGAATTTAGCTTTTCTGGATACAAAGTAAACAAAATGCAGCATAGAGTAACTCACTGGTTTAAAGTCAACCTATTTCACCAAAACATTCTAAGCATTACCTTACAATGTGTATTATTCTCATGAAGGGAATGCGGAATTTGAGAAGAGGACAAACCAAGCATTGTCTTCAAATATATATAATTTGGGTTTATCTCTATATTTCGCTATAAACATTTCTGATAAAAACTGAATAATTGATTTTTTGGTCAGATATAATATATCCTACTTTCATATACCAAACTACATTCAGAAAATGCAATACAACAATTAACTTAAAAAAGTTCTGGCAGAAAAAATGGCATCTCTTTATTATGTGATGCTCAATTCTTAGGTATTATGTCTCCAGTTAATGAATGTGATTGTTTAAATGCTTCATAAAGTTTTAATTAAAATCCATCAGTGTACTATAATATAATTGTGGATAATTTTATCCTAGAATCATTCATGAACTGCCCATTCAATCAAGACATACATCAAATTCATTTGGTATTCATGTGGACAGGAATGAGTTTCTTAGGATCTCCTGTCATTTGGAGATGGCAGGACCAGGATTCAAACTGTGGGCTTCAGCTCCCACCACTTCAAACCGAGGATCGGGAACTCACCTGTCTGTCCAAGAACATCAGCAAGACCAATGATTAGGCAGGCACCAGTGGCTCTCAGCAGTCCTCCTTGTTACTTAAAAGGCTGTGATAGGAGGATCATAGTTGAAGTCACCCTAGGGAGGAAAGTCCTTGAGAGCCCTGTCCAACTTCAGTGCCAACAAAGCCAGAAGTATAGTCGTATGGCTCCAGTGTTAGAGGGCTATCCTTAAGTAAAAGCAGCTCACGGACTGTGCCCAGTTCCTGAGTTGAAGGTCCAGGATTGGCAACAAACAGACATACACTACAATCTGTGCAGCCATCCACTTAAAGCAGGTCACCCTCAACAGCCTTTATTTACATTTTATTTTGAGGCCAACGCAGGAAGAATCACAAACCAGGCAGGGGAAGAGAAGATCAGTTTTCTTAGAAGTAACTGGTACTCAGAAAATTAAACTTGGGGACATAAAATGGTAGCATACTTATGTAAAAACTAACATTAAGAAAAAGATGAAGGTGTGGGAATGTGGATTAGTGGGAGAATGCTTGCCTAGCATGCAAGAAGCCCTGGGTTCAATTCCTCAGTAGCACATTCAAGAAAAAACCAGAATTGGTGCTGTGGCTCAAGTGGTAGCATGCTAGAAACAGTGCCAGGCCTTGCGTTCAACCCAAGAACTGGCAAAGAAATTGTTAGTTAGTTAGGTAGATAGATAGATAGATAGATAGATAGATAGATAGATAGATAGATAGATAGATAGATAGATAGATAGATAGATAGATAGATAGATAGATAGATAGATAGATACATAGATACATAGATACATAGATACATAGATACATAGATACATAGATACATAGATACATAGATACATAGATACATAGATAGATGGATGGATCAATCGATAGATAGATCAATCGATAGATAGATCAATCGATAGATAGATCAATGATAGAGATAGATAGATAGATAGATAGATAGATAGATAGATAGATAGATAGACAGACAGACAGACAGACAGACAGGCAGGCAGACAGACAGACAGACAGACAGATCGACAGATAGACAGATAGACAGATAGACAGATAGATAGATAGATAGATAGATAGATAGATAGATAGATAGATAGATACATAGATACATAGATACATAGATACATAGATACATAGATACATAGATACATAGATACATAGATACATAGATACATAGATACATAGATACATAGATAGATGGATGGATCAATCGATAGATAGATCAATCGATAGATAGATCAATCGATAGATAGATCAATGATAGAGATAGATAGATAGATAGATAGATAGATAGATAGATAGATAGATAGACAGACAGACAGACAGACAGACAGGCAGGCAGACAGACAGACAGACAGACAGATCGACAGATAGACAGATAGACAGATAGACAGATAGATAGATAGATAGATAGATAGATAGATAGATAGATAGATAGATAGATAGATAGATAGATAGATAGATAGATAGATAGATAGATAGATAGATAGATAGATAGATAGATAGGTAGATAGGTAGATAGGTAGGTAGGTAGGTAGGTAGGTAGGTAGGTAGGTAGGTAGATAGATAGATAGATAGATAGATAGATAGATAGATAGATAGATAGATAGATAGATAGATAGATAGATAGATAGATAGATAGATAGATAGATAGATAGATAGATAGATAGATAGATAGATAGATAGATAGATAGATAGATAGATAGAAATATGATAGATGAATCTGGACTTGGATGTCAGGAGGAACGTAAGGAAGACTTCCCAGTCATTAGGCCTTCTGCAGTGTGCCAGGACACTAACATGGCCTTCACACAACCCGAGAACAGGAAGACTGTCTCTTTCCACTTCTCAGGTAGCCAAGGGCCCCAGAGTCAAGAGGGCAGAGCCAAGTTCTATCTGAGGTGCTTGGAGACAAAAGAGAAAAGGCCTTGCCTCTCCTTGGACGGGGGATTTGCATTAATGATGTGGAGAATGAAGGAAGGAGAATGGATTGGCAGAGGTAGAAGAAGGGCCTTCAAATCTGACAGATGGAGAGTCAAAGACCCTCCCTAAGACCAAAGTGGAAGGTTTTCTACTCTGTTCCTGCTCTCTCCCCCAATAAATTGGCTCTCTATTGTTAACTTAAAGATAGCCTGAGGCTCCCTTCACCTGAGGGAGGAAGGTTAGTCATTGTGAAGAGGCTGAGAAAAGCCTGACCCTTGTGTAACTCTGACAAATGTTTCATCTTTCCCCTCATTGCTGGCCATGCCTGGAATGTTGAGTGTGTACATTCTGCCTCCTAACCCTGCGTGGCTTTTTCTCTTCACCTAGCCTGGCTTTTGTAACTGTTTTCTGCATTCAAATATTGTTACATTGGAGTTCTTCCTGCAAACAGAGCTTGTGCTTGGATGCTGAGAACTTCATTTGAACCCAGGATGGGTCAATAATATTTCTTTCCTGCTTCTATAGCTCAAGAACTCTAAGAACCTTTAGCGAACAAGTAACTTATCACCAAGGGAAACACAGGAAGCTCTTGAACATCTGACCTTTCAGAAGTGGAATTCAGAGATTCAGACTTTCCTACCCTGGCTGGCTTCACCCTGTGATCATCAGGCCTCAGCCTCCTGAGCTAGGGTGAGAGGTGTTAGCTACTGGTGATGTGCTAGGTTCAGAACTGTTATTACATTGGCATTACAAGTCAACTGCTTATCACAAAGGGCTTGGGCAGCATATTAAGCCTTTCAACAATGGACCTTTCAGAACCCTGTAGGACACAAGGCTATAATGCTAGAGTCTGAGAGGCTGTGTATATGGATGGGCTACACTTGAACCTTGAGCTCTGACTCCAATTTTGGTGTACAAGAGCATTCATTTTCCAGAGAATGTTATCCTAATTAGAAAACAGCAAAAGTACTTCGCTTAACCCTCACTTTTTTCAACTTTTGTGTCTAAAACTCAAGCCTGGGCACTGTCCCTAAGCCCTTCAGCTCAAGGTGAACTCTCTACCACTTGCCCCACAGCACCAAATGTGGTCTTTTTGTGGTTCATTGGAGATAAGAGCCTAACAGGTTTTCCTTGCCTAGGCTGTCTTTGAAAGGTGGTCTTCAGATCTCAGCTTCTTGAGAAGCTAAGGTTCCTGCTGTGAGCCACAGGCATCTGGCCTATTGTTTTTGACAGTCCACGCGCTTGATCTTAGGCCCTGGGTACTGTTTCTGAGCTCCTTTTTCTGAAGCCTAGGGCTGTGCTACTTGAGCCACTCTGATTATGTGGCACTGAGGATTCAAACCCTAGCATTCATGCATCCTGAGCCAGCTCTCTACCACTAAGCCACATTCCTAGCCCCACCCTTACAATTTTATCCCTCAACTTGCTTATTCCCAAGAAAAGGCTTCTGAGTAAAAATCATCTAAAGAAATTCCTATAGGAAGATTCCAAAGATAAAGAACACAAATCTCATATTTGGGAGAGACTCTAAACATTGAAGACTGTGACAAATGCTTCCATTTAATTATGTATCATGTTTCAACACTTAATAAAATATTAATGAAAAATGAGTCAATGTCCTAAATTATTGTGTATAAATTTATAATAGATGTACAACATGTACTAATTATTATGTGTATAATAATACTAAATACAATATATACAATAAATAAATGAATCAAGTAAAAAATAAAATAAATACAAAAATCAATAATAAAAATCATAATATGTAATACACATACATATGTAAATATATATCATATATTACCCATATATAAAAATATTTTTTTCCATTGCAGGGCCTTCATTCAGACCCTTGTAACTCTAGCCTGAATTTCTTTTCCTCAAGGACAGTAAGCTTCGTCTTCACCCATGGTGCAAAAGAGTTACCTGGATGGTGGGATCAAATCCCAGCAATGATGGAAATACTGGCCCAAGTTCCAAGATAGTGACAATTTTTTTTAATGGAAGCAATTATGTTTATTCAGTGACATACTGAACATTTTTAAAAAAGCAGTGTAGAATTTTGTACATCTATTCAGACATCTTTCTCTTACCCCCAAAATGCTTCTTTTGAGCACTACTTTTCTTCATTTTTTGTTGTAAAAATGTTGTACAGACAGGTTACAGTTCAATGAGCATGGTAATGAGTACATTTCCTATTGTGCATTGTTGCCTCCTCCTTTGTTTTCCCCCTACCATCCCTTCCCTCCCATCTCCACAACTACTCCCCCTGCTGAACTCAGTGACTTAATTTTTATTTTTGGATTTGTATGGGGTTTGAACTCAAGTAGTGGATACTCTGCACTTACCCTCACATTGCTACATATTTACCAAGACCCTGAGTTCAAATCCCAGGCTAGGAAAGAAAACTGGTAGAAATTCAAAACCAGGGAGCTTTGTTTCTTTTTTAATTTAAATGAGTGGTTTTTTTATTTATTCTTTATTTTGCCGACATGGGGCTTGAGCTCAGGTAGTGGAAACTCTGCCTCAGCTTCAATTGCCCTAGGGTGAGGTGCACCCTGGGACCCATAGACAATCCAGGAATCCTAGGTCCAGAGGGCTTGCAGAAGAAAAATAAGTAACATAGCATAAAAAGTGGCGAGCTGCAGAGGGCTGGGAGTTTTACGTTTTTTTATTTGCAGGGTGACTATCCTGGTTCTGAATGATATGGCTGCAAAGTGAACCTGACCTGCCATATCTGAATGCTGGCATGCTATCAGGGAATCCATAGGCCAACCTTTCAACATAAGCCCTGGGTTCAAATCCCGGTCCTGACACCTACCAATGGCAGGAGACCACAAAAGACTCATTCCAATGCATAGGAATACCAATTGAGAGTAGTTCATGCTTTGGTCTAGTCTAAAATTGGATGCAATAATCCTAGGATGCTGATTGATCTTAATTAATAGATTATTATGCATGAAAAGAATAATATTCCTTCAATGGTGGTATAATAAATGCCTAAGAGTTGGTAGGAACATAGTAAGTGTCCTTCAATCATAGATAGATGGCTCTGGTGCTCTTTACCAATACATATTTATTTGTATACCACCCTCTGCTTATCCATGTATCACTGTTTTGGCCAAACCTGGGACTGGTTCTCAGCACCTGGGAACCACCTGACAGCTTCATTGATTAGATGCTGCCGTGCTCACACTCACCCATTCATAAATTGGGCTTGCTAATCCCTGAGATCATATCCCAGCACTGCCAAAAATTTAATCTTGGAGTAAGAAGCCAAGTATGACACATGTTTTCCTTTTCTGTGAGAGTCCTCGGTGTCAGGCATGATGGAGAACGTATAGACAAATCTGGATGCTGTGATATAAGATGTAAACAATGTAATAAATGGTAGAGGGGTCATCAGAGTCAATAAAATAAATGGTAAATAAATGAATAAAACAAGAAATAAAATGAATAACCACACCCAACAAAATATGGAATATCTGTATGGAAGTATAAATCCTATCTTTAAAATGGATATAAGGAGTATGTTTTCTAGGCCTGAAGCTTGAATTCAGGCCTAGGGAACAGGTCTGCCTTTCTTGTCTTCAAGCATGTTCAGATTCCCTTCTGTCACAGTGCTGCATATTTACCCAGACCTTGAGTTCAAATCCCAGGCCTGGCAGAAAAAATGGCATGAATTGCAAACTAGGGAGCTAAATATGTTTTTTTAATTGCAGGCCATTGGAGAAGCTATAGTCCCGCCTGGCAACATAGGCCTACATTTCGAATACTAGTCATGCCACTTCTGGATGGTGGGAGATCCTAAGAGGTTCGTTCCTATCCACAGGAATAATGATGGAATGTTATCAATGTCACAGCTGATTGAGATGCTCATGAATGATACTTGTATACATTTAGACATCATGATTTCAGTCGGTGGATTGATTTTATTTAATATCTTATGAAGCATTAAAAGAATATTATTTCTCACAAGGACACAATAATTTCTGGACACTGATTTACTTAATAGTTTATTAAAGATGAAAATAATAACATAAATTACATGGAGGCAAAATAAATACCCAAGAATTTGTAGGAATGTAGTCTATATAAATGAACAATGGATAGACATCTCTGGCACTCTATAAAGATATATATTTATTAGCATACTACAATCTGCATGTCAATCTGTACTTGTTTGTCAACCCCTTGTTCTCGGTCTCAGATCTTGGGAACTGCCTATCAACTCAATTTGCCCCAGAATGGCATGCTGACACACACCCTTTCATGAATTTGTCCCTGTAGGCCGTGAGTTCAGATGCCAGCATGCCCAATGAATCATTGAGTAAGAAACTGATGGTGACACGTTTTCCTTTTCTGTGAAAGTCCGGGGTGTCAGGTATAAGTCGAATACATATGCAGACCAATATCCTATTTAATCAATGTAATCAATGTTCCATGTGCCATATTAGCCAATTAAATAGTCAATACCTGTCGGATCTTGGTCTGCCCTAAGAAAGATGGATGAGGTCCAAGGAAATATAAATGCACTTGCTCGTCGGTTCCCCCCCCCCCCTTAGCCCGGGAGACATTGAGACAAAGCGGGGAGTCAAGTCAAATAAGAACTCGTTTATTACCACACAGAAAGCATATTTTAAAGGGAAAAACTGTGTGGCATGGAAAGGGAGGGAAAGGAACCAACCAATCACTGTAAAGGTCACACCCCACCATGCACCTAAGCTTTATCCAATCAGATTTTAAGGTAAACAACTCGGGCTCTGACCACTCAATTTCCTCTCACCGCCATCTTTTCTGCCCATGTGCCCCACAAATATATGAATCAAACAAAAAATAAAATGAATAACTACACTGAACGCAATATAGAGTCAACCTATGAATGTAAATATAAATTATATATTTAAAATGTACACAAATAGGATGTATTCTAGTGCTGGGGTTCAATTTGACACCTAAGGAACAGCCATGAATTTCTTGACTTCAAGAAGGCTAGCTTCCCCTTTCCACACAGTGCAACAGAGTTACCCAGACCATGAGTTCCGATCCCTGTCCTGGCAGAAAAAATGGCACCTTTATACTATGTGACACCCAATTCTTAGGTATTTCATTATGCCTCCAGTTAATGAATGTGATTGTTTAAATGCTTTATAAAGTATTGAATAAAATAAATCAGTGTTCTCTAATATAATTGTGTATAAATTTATCCTAGAATTAAAGAACTGTCCATTCAATCATAACATACATCACATTCCACTGGTATTCATATAGATAGGAATGAGTTTCTAAGGATGTCTTTCCATTTGCAGGTGGCAGGACCAGGATTCCAACTGTGGGCTCCAGCTCCCACCACTTAATCCCAAGGTCTTTCTGTCCAAGAACAGAAAGAAAAATGATTAGGCAGGCACCAGTGGCTCTCAGCAGTCCTCATTGATGTTTACAAGGCTGTGATAGGAGGATCATGGTCAAAGTCACTTTAGGCAGGAAAGTCCTTGAGACCCCTGTCCTACTTCAGTGCCAACAAAGCCAGAAGTAGAGCCATGTGGCTCCAGTGGTAGAGGGCTAGCCTTGATCAAAAGCAGTTCACAGACTGTGCAGATCCTGAGTTCAAGATCTGAGACTGGCAACAAACAGATATACACAACAATCTGTGCAGCCACCATCTTGTCCCCAGGTCACCCTCTTGTCCTCAACTGAATTGGACAGAGTTCCCTGGGAAAAGGGCTGGGGGAGCCGCTGTCATTTTGACTCCACCCATTTTGCCTGCATCACAAGATTCCGACCACACCCCCATGCTTTCATGGTTCTTTCTGAGCAAGGGGATACAACAATTGTGGTCACACCCACATTCCATGCTGTCCAGCACCAGGATTCCCTCTGTTGGTTGATACCACCACCAACAGTTGAGGAAGGTAGAGGTGACTGAGTGGTGAGCAAGAGCTCGAGTCCACTTTGGAGTAGAGTCGAAATTGACATCCTAGTCAGTGAGTGGGAGAATAGAGGATTTCCCAGAACCTGGGAACGTGGCCAGCCCATCTTTCTCATCCCAGAGCTCAGATGTCTGAAACAACAAGACTCCGTGAGAGCTGTGGGCAAGAAACTACTGCCAGAACACCGGCAGAAGAATTCTCCCATCAGACCTGCAACATTCAAGAAAACAAAGAACACGAAAAAAGGAGGGGTCTTCAAGACAAACACCAGTGAGAAAGGTGATTCACCAGAGGGTCCAGCCAAAGGTGATGTTGACCGTGGGCCTCCCTTGCCTTTGGACACAGTCACAGTCACCACGGTCCAGAGTGTCAAGAGTCCCTATACCACCAAGGATCTTTAGAGGTGCTACCGACACATGGTGCCTGCCCTGGACCACAGCAAAAGAAGAAACCAGGTACACTGTGCCAAAATCCAACCACTGAAGCTGGAAAAGACAGACGTGCAGGATCGACGGTAGAAAGAGAGGGAGAAGGTAGCCCAGGTGCACAAAGCACCAAAAACAGAGCTAGACATCCACAAGCCACCCATACAGAGGTTGGTTTCGGCAGAAAGCAATTTACAATTTGCACTGGGCTAGTGAAGCAGGAGGCCAATGACAGAGAAATGATGCAAGAAGCTCTCACCAGCCACCTGCAGGCCACAGGGTGTAACGTGTTGGAGCTGGAGATGGCAGTCACTGCTGCACAGAAGGAGACCAAAATGTTCTTCCAACAGCTGAATGATGTGACACTTCAGCTCAAGGAAAAGACCAGAAGCTTCAATGACCTGGAGCTAGTGAACACAGAGTTACAGGAGAAGCTGGGAGCGATCTGGACAAAGAAGACCAACAGGAAAAACAGAATCTGCAAGTTTCAATAAGTGCTGGTAGGGCGTGAGGTAAAGAGACTACTGGAAAACCTGAGCTGGATGGTGACCTCAGCAATTCTGGAAAGAGACACCTTGATGGAGAGCCTGAGCATTGAAAGGTCCACATGGAAGGAGGATGCTCAGTGGCTGACCAAGCAGGTGAACCAACTGACAGAGGAGAAGGAACAAAGGACAAGGCAGGTGCTGGCCCTAGAGAATGAGCTGGAGGAACTGAGAAGGACGCTGGCAGAGCCTCGGCCCTCCGCAGGACCATCTCAGGCCGATCCCCATTGCAAGCAGGAAAGTCTATATGAGACACTATTCTCCAATTAAAAACCCAGGAAGCCAGAAGTAGAGCTGTGGTTCAAGTAGTAGAGGGCTAGACTTGAGCACAAGAGCTCAGGGATAGGATAGCATCCAGGCCATGAATTCAAACCCCAGGACTGGCACACACACACACACACACACACACACACACACACACACACACACACACACACACATACACACCATGATAGAGCATTTGCCAGTCAGCCTGCACAAGTTCCATTTCTAGCAACTCAATATTTAAAAAGAGGGAGAAGGGAAGGAAAGACTTGCTCCAGGAGGTGATATAACCAGGGCCAAAATTCCACAGGACTTCTAAGATGCAGATACAGAACAGAGAGCCTTAGGCAGAAGTTACAGCATGGGCAAAGGTCCTGAGGTATGCTGTAGAGCAGGTGGTATGGGTGGAATGAAGGTTCTGTGGCTACAGAAAAGTCTGGCAGTACGTTCAATGCTGGGTCAATGTTTGTACTTGAGTTACAGGGCAGAGGGTGGGGTCCCAGAATTAGGCCCAGGGGGAAGATCAACTTGACTTTTCACCATGGACCCCAGCCATTTCCGGTGGCTGAAAGCCTATTTTTTTTTACAGCTCCTGACCCTCAGACCTCCTTTGCATGGAGGAGTCAGGGCAAACGCAGGGAAGGACCCTTGCTTAAGAAAAGGTTCTAGCCCAATGCCAGCAGTGGCTCAACCCCTGTAAATCCTAGCTACTCAGGAAACTGAAATCAGAGATCATGGGTCAAGCCAGCTCAGGGGAGGAAAGTTAGTGAAACTCTTCTTGCTGATTAACTAGCAAAAGCCAGAAGTGGAGCTGTGGGTCAAGTGGTAGAGTGCTAACTTTAAGGAAAAATTTAAGAGCCCAGAGCCCAGACTCTGAGTTCAAGCCCCAGTACTGGCATGAAAAAATAAAGAAAAGCTTTCAGGAGCTCCTAGTACACTGTGGTGAAAGACCAGATCAGCAGGGCACTGGTGACTTGTGCCTGCCTTCCTAGCTCCTCAGGAGGCTGAGATGTGAGGATTGCTGTTCCAAGCCAGCCCGGGGAGGAATGTCTTGGAGACTCTGACCTCCAAGGAACCTCCAGAAAACCAGAAGGGCTCTGTAGCTCAAGTGGTAATCTGAAGAGCTGGGGGACAGCGACCAGGCCCAGAGTTCAAACCCCATGACCAACCCTTGGCCTGTTTGGACCTCACTCTGTGGCTCTAGGCAGAGTACTTTCCAGTGGGCCCCTGAGGGTCTCCCAATGTCTAGGTGTCATACAAGTCTTGAGAGCAGTCTGTTTGGAGGCCATTGCCTACAGAGCGGGCCACAGTACCAGAGAAGGGTCAAGTTTTGGGGCATGGAGAACATCAAAATGGCATGTCATGGGTGCAATGTGGATCTGAGCAGTAGTAAATCGACATCTCAGAACATGGTTCTGGGGCAGGAGTGGCAAGAGCTGCAACACGTCACACCAGGTAATGCCCGCTCTTGGCCTAGGGTGGAATAGATCTGCTCTGGCATCAGCACTCAGGGTGAGCAAAAGTCAGCTTAGCCATGGTCACTTCCCCTAATTGAACTCTAGAGGATTATGGCAAGGGGCCGCATGTCCCCCATCTGGCCACCAGGGAGCAGGAGTCTCCCTCCATAGGGATTGTCCCTGCGAGTTGTGTTTACTCTTTCTTCCCTGGGGCCACCATCATGCTTCAAAACCACCCTGGACAGGAAAGTCCTTGAGACTCTTACCTACAATTAACCATCAAAAAGCAAGTGGGTCTGTGGCTCAAGTGGCAGAGCACCAGCCTTGAGCAAGAAAACTCAGGGATAGAGCCTAGGCCCTGAGTTCACACACACACATACACACACACACACTCATGCACGCACCACATGCATGCAAAATCAGAGATTTCGACACTGCTGTCTTTGGATATTCTCTACCTTTTCCCCACTAAGCCTGATGGCTGTTGGCCTAGGTGTTTGATGCATCCAACACCACCTGGCATCTTTAATTTTGGGGAACAGGATGGCTAGAAGGTCAGTGTTCCCCCATCCCAGCTCCTTGATTTGGTCATGGTCTATCCAGGTCCTTTTTGGCTCCTTTTATATATAGGCCAAGATGCCTTCAAAAGGCATCACATGCTGGGCACTGGAGGCTCTTACATGTCATCTGAGATACTCAGGAAGCTGAGATCTGGAGGATCATGATGCCAAGACAGCCTGGGCAGGAAAGTGTGTGAGACTCTTTTCCTCGATGAATCATCAGAAAACAAGAAGAGTCCCTGTGGCTCAAGTGATATAGTACCAGCCTTGAGAAAAAAAGCTCAGGGACAGCGCTCAGGGACAACAACAACAAGGAGAGGCATTGCATGTTGGCTTTAGGATTGGCATGGGCCAAATATAATTGGAATTTTCAAGTGCTCCAAGACAAAGCAGTACCTCCTTTAGTACCATGCTCCTCCATCTTGTCTCACACTCTGGCCTTGGCCCCTGCTTTGGGTCAGCATGGCTTTGCCTTGATGGAAGGGCTCCAAGGAGGAAGATCCCAGAGCAATTGCCCCAGCTCCTTCCAGCTGCTCACCCTGCTGCTTTTGCCCTTTGCCATAGACCTTCTTCCTGGAATCTATGCATGAGGTCAACATTGCCATCATTGTGGTGAGTGGTGGGTCCAGCCTAACTCGAGGCAGTCAGAGGTGGAAGTTGGTCTGGGAATAGGAGCTTCTACCCTGTATGTGGGCGAAGGAAAAGGCTGACCTTTATTTCATCCTGAGCATTGAAGTGATAGGGAGACAGTGTAGACTCCACATTGAATCAGGTAATATTGGAGTCTAGAGGACCACTTGTGTGGGGTAGGCTGTGGGGCTCAGGGGACTATTCTTCTTGGTACTCCTCTCTCAGGACTCCCTCTCCCTCTCTCATCCCTAAATGGTAGAAGAGAAACTTCAACTAAGGGTGTCAATGAGGGGGCAAGGGAGTATTTCTCTGTGAACCATACTTGTGCTTCATATTCATCCTAGCCTCTACTTCCTATTTATCTGAGGAATGGCCATATGGGTTTGGGAGGGGGGAGAAACATCCTAGCTGAGAATGTGGCTCAGTGGTAGAGTGGTCGCCTAGCATGCCTTACACCCTGGGTTCAATTCCACACAGAAAAAGCTGGAAGGGGAGGTGGGGCTCAACGGGCAGAGTGCCAGCTTTGATCAAAAAGAGCTCAGGGAGAGTAGCCAGGCCCTGAGTTCAATCCCCAGGACTGGAAGAACAAATCTTTGTTGTAGGCTTTTCTTCCCCTTGAAAACAATTTATTGTTTGGGATAAGCATAACATGGGTCTCTTCCCTGGCCACCAACGGGCCATTAGATTTCCCTTGAAATTGGGACACTTCCCGGCAGCCTCTGCCCTACCTGACCCGAAGTTTACCCTTCCCATCTCACAGCAGATGGAGGCCTGAGAGAACGCCACCTGGCCACCCACTTCTGGTGGCTGCCTTGGCTTTTGAGAGTCAGTATTTCACATAGAGAGTCATTAAACACATCAGTCTACAGAAGAATGGGAGGGAGCGCTCCTTGCCCAAGTCCACGAGCTCTAGGCTGCTCTGGGTGTGGGTCAGCTGCTGTAGAACATGTTCCATGGGGGAGTCATCTACGAGGTCGTGAACCCCGACCACGATTCTGGCAGTGTCCAAGTTGTCTTAAAGTTGCAACTCTTCAAAACCTTTGTGTTCCTCACTCATTTCGCCCACACTGGAGCCTGAGGCATCTGGAGCAGTGGGGGCGGGGCGGGCTCAGCCTGGAGCCCGCTGTCCACTCCTTCCCCTGCGAGGAGTAACAGCAGCTCCTGCAGCTCTCTCTTCTTCTCCATCTTCTCCTGGGTGAGCCGGCACACACGCTTGGCTTTCTCTTGACACAGCTCATCCAGGACGAACATTTACTCCTTACATGCCACAAGGGACTCCTTGACATTTGTGGATGTGTGCCAACAGCTGGCTGCATCAATTGTGGAGCTCATCCACTGGACTATGGATGTCTATTTCATCATACAAGTCGTGGATGAAGCAGATTTTCTTCTTGGACACCCACGTGTCCCAATTCCCATCCCCAAGCCTGCTGTGGTGGCAGCTCACGGGGCGAGGGTGCCTGTGCCTCCAGCTCTGTCTGACACTGAGCTGCCGGGTTGGCCATGCAACTGCACTGGGGTCACTGCTACTGCAGCAGGAGTTTCCCACTGTGGATCTCAGCCTCTGAGAGCGCTTGCAGAGCCACATCCTTGTAGGTCAGGGGCATGTCTCCATCCACTTTTGCTTCTCCAGGGCTCACAACTTCCCCTCCCCAGTGAAAGCCAAGCTCAGCTGGGCCTGCAGGCGCTCCTCCTGTGGTCTGGTCACATCTAGGCACTTGGGAGTATCCTGCCACTTTGGGGGCACCATCTGCTCCCCCCAGTTGGTCGGCCCTGCACTTGCTTCAGCTGCTCTAGCAGCTGGGTCTACCTCTGCAAGTGCTGCTGCAGGGCCTCCTTCTTGGAGTTCAGCTGCTCATTGGAGGCAATGTGTTGCTCACAGGTGGCTCTGAGCTCCAGAATGCTGATGAGCTCCTCCTTCTCATAGCTAACCTTGTGGGGAGCATCCCACAGCAGGGCCAGCTCTATCTTTGGGTCACGCACATGCACATCATGGGGTCTCAGGGATCTACTGCGAATCCTTGGCCTTCTCATCCAGTCTCCATAGTTGCTCCCGCTGCTCCACATTCTGGAGACCGAGCCTCTGGTTTTCCTGGACCTGGATGTGAAGTTGTTCCTCCAGGTTTTTCAACTCAATCTGCATGCAGTAGACCTGGGCCTCCTGAGTAGCTTACAGGGGTTAGCATCCAGCACCTGCCCTCTACCCTACTGCTTACCTATATCCTTGGCCCTCCTCTGAGTCCCAGAAAAATATGTCTCACCAGGCTCATTTTTTTGACAGTCTTGGGGCTTGAACTCAGGTTCTGTGCATGTTCCTAGGCTTATTTGCTCAAGGCTAGCACTCTATCAATTAAGCCACAGTGCCATTTTTGGCTTTTTCTCTTTCTGTGGTACTGAGGAATCGAACCCAGGACTTAGTGCATACTAGGTAAGCACTCTACCACTAAGCCATATTCGCAGCCCAAATCCCACTTCTATGAGAGTGGGATTTATTGACATACCTCTTTTGGCATAGAAATAGCTTACTATTTCATATCTTTGCCAAGATTTGGGACCAGCCTATGACTTAGCAATGAGGAATGATTAATTAGTGATAGTCACCAGGCCCCAGAGGTCTAGGCTCACATCCTACAGAGGGATAGAGAATATGGAGCCAGAACCTTCGACAACTCCTACAATCTAGGAATTGTGGTCTCCTTGGAGGCAGTGACTGTCTGCTATGTGTCCCAATGGGACACCTCAGCCAGAACATAAGACTTCGGTTATTAAATGGCAGAGAAGGGTGCTTTGTTCAAGCTGCTGGCTCAGACTTAGTACCTCTGAGGGCTTTTCTCTGCTTGCCCAGGTTGGGGGGCTGGGCATGGGCAACCTGCTGAATATCCATCATCCATACATCATCATCCATACACAGAAACATGGAGTTATTGCATCCTTTTTGGGGGGAGGGGGCAGTTCTGGGTTTGTACTATGAGCTTAGGCCCTGTCCCTGAGCTCCTTTTGCTCAAGTGTAGTGCTCTGCCCTTGAGCCACAGCCCCATTCATGTTATCCCTTCCTGTGATCTCTTAGAAATAAGAGTGTCGCGGACTTTCCTGCCCTGGCTGAATTCAAATTGGCATTCTCTACATCTCAGCATCCTGAGGAGCTAGGATTACAGGCAAGAGCCCCTGGCTCCTGGGTTTCGTTTCTTCTTGTTGTTCTTTTTTGTAATAGTAACAATCTGAAATCTTCACGGTGTCATTCCAATGGTTTGCATCCGAAGTAAACTACCCAGGCCTGGAGTTAGAATGCCAGGGCTGCCACCCACAAATGGAAGGAGATTCTGACAAACTCATTCCTATTCATGTGAATGCTAATGGAATGTTATACAAGTAATAAATAAATTTTCAGTTAATTCATGATTCTATTTTAGAATGCCACACAAAAATTATTGGATTTATATCTTCCATTCTAGCTCCATGGTATGATTTCCCCTAATGGAAGGATATTGACTAATTTTTAATTAATGCTTTTCTAAGTATTACATGGAGGCATAATTTAATAACTAATAATTGGTATTGTATATATATATATATATATATATACATATATATATATATATATATATATATACAATTTAATATCCTCACATTCCCTGTTTTTCTATGCATGTATGTACTATTGGGAACACCTGTGGATTGATCACACGTACTCAGAACTTCCTGGCATCTCAGTTTGCTGGAGGCTGGTGTGCTAAGACTGTTACCCCATTTTTGGATTGGCAATTGTAGGCTGCGAGTTGAAATCCCAACATGGCCAAAAATTTATTCCTGGAATCAGAAGCCAATCTTGACACATTTTTGTTTTCCTTCTCTATGAAAGTCCTGGGTCTCAGTATGATGTATAATCCATATGCAAATATATCCTATATGATATGATGTAATAAAAGAAACATATATATGTAATAATACTAAATATATAAGAGTAATAAACAACATATGCAGTATACCTATGTATGTAAATAGATCTTATATATTAATATTACTTTTTCCAGAGTTGGGGCTTCAATTCAAGCCCTGGGAACCAATCTGAATTTCTTGTATTCAAGGACGGTGATCCTTTCCCCTTCACCCACAGTGCCACAGAGTTATCCAGACCCTGAATTCAAATACAAGGCTTCCTGAAAAATGGTGCAAATTCCAAACCAGGGCCATATTATTATTATTATTATTATTATTAGCCAAGCACAGGGCTTGCACTCCAGCAGTGTTGGCATCTTTGCCACAGCCTTCCCTTATATCCCAGGACCTGAGTTCAAATATTGGACCTGGGAAAAAAATAAAAAGTAGAAGCATAAAACTGAGAAGTTCAAGAAGGTGGTTTTCCTTTATTTTCCTTTGTATTGTGACCTTCCTGAGTGCAAATGACAAGGCCCAGAAAGTGAATATAACCTAGCATTGCTGATGTTTGGCGGGCTATTAAGGAAGCCATAGCCAAAACTGGCAACTTTGGTATGAAGGTCGAATCCTGGGATTGCCTCTAATGAATGGCGAGATTCTAAGAAACCCATTCCCATATAAATCCATACAAATGAAATGTTATAAATGTAACAATTAAATTATTAGTGCATGATTATATTATAAAATTATACACAACAATTATACTACATTAACTAATTATCAATTAGTTCTTTATTATGTATTCAATCATAATACTTTGAAAACGAAGGAATAATTTAATTACCAATAATGGTGAGTAATATGGTATATGCAATTTCATAGTATACAGACATCTCTCTCTTGTTTTATGCATCTACATCTATCTATGTATCTATGTATCTACGTATCTATGTATCTATCTATCTGTCTGTCTGTCTGTCTGTCTGTCTGTCTGTTTATCTACGAATCTATCTGTTTATACAATTGTCACTCCTGGGGCTCAGTTGTAGAGTGCTCGCCTAGTATGTACAAAGCCCTGGATTCCTCACTACCATGTGCACACAGAAATCCAGAAGTTGTGTTGTCGCTCAAGCAGCCGAGTACTAGCTTAGAGCATGAAAGCTTAGGGACTGTGTCTAGTCTCTTACTCAAGACCCAGGAATGGTACCAAAAAAAGATGGAATGTCCTGACTGCAACTATATAAGGATAGCACTGCAAATACCTCATCACAGAGCAAGCCTTGAGTCTGGTGCTGACAGCTGCCATCTAACCTGACTTAACCAGAGGTAAACTGGTGCAAACCAGCTCCACAGAACCAGATGCTGCTGGCTTGCTCACCCCTGTCATCCAATATACTTGGAGGCTAAGATCTGACACTGGTGGGTTTAAAACCCGCCCTGGCAGGAAGTGTGTGAAACTCTGAGCTGTGGCTCAACGTGGTAGAGCTCTAACCTTGAGCAAACTATCTTAGGACAGTACCCCCCAACCTTTCAGTGCAATCCCCGTGTCTGACTCCACCTCCCCCCCAAAAAGCCACCTCTCTAAATCATTAGATGTGAACTTTGTGTGGCTTGGGATGTGTTTCTGAAAGAATGATAATACTGATGAAAACACCCTAATTCTAATGACAGTGTGTGGGATACATCTATGTGATGAGTCCTTCAGGAGGTGTTGTGTCCTGAGTCCTTCACAGGATGCATTTTTTCATTTGTTTCTTATAAGAGCTCCACAAGTAAGATGATTGTGCAGATGAGAAATTGAGGCTCAGATATGTCCCCATGTCAGGGCCAAAATTATGTATGTACCTAACTCTAGTGAGTTGTCTCCTGCAGATAATTGTTTTGGTTTATTTTTCTCAGTCATTAACCTAGAACTCAGGGCCTAGTCACTGACCGTTCCCTGTTGGGCTCATGGCTAGCACCTTACCCCGTGGAGCCAAGAACTGCCTTGCAAGAGAGTGTTACAGTCTAGGTATCTGTAGCTTAGTTCTGTCATCCTTCCTACTCAGGAAGCTTAGATATGATGATCCCCGTTCCAAACTATCCCAAACACAAACGATCAAATAAGTCTATTGTCTCCTATTCACCACTTAGAAATTTGAAGTGGAAGCTGGGCCCTGGTGACTTGCTCCTGTCATCCTAGCCACTCAGGAGCCTGACAGCTGAGGATCACAGTCCAAAGCCAGGCTGGGAGGAAATTCCTTGAGAGGCTTCTCTCCAGTGAACTACCAAAATCCTGCAGGGGTGCTGTAGCTCAAGTGGTAGGGTGCTTGTCTTTAACTGAAGAGCTCAAGACAGCTCCAAGGCCTAGTCTTCAATTCCTCCAACTTTCAAGAAAAGAAAGAAAGAAAATTGAAGTGCAGTGCTGGGACTGGGTCTTATGGGTAGAGTGCTTTGCAGGTATGAATCCCTGGGTTTGATTCCTTAGTACAACATCACTAGACAAAAGCCTGAAGTAGCTTTGTGGCTCAAGTGGTAGAGTGCTATCCTTGCACAGGAGAAACTCAGGTACAGTGTTCAGGTCCTGAGTTCAAGCTCCAGGACAAGTGTATGCACACATGCACACACACGCACACACACACGCACACACACACACACACACACACACACACAGACACACATACACACACACACTGATACCAGAATTGAAGCTGTGATAACAAATGGTAAAGTTCTGAGCTCATGGTCAGCACCCAGGCCCCGTGTTCAACCCCAAAACCTAGCCACCCAGGGCCCATTTAGGAGAGGTCAAAGGTTTCAAAACCTGATGAGCTTCAACAGCCCTAAATAACAGGAAGCATTGTGATATTAGACATATGCTTGGATTTAGCAAGCTTCCAGGAATCTAAGAAGGCACTGTTGCCAATAATGAATCATTGTATTAGGTTCAGCTCCCTTATTGTCTGCCAGAAGGACCCTTGAATTAATTGTAGTAGGTTATTTCAACACTGGAACATAGTATAACAAAGACAGGATAAGTACAGAGAAGTTGGCATGCCACGGGAGGTGGCACAAATGAAGGCTTCCTGTCAAAACAAAGCACTGGGGAGAGTGATAGCTTGGGGTACAAAGAGAACTTTTTCTCCTAGCCTTCAGAGCCTGCCCACACTCCTCCTCACTAATAGTCCTGGATGGGGTTGTTTGTTACACAGCTGTACAGGAGTGAAGCCTTTTGTCTGCCTGTTCCAACAAAATGAAGCAGACTTTCTCCACCAGCCTGGGGTGTGGAGAAAACCTCTGGCTACTCTGGGAACAGTGAGGAGAGCCCCGGAACATGCGCTGTCTTGAAAACACTCTCTGTGCTATGAAATCATTCTATTTAAAGCAAATTTCCTAGCTGGGTGCCTTTCATCATAGGGACTCTGGACATTCACAGATAGAAATGCATGCGTACATACAAGGGGAGACATGGAGTTACTTGTGTTTTTTTTTTTTTTTTGGCAGGTCCGGGGGTTGTATTATGAGCCTAAGCACTGTCTCTGAGCTCATTTTGATCAAGGGTAGCCCTCTGCCCTTTAGCCACAACCCCATTCATGGCAATCTTTTATTCCTGTGATCCCTCAGAAGTAAGAATGCTGTAGAGATTCCTGTCCCGGCTGAATTCAAACTGGCATTCTCTATCTCTCAGACTCCTGAAGAACTAGGATTACAGGCAGGAACCTCTGACACCTGGCTTTCTTTTCTTTTTGTTCTTTTTTTTCATTGTGACAAAATGAAATCTTCAGTGTCATTCTAATGGTTTGCATTTCGAAGTAAACTACCCAGGCCCGGAGTTCAAATGCCAGGACTCCCACCTACACATAGAAGGAGATCTTGAGAAAAGCTTTCCTATTCATGTGAATGTTTAATGGAATGTTATAAAAATAACAAATAAATTTGCAGTTAGTTCATGTATATTATTTAATTATATATACGATATTACTACCAATTATTGATAAATTATCCCTTACTTTTTTAAAGTATTATGGTTGAATACATAACAAAGTATTAATTGCAAATTAGTCAATGTACTATAATTACTGTGTATGATTTTATAATGTAATCATACACTACTAATGTAATTGTTACTTTACAACATTCCATTCATATGGATATATAAATAAGTAATGGATTATGTCTTCCATTCTAGCATCATGGTATGATTATCCCAATTAAAGAATACTGACTACTTTTACGTTAATGTTTTAATAAATATTCAACCATGATACTTCATTAAATGGAGGCATAATTTAATAATAATTCACAATATATATAATTTAATATCCTCACATTGTCTCTCTCATATATATTGCAAACTACACATCTATTTATCTATTTATCTAACCATCTATATCTATACCTACATCTACATCTATATCTATATATATCAGTCACAATTATGGCTTGTTCCCAGGTTCTCAGAACTAGCTGGTAGCTCAGTTTGCCAAAGGCTTTTGTTCTACAACTGACCCCTTCATATAAGTTCGGCATTGTGGGCTGTGAGTTCAAATCCCAGCATGGCCAAAATTTTATATGTGGAGTCAGAAGTCAATTTGACAAATATTTTTTCCTTCTCTGTGAAAGTCCTGGGTCTTAGTATGATGTATAATCCACATGCAAATATAACCATGTGATAATATGGGATAAATATAATAAACGGTATATATGTAATAAACTAAATTAAAACATAAGGGTAATAAATGTCACATGGCGTAACCCCATGTATGTAAATAGATCTCATATATGAATATTATTTTTATCAGTGCTGGATCTTGAATTTGGGCCATGGAAACTGGGCTGAAATTCTTGTCTTCAATGATGATGAGCTTCCTCTGCCCCACAGTGCCACTGAGTTACCTAGACCCTGAATTCAAATCCCAGGCCTGCCAGAAAAATGATGAAAATTCCAAGCAAGGGCCTTAATTTCTTTTGGCCAGGATTAGGGCTTGAACTCAGCTCGTGGCAACTCTGCCTCAGCTTCGATCAAACTAGGCTGGGGTGCAGCCTCTGGACCCACAGCCCATCCTGAGGTACCCCAGGACCCGAGTTCAAATCTTGGGACTGGCAAAATAAAAAAAAACGGAGAAGTGCTGGGAAGGTGGCTCAGGTATGGATTGCTTGCCTTGCATGCATAAGACACTGGGTTCGATTCCTCAGCACCACATAAGCAGAAAAAAGCAGGAAGTAATGTTATGGCTCAAGTGATAGAGCGATTGCCTTGAGCTGAAGAGTTGGAGGACAGCACCCAGACCCAGAGTTCTGGTCCCAAACCGACAAAAATGAAAGAAAAAAATAGTGCCGGGGAAAAAAAGGAGAAGAATAAAACTGGGAAGTTCCAGAAGGTGGTTTTACATTGTTTTTTCCTTTACAACCATCCTGGGTCTAAATATCAGGGACCGTAAAGTGTACATGACCTTGCACTGTTGAACTTTGGTGGGCTATCAGGGAAGCCATAGCCAAAACCAGCAACCTAGGCCGGGCGTGCGAATCCCAGGACTGCCACCTATCACGGCGGGAGATCCTAAGAAACACATTCCGATATACATCCATATGAATGGAATGTTGTAAAGTAAAAATTACATTAGTAGTGTATGATTACATTATAAAATTATACACAATGATTATAGTACATTGACTAATTTACAATTAATACTTTCTTATGTATTCAACCATAATACTTAAATAAAGTAAGGGATAATTTATCAATAATTGGTAGTAATACCGTATATATAATTAAATAATATACAGACATCTCTGTCTTGTTTTATACATACATACATATATACATACATACATATATACACATATTGTTACATACATATATATATATGTGTGTGTGTGTGCGTGTGTGTGTGTGTATGTAACAATCTACATATATATTTCTACACTTGTCATTCCTGGGGCTCAGTAGTAGAGTGCTCGCCTAGTAAGTATGAAGCCCTGGGTTCGATTCCACACTATCACATGCACAGAAAAAGCCAGAAGTAGTGCTGTTACTCAACCAGTTGGGCACTGGCTTTGAGCATGAAACTTTAGGGACTGTGTCTAGGCCCTTACTCAAGACCCAGGACTGGCACCAGAAACAAGTTAGAATGTTCTAATTGCAAGAATAGAAGGCCAGGATTTCAAATACCTCCTCACAGATCAAGCTGGTAGTCTGAAGCTGATGGCTGACATCTAAATTGACTTAGCCAGAGGTCAACAGCTGCAACCCAGCATCATGGAACCAGACACTGCTGGCTCACCCCTAGCTGCTCAGAGGGTGAGATCAGACGCTGGTGGGTTGAAAACTCAGCCCTACCAGGAAATCTGCTAGACTCTGAGCTGTGCCTCAAAGTGGTAGAGCTCTAGCCTTGAGGAAAAGGCCTTAGGACAGTACCTCCAATCTATGAGTGAAATCTCCTAGGCTGATGGCCCTCCCCACAAAAAAAACACCCCTCTAAACTGTTAGATGTGAACTTGTGCAGTTTGTGACCTGTATCTGAAAGAATGGTGATAAGCACCCTAATTCTAATGACAGTTTGTGGGATACAGCTATATGATGAGTCCTTTCTGGGGTGTTGGGTGTTGAGTCCTTCACAGGGTACTGGGTTGTTCATGGGGTATTGTGTGCTGAGTCATTCACAGGGTACTATGTGCTGAGTCCTTCACTAGTTTTTTCTTTCATCTCGTCCTTATAAGATCTACACAAGTAAGATGATTGTGCAGATGAGAAAGTTGAGGCTCAGATATGTCCCCAAGGCAGGGCCAAGTTTATGTATATACTGAGCTCTAGTGACTTGTCTCCTGTAGACAATTGTTTTGGTTTAGTTTTCTATATCATGAACCTTGAACTCAGAGCCTAGGTGTTGAATTTTTCTTGGGTTCATGGCTAACGTCCTACTATGTGGAGCCAAGTACCCCCTTGCAGCAGAGTGATAGCTGAGATCTATCATCCTGCCTGCTCAGGAAGCTGAGGATCTTGGTACCTTTTCCCCTTGGTGGTTGAGTGGCTCTGATGTTCCTTTAGTCTTGATGTAATGATGCCAGAGAGGTTTGTATGTGGAAATGAGCACATCTCTATCCAAGGACTTTTAAAGTACCTTTTAAAAATACTTTTGAAAGTGATTTTAAAATATTCTCATGAAATTTTCAAAAAGTTTGTTAATTTCTGCTCTTGAAATTAAAGTCACTAAATTATGGAGTTAAAAAAATTATCCCTGATCATGGACAAAAGCCAGCATGGGCAGGAAATTCCTTGAGATGGTTATATCCAATAAACCATCAGAAAGCCTAAATGGGTGCTGTAACTCAAGTTGCAGTGCACTAGACTTGAGCGGAAGAGCTCAGAGACCACACCCAGGCCCAGATTGAACTCCTCCAACTTACAAGAAAAGAAAGAAACCTGAAGTAGAGAGCTGGGATTGTTTCTTAGGGGTAGACTGCTTTACATGTGTGAAACCCTGGTTTTGATCCACATCCCTAGAAAAAAAGGCTGAAGTGGCTGTGTTACTCAAGTGGTAAAGTGCTGTCCTTGTACAGGAGAAACTCAGGTACAGTGGTTAGGTCCTGAGTTCAAGCACCAGTAATGGTGTATGCACACACACACACACAAACACACACACACACAGAAACACACACACACACGGAGGCACCATTGCCAATAATGAATCATTTCATTAGATTCAGCTCCCTAATTATCTGCCAGAAGGACTCTTGAATTAATGTTAGCAGTTTGGTTCAACACTGAAACACAATCTTACAATGACAGGATGAGTGCAAGAACTTAGCCTGCCATGGGAGGTTGCACAAATGAAGGCTTCCTGTCAAAACAGAGCACTGGGCTGGGCGCTGGTGGCTCACGCTTCTAATCGTAGCTATTCAGGAGGCTGAGATCTGAGGATCACGGTTCAAAGCCAGTTTGGGCAGGAAAGACTGTCAGACTCCTATCTCCAATAAACCACTAGAAAACCCGAAGTGGCTCTGTAGCTCAAGTGGTAGAGCGCTCGCCTTGAGCTGAAGAGTGCAGGGACAGCGCCCAAGCCCAGAGTTCAAGCCCCATGACTGACCAAAAAACAAAAACAAAAACAAAAAAAAAACAGAGCACTGGGGAGAGAGATAGCTTGGGGTACAAAGAGGCCTTTTTCTCCTGACCTTCAGAGCCTGCCTGCACACATCCTCAATAATTGGCCGGGATGAATTGTTTGTTACACAGCAATACAGGAGTGAGGCTTTTTGTCTGCCTGTTCCAACAATGAGGCAGACTTCCTCCAGCAGCTGGGGTATGGAGAACCCCTCAGGCTACACTGGGAACAGTAAGGGGAGCCCCAGAACATGCACTGTCTTGAAAGCACTCGCTGTGCTATGAAATCATTCTATTCAAAGCAAATTTCCTAGCTGGGTACATTTCTTCATAGAGACTCGGATGTTCACTGATACAAATACATGCATATATACACAGACACATGGAGTTACTGGCTCTTTTTTTGTGGCATGTCCTGAGACTTGAACTGTGAGCCTAGACATTTTCACTGAGCTCCTTTTGTTCAAGGAAGCATTTTATTGTGTCTTAAACCATGATTACCCTAGGCTGGGGTGCAGCTTTTACACCCACAGATAATCCAGGGATCCTAAGACACGAGTTCAACTCCCAGCACTGGCAAAAATACAACAAACCTACAAAAATGGAGGAGGAAAAATCAGGAAGTTTTACACAACAGTTTTATCTTTGTTTCCTTAGCACTGTGACCCTCCTGGGTCTCAATGACTCTGCTTGAAAATTGTACGTGAGCTTGCATGGATGAAGGCTGAGGGCTCTCAGTGAAGCATGAGCCCAACTTAGACACCTAGGCCCTGAGTTCAATCCTGGGAGTTCAATCCTGGGATTGCCACCTACACATGGCTGAAGATTCTAGGAAACTTAATCCTATCTATAGGAACACTAATAGAATGTTTGAAATGTACTAACTGAATTACTAATTAGCTAGTCATTCCAGTTTAAGATTGTATTCAATAAATATAGGTCATTGATTAATACTTTATAAGTCTTCTATAATTGATTAATGGAGACATAATTTTATACTAAATAATTGGTAGTAATATAATATATAGAAATAAGATATAGACATCACCCTTTATATAGGGTTATACACTAGAGTCTACATAAATGTCTATCTGTCTCTCTCTGTATATATTTATAGATGCATACACATTTGTGAATACACACTCACACACACACACACACACACACACACACTGCAATCTAAACATCTATCTGTTTTTTTATTGGCCATTCCTAGGGCTTGATCTCAGGTGCTCAAATTTGCCTGCCAACTTCTCTTGCATCAGACTGGTGTGCTAACATTTACCTATTCATGAAGTGGGCCTGCTAGGCCCTGAGTGTAAGTCACAAAACTGCCAAAAACTTAATCCTGGTGGAGAGCCAATTGTCCCACTTGTTTTCCTTATGGGTGAAATTTCTGGGACTCGGGAATGATGTAGAATACATAGGCACATCTATGTCTTATGTAATAGGATGCAAAAAATATTATAAGTGTAGTCATACTCACTAAAGTACATAAGAAATAAAACACAAAATAAAATGAACACACTAAGCGCAATATGCAATAAACATGTATAGGTAAATATAAATCATGTATTTAAAATATATACGAATATTAATTTTTTGAGTGCTAGGACTTGAATTCAGGCTCTAGGAACAGGCCTGAATTTCATGTCTTCCAGAAGGTTGATCTTCCCCATCCCCCACAGTGCTGCAGATTTACCCAGACCCTGAGTTCAATTCCCAGGCCTGGCAGAAAAAATGGTGTGAATTCCAAGCCAAGGAGCCTCATAATTTTTAAAATATTTTAGTGTATGTATGTATGTATGCATGCATGTATGTATGTGTTTGTGTATGTATGTATGTATATATTTTTATTTTGTCAAGCACAGGGCTTGAACTCATGTTGTGGCAATTCTGCCACAGCTTTGATCACTCTAGGCTGGGGTGTAGCCACTGGACCCACAGCCGAACCTTGGTTCCTGGGCCCCAAAATCTGACAAGAAAAAAAAAATTAATGCAACACACACCAAAAAAAAACAAACTGGCAACTTACAGATGGCTGCCGGTTTTACATTTTTTTTTTCTTTGCAAGGTGACCATCCGGTCTGAATGACACTGTTGAAAAATGTTGGTAATCTGGCATTGCTGAAGGCTGGCGGGCTTCCAAGGAAGCAATAGGCCAACATGGCAACATAGGCCCTGTGTTTGAATCCCGGTCGTGACCCCTACCAAAGGCGGGAGATCCTAAGCGTCTCCTTCCTATGCATAGGAATACCGACGGATGATTATGAATGGCAAGGTTGAATAAGTTGTTTCTGAATACTACTATATAAATAGAGTGATTTTAGGAGGCCAATGGATTTTAATGAATACTTTTTACATATTCAAATAATAGTATTAATTACATGGACGCAATAGTTTCGGAACAGTGGTTGATTTAATTAATAATTCATTAAGGATGAAAACAATAATATTAATTACATGGAGAGGCAACAGCCCTAGGGGTCTATAGCTGAGGTCTCTCATCCTGCTTTCTCAGGAAGCTGAGATCTGATGACCTGGGTTCCAAACTATCCCAGACACAAAAGGTCTGATGAGCCAATTATCTCCAATTCACCACTAAGAAACCTGAAGTGGAAGCTAGGTGCTTGTCACTCATGTCTGTCATCCAAGCTATTGAGGAGGATGAGATCTGAGGATCATGGTTCAAAGCCAGCATGGGCAGAAAAGTCCTTGAGACACTTAGCTCCAATGGACCACCAGAAAAGCTGAAGTGGTGTTTGGCTCAAGTGGTATAGCACAAGACTTGAGCTGAAGAGCTCAAGGACAGCACCCAGGCCCAGACATCATCTTCTACAACAATAAAAAAAGACAGAAACAAACAAACAAACCTGAAGTAGAGGGCTGGGAATGTGCCTTAGGGGTATAGTGCTTTGCAAATATGAAACCCTGGGTTTAATTTCTCAGGACCACAACCATAAAAAAAAGCCTGAAGTGGCTCTGTGGCTCAAGTAGGAGAGGGCTATACTTATACAAGAGAAACTAGGTACAGTGCTCAGGTCCTGAGTTCAACGTCCAAGAATCGTGTATGTGCCTATGTGCCCTCTCCCACGTGTGCGCGCATACACACACACTCACACATACACAGATAAGAAGTGATGCTGTTTTACAAAATGGTAAAGCACCGGGCTTCAGCACTGATCTCATGGTCCGCACCCAGGCCCTGTGTTCAACCCCAAAACCTAGCCACTCAGGGCCCAACTAGAAGAGGTCAAATGTTTCAAAACCTGATGAGGTTCACCAGCCCTAGATGACAGGAAGCTTTGTGATACCAGATATGTGCTTGGATTTCTCAAACTTCCTGAAACCTAGGAGAGGCATCATAGGCCCATCATCACAGGCAATGAAACATTTCATTAGGTTCAATGCCCTACTTGTCCGCCGGAAGGACTCTTGAATTATATTCAGCACTGTATCTGAACACTGGAATATAGTCTCACAAAACCAGGATAAGTGCACAGGACATGGCCTGTCACAGAAGGTGACACATATGAAGGCTTCCTGTCAAACCAGAGCACTGGGGAAATAGATAGTTTGGGGTACAAAGAGACCTTTTTCTCCTGAACTTCAGAGTCCACCCACACTCATCCTCACTATCTGACCCGGATGGAGTTGCTTGCTACACAGTTGTACAGGACTGAGGTCTTTTCTGTGCCTGTCCAGACAATGAGAGAGACTTCTTCCAGCAGGCCTGGGATGCAGAGAAATCCTCAGGTTACACTGAGAACAGTGAGGGGAGCCCCAGAACATGCACTATCATGAAAACAGCCTCTGTTGTGAAATCATTTTATTGAATACACATTACCTAGTTTGGTGCCGTTCATCATAGCTACTCTGGAGCTTCACCTATAGGAATACATCCATACATACCCAAAGACATGGAAGTACAGGCTCTTTTTGAGGGGGCAGGTCTTGGGGTGGAACTATGAGCCTAGAACTTGTCCCTGAGCTCATTTTTTTCAAGGGTAGTGCATTAAGCTCGAGTCACAACCCCCCTTCTGGGTTTTTCTGTGATGTCTTAGGAATAAGTGTCATGGACTTTCCTAATCTGGCTGGAATCAAATTCAGATTATCTACATCTCACCCTCTGAAGAGCTGGGATTACAGTGAGAAGCCACTGGCACCTTCTTTCTTTTCTTCTTCATTTTTAATCTGGACAATCTGACTTCTTAGCAGGGTCATTGAAATGGTTTGAATTTATAAATTAACTACCCAATGTTCTTTAGAACTGCTTTACCTGAGAAGGATTTTCTCTCCTCATCTTCTCCTCTGGGTCACATGTTTGAAGCCAAAAGTGAGAAATGAGTGTCACAGGATTTGGGAGCAAATGTCCACAGGCCATGACAATTCTGTCACTTAGCATTGAGCTGCAGTGAATTTGCTGTCTCAAGATGATAAGACCAAAAGCCAGAGCGATCCTCATACTGTCTGCATTACTCCTTTTGTCTATAAAATGATCTAGTAATTATGAGTGTTATGTTTCTACAACCTTAAGTAACTAGAACCCACTAGAAGCATCTTCATATATCTCTTTTTCTCTAGTGCCTCTCAAGATTTAGACTAAGGGTTTGTGTGGAGGGACTCCTTGGTGTATTCCTGAAGAAAGCCGCCTAAATCCTGTTTGGGAGACAGCCGTTCAAATTCAGCCTGAGCAAGAATTCTGTGAAACTCTTATCTCCAATAAACCACCAGAACACCACAAGTGGAACAGTGGTCCAGAGGCAGAGTTCCAGCTTTGAGAGAGAAAGTCGAGAAGGAGACACAGGCCAGACCAGGCAGGAAAGCCTGGGAGGCGCTTACGTCGAATTAATGACCAGATGGCTGAAAGTGGAGCTGTGGCGGTGGTAAAGCCTCAGCTTTGGGAAAAACAGCTGAGGAATGCATTGGGCCCTGAGGTTAAGCACTGGGATGTCCACAAAAAAATTTCAAAAAGAGAAGGCCAATTTTATGTATCAGTGCCCTACCTACTTATGTCTGTATATTACCTCCCTGAATGCAAACAGACCTTATGCAGTTCTTCTCCTTTTATTTACTGATTTATATTTCAGATATGCTCCTTTCATATACTGCATCATTCTCTTCATTTCAGGCCCATGGCTTTTCTCTTCCAGGGTTCCAGGCCTGTGTCCTTATATGATACACTGATGCTATTAGGAGCCTTTATTTACATTTTGTTATGAGGCCAATGCAGGAACCATAACAAACTAGGCAGGGGAAAAGAAGACCAGGTTTCATAGAAGTATCCAGTATTCAGAAACTTAAACTTGGGGAGGTAAAATGGCAACATACTTTCCTAAAAAACTACCATTAAGGAAAAAATGAGGGAGCTGGGAATGTGGATTACTGAGAGAGTGCTTGTCTAGCATGCAAGAAGCCCTGGGTATGATTCCTCAGTAGCACATACACAGAATAAGCCAGAATTGGGGCTGTGGCTCAAGTAGTAGAGTGATCCAGACAGTGCCCAGGCCTTGAGTTCAACCCGAGATATCTAGGTAGAATGGTAGGTAGGTAGATAGATAGACAGACATAGGATAGATAGAAAGAAAGAAAGAAAGAAAGAAAGAAAGAAAGAAAGAAAGAAAGAAAGAAAGAAAGAAAGAAAGAAAGAAAGAAAGAAAGAAAGAAAGAAAGAGAGAAAGAGAGAAAGAAAGAAAGAAAGAAAGAGAGATAGATAGATAGGAAGATGATAGATGAATCTGGTCTTGGATTTCAGGAGGAAAGAAGGGAACAATTTCCAGTCATTAGGCCTTCTGCATTGTGCCAAGACACCAGCATTGCCTTCACACAACCAGAGAGCTATAAGACTGTCTCTTTCCCACTTCTCAGGCAGCCAAGGGCACCAGAGGCAATTGGGCAGAGCCAGTTTCTAACTCAGATGCTTGGAGAAAGAAGAGAAACAACCCTGACTCTAGTTGGTCTGGGGATTTGAATTAATTATGTGGAGAATGAAGGAAGGAGAAAGGACTGGCAGAGGTAGAAGAAGGGCCTTCAAATCTGACAGATGGAGAATCAAAAACCCACTCCCTAAGACCAGAGAGCAGGGGTTTTCTACTCTGTTCCTCCCTTCTCCCCGACTAAACTGGCTCTATTGGTAACCTAAGATAGCCTGATTCTCCCTTCACTTGTGGGAAGAATGTTAATTGGTCATTGTTTGAAGAGGCTGAGAAAAGCCTGACCCTGGTGTAACTCTAACAAGTGTTTTAGGTTTTCTCTAATTGCTTGCATTGCCTGGAATATATGAAGTGGTTTTGCTGCTCACTTATCTGTTGAATTTGTACATTCTGCCTCCGAATCCTGTAGGCCTGGTCTCTGCACCTAGCCTGGCTTTTGAAACTGTTTTCTGTCCTTCAATTACAGTGTTACACTGGAGTTCTTTCTGCTAATGGAGCTAGGGTTTGGAGCCTGAGAACTTCATGTAAACCCAAGATGGGTCAATGTTTCTTTCCTGCTTCTATAGCTCAAGAATTCTAAGAACATTTAGAGTTCAAGTACTTCTCATCACCAAGGGAAACACAGGAAGCTCTTGAACATCTGACCTTTCAGAAGTGGAAGTCAGAATCTCATAGACTTTCCTGCCCTGGCTGGCTTCACCTTGTGATCCTCAAACCTCAGTCTCCTGAGCTAGGGTGACAGGCCTGAACTACTGGTGCTCTGCTAGGCTCAGAGCTGTAATGACCTTGACAGTACAAGTCAACAGCTATCACAATGGGCTTGGGGAGCATATTAAGCCTTTCAACATTGGACCTTTCAGATCCCTGTAGGACACAAGATTGCAATGCTAGAGTCTGAGAGGCTGGGCATATGGATGTGTTACACTTGAACCTGAAGCTCTGACTCCAATTCAGGGATACATCAGTGTTCATTTTCCAAAGAATGATCTCATAATTAGCAAATAGGAAAAGTACCTGGATTAACCCTCACTTTTTTCTCACTTTTTTCCCAAGAGTGTGTCTTGAACTCAAGACTGGGCACTGTCCCTTAGCCCCCCAAGTCAAGACAAACACTCTACCACTTGAGTAATAGCACCACATGGGGTCTTTGGGTGGTTCACTGGAGATAAGAGTCTAACAGGCTTTCCTTGGCTAGGCTGTCTTTGAACTGTGTTCCTCAGCTCTCAGCCTCCTGAGAAGCTAGAGTTCCATATGTGAGACACTGGCATCTGGTCTATTGTATTTGACGGTCCTGGGGCTTGATCTTAGGGCCTAGGTACTGTCTCTGAGCTCCTTTTTCTCAAGGCTAGCTACTTGAGCCACTGCACAGTTTCTACCTTTTTCTGAGTATGTGGCATTGAGGATTCAAACCCTGGCATTCATGCATGCTAAGTGAGCTCTTTACCACTAAGCCACATTTCTAGCTCCATCCTTTCAATTTTATCCCTCACTTGCCTATCCTCAGGAAAAGGTTTCTGACTATAAATCATCTAAAGAAATCCCAATAGGAAGAAGTCCAAAGATTGGACAAAGCTCATACTTGGAAGAGACTCTAAACATGTGAAGACTGTGACAAATGCATCCATTTAATTATGTATTATGTTTCAACACTTAATAAAATATTAATGAAAAATGAGTCAATGTCCTAAATTGCTGCATAGAATGTTATTATAGGTGTGCAAAATGTAATAAATATTATGTGTATTATATGCTAAATACAATAATAAATCAATTAAAAATAAAAATAAAGCAAAATAAAAATGAGAAAAATTTTAAAAAAGTAAATACAAAATCAATAATAAAATCATAATATGAAATTAACATACATAAGTGTATATCATATATTACACATGTATAGAAATAGTTTTTCAATTGCAGGACCTTCATTCAGGCCCTGAATTTCTTTTCCTCAAAGACAGTGAGCTTCTCCTTCACCCATGGTGTAAGAGTTACATGGATGGTGAGCTCAAATCCTAGCAATGGCAGAAATACTGGCCCCAGTTTCGACAGTGACTTACTTTTTTTTAACGGAAGCACTCATGTTTACTCAGTTCCATACTGAACATTAAAAAAATGTAGTGTAGAATTTTGTACAGCTATTCAGACATACTTTCCTTACCTCTAAAATGCTTATCTGAGAACTATATTGTTTCTCTTTTTTGTACTTTTTTATTGTAAAAATGTTTTACAGAGGGGTTACAGTTACAGGAGCAAGGTAATGAGAACGTTTCCAATTGAGCATTATTGACTCCTCCTTTGTTTTCCCCTTACCATCCCTTGCCTCCCATCTCCACAAATACATCACCCTGCCGAGGTCAGTGACTTAGTTTTTCATTTTTGGTTGGCACTGGGATTGAACTCAAGCTGTGGCAACTCTTCCCTCACATTGCTACAAGTTTACCAAGACCTTGAGTTCAAATCCCAGGCTAGGAAAGAAAACTGGCAGAAATTCCAAACCAGGGAGTTTTATTTTTTTTAATTTACTTAAATAATCTTTTTTCTTTATTCTTTTTTTTTTTTTTTACAACCATGGGGCTTGAGGTCAGTTCGTTTAAACTGTGCCTCAGCTTGGATCTCCCATACCCGACCCTGAGGTCCTAGGCCCAGAGTTCTTGCAGGTAGAAAAAAAACCCTGGAAAGCACAAAAAGTGGCAAGCTGTAGAGGGCTGGGGTTTTATGATTTTTTCTTTGGACGGTAACTATCTTGGATCTGAATGACATGGCTGCAAGGTGGACCTGACCTGCTCTTGCTGATGGCTGGTGGGCTATCAGTGAAGCCATAGGCCAACCTGTCACCATATGCCCTGGGTTCAAATCCCAGTCCTAATACCAATGGCAGGAGATGACAAGAGACTCATTCCTATAGATAGGAATACTGATTAAAAGAGTAGTTCATGCATCCGTCTTGTCTAAAATTGGATGCAATAATCCTAGAATGCTGAGTGGTCTTAATGTTATTAAGCATGAAAAGAATAATATTCCTTCAATGGTGGGATAGTAAATACCTAAGAATTGGTAGGAACGTAGTAGTTGTCATTCAATCATAGACTGACGGCTCTGGTACTCTTTACCAATATATATTTATTTGTATACCACCGTCTGCCTATCCATGTATTGCTGTTTTGGCCAAACCTGGGGGTTGATCTCAGTGCTGGGCAAACACATGACAGCTTCATTGTCTAGAGGCTGCCATGCTTAAACTCACCCATTCATGAATTTGGCCTGCTAGACACCGAGTTCAGATCCTCACACTGCCAGACATGATGGAGAACACATCTAAAATCTAGATTCTATGTGATAGGATGTAAGCAATGTAATAAATGGTATAGGTGTAATCAGAGTCAATAAAATAAATGGTAAATAAATGAATAAAACAAGAAATCAAATGAATAACCACACCAAACACAATATGGACTGAACATCTGTATGGAAGTATAAATCCCATCGTTAAAATGTATATAAGGAGTATCTTTTCCAGGCATGAGGCTTGAATTCAGCCTCTCTACGAAGAGGGAATGGCGGGAGATCCTGAGATACTCATTTCTGGAACTAGGAAGAGTCATGGAATGCAATCAATCTCATCCCTGAATGAGTACTTCGTGCATGATGCAAGTAGGAAATGATAGGCAAGACTCATGGGGTATAGATTATTTGTAAAGGAGAGTTGATGAAGCGTGACAATAATAATCACAGTCATGAAATGGAGGCATCAGGAAAGATCCAAGAATCAGTAGTCACACAGATTGGATTCCATCACATGTCACCATCAATCCTACTCTATACAAATATATACTTATTTGCATACTACCTTCAGCTTATGAATGGGTGACTATTGTGCTCGCCACTCTCTCCCCAGGGGGGCTCAAACTCAGGTACTGGGAAGGTCTAGCTCCTTCGTTGCTAACAGGCTGGTGTGCTCATGTGGAACCATTCACCAATGGTGCCTGCTAGGCCTGAGTTCAGATCCCAGCCCTGCCAAAAGATTCATCTTGATGCCAGAAGCCAATCGTTGCACCTGTTTCATTTCATGTGCAAGTACTGGGTCCCAGCTAGGATGGTGAATGCATGGGCCACCCTGTGGTCATGGGAATAAGTTGTTATCCATGTCAGCCCAGTTATACCTGTCATAATATACTCAAGAAAATACACAATGCATTCATGAATAGCATACAAAATAAAGACAATAATTACACTCAATGCATGATGCAGTCCACACACGGATGTGAATATACATCCCATGTTTCAATGATGCATTGAGGACTATTTTGGCCTCCCTAGGGCTCGATCTCAGTTCCTGGGAACAGCCCAGCTCCTTCCTGGCTCACAGTATGGTGTGATCACGTGTACCCACTGTGCAGTTGGGCTTCTTAAACCCCAAGTTGGAGTCCCAGCACTGCCAAAAATTAACCCTGATGTGAGAAGACAGTTGTTGCACCTGTTTTCCTGTGCTACACAAATTTTGGGTCTCTGCTAGATGGAGAATGTATAGACAACTCTATACTCATGGGAATAGGTTGTCTTCCAGTTCACCACATTTTTGTCTGTCAACTTATACTTAAGAACATACACAATACATCAATGAATAAGACACAAAGAGAATGACTACACCAAACACAAGATGCTGCCCCCCCCATGTTTGGAAATATAGATCCTCTGCTTAATTATGAATTTATGACTATATTGGCCCCCACCAGGGATCAATACCAGGTCCCGGGAATGGCCTAGCTCCTTAGAGGCTCACAGGCTGGTGTGCTTACCATGACCCATTCACTAATTGGGCCTGCTAGGCCTTGAGTTCAAATTCCAGCACTGCCCAAAGATTCATTCTTATGTGAAAAGACTAGGGTTGCACAGGTTTTTGTGTTCTGTGCATGTCCTGGGTGTCATTGAGGATGGAGAATGCTATATAGGCAACTGTACAGCCATGGGAATAGGTTGTCGTCCATGTCAGCACAGTTATATCTGTCACCATACTCAATAAAATGCACAATACATCAATGAATAAGACACAAAATAAAAAGAATAACTACACTGAATGCAAGGTGCTTAGCGCACCTTTAGGTAAAGAGAGGTCCTATGTTTAAAAAAGGTGGGCTTGATATTTTGTCCAGTGCTGGGCTTCAAATCAGGCCCTGGACCAGGTCTGACATTGTAGTCTTCAAGGTGAGCTTCCCCTTCCCCCACAGTGCAACAGAGCTACCCACACCTGAGTTCAAATCCTAGCACTGACAAAAGATTCATCCTGATGTCAGAAGCCAGTTGTTGCACACGTTTTCTTCTCCTGTGAAAGTCCTGAGTATCAACTAGGAAGGGGAATTCATAGACAACACTATAACCATGGGAACCTTTTGTCATCCATGTCAGCACAGTTATACCTGTCACCATACTTAGTAAAATACACAATACTTCCATGACGTAGATACAAAACAAGGAGAAGAAGTTCACTAAACACAATATGCTATTGACTCATGTATGTCAATATAGATTGTATGTTTAAATTATGAATTTATGACTACAGTGAACCACCTTGGGGATCAATGTCAGATCCTGGGACTGGCTTAGCTCCTTATTTGCTCACAGGTTGGTGTGTTAACCTTGACTTATTGGTCAATTGGTCCTACTAGGCCCTGAGTTCAGATCCCAGCTCTACCAACAAGTGGATCGTAGGGTAAGAAGCCAAGTGTGAAACTTGTTTTCCTTTTCTCTGAATATCCTGGGTGATCCTGAGAATCCTGGCATGGTGGAGAACATTTCTACAAATCTAGATGCTCTGTGATAGGATGTCATCAATGAAATAAACAGAATGGGTTTCATCATAGTACAATCAATGGTAAATAAATGAATAAAACAAAAAATATAAGGAACAACCACACCAAACATGTATGGACTGAACGTCTATAGGTAAGTATAAAACCTATCTTTACAATGTATATAATTAGTATGTTTTCCAAGGTTGGGCTTGAATTCAGGACTAGTGAACAGGTCTGATTTTCTTTTCTTCAAGTACGGTGATCGTCCCCTTCATCCACATTGGTGCAGATTTACCCACATCCTGAGTTCAAATCCAAAGCCTAGAAGAGTAAACGGCATGAATTGCAAGCGATGGAACTTTTTTTTTAATTTTACTTTTCTAAATATGGGGTTTGAACTCAGGTTGCAGCAACTCTGCCTCAGCATTGATCACCATAGGCTGGGGTGCACCCACTAGACCTGTAGCTGCTCCTGGGATCCTAGACCCCCAGGCATTGCAGGGAAAGCAATGCACAGAAAAAATGCGGCCTTTTTATGTTTTCTTCATTTGCACGGTGACCCTCATGGATCTGAATAACATTGTTGCAAAGGGTACTTCATCTTGCATTGCTGAAGGCTGCCACACTATCGGGGAGGCCATAGGCCCATGTGGCAACATAGTGCCTGATTTCGAGTCCCCGTCCTGACTCCAACCAATGGCAGGAGATACTGCTTCTATAAAATTAGACAGCATCATTTCAGGAGGCTAATAGACTTTAATATTTATGAAGCATTAAAAGAATATTATTACTTACAGGAACACAATAATTTCAGGACACTGATTTCATTAAGGATGAAAACAATAATATTAATTACATGGATGCATAATTAAAACCCAGGACTTGGTAGGAATTTAATCTATATAACTGAATAATGTATAGATATCTCTTACACTCGATTAATATATATATATATATATATATATATATATATATTAAGGTACTGTCATCTGCATATCAATGTTATTATTTTGTTAACCCCTGGTGCTTGATATCAGGTAATGGGAACATCCTGTCAGCTCAATTTGCCCCAGGAGGGAGTGCTGACACTCACCCATTCATGAATTGGGCCTTGTAGGCTTGTAGGCCATGAGGTCAGATGCCAGCACTGCCAAAAAATGAATTGTGGTGTAAGAAGCTGATGGTGACATATGTTTTCCTTTTCTGTGAATGTCCTGGGTGTCAGGTATGAAGTTGAATACATATGCAGACATATATCCTATGTAATTAATGTAATAAATGCTTTTTGGGGGGGTCTGGTCGTGGGGCCTGAACTCTGGGCCTGGGCCCTGTCCCTCAGCTCTTCAGCTCAAGGCTAGCACTCTACCACTTGAGCCAGAGTGCCACTTCTGCCTTTTTTCTTTTTGCTTATGAGGAATCGAACCCAGGGCCTCATGCATGCAAGGCAAGTGTTCTACCACTGAGCTACCTTCCCAGGCCCATGTAATCAATGTTTTATGTGACATAATGGTCAATAAAATAAATGTTCAATGCATGAATAAAACAAAAAATTAAATAACTGAACTGAATGAAATATCGTCAACATATGTCTATAAATATAAATCATATATGTAAATTGTACATGAATAGGATGTTTTCTAGTGGTGGGGATCTATTTCAGGCCTAAGGAACAGACTTGAATTTCTTGACTTCAAGGAAACCAGCTTTCCCTTCCCACATAGTGCATCAGAGTTACCAAGACCATGAGTTCCAAAACCAGTCCTGGCAGAAAAATGGCACCTTTATAGTATGTGAGACCCAATTCTTAGTTATTTCATTATGCCTCCATTTTATTAATGTGAATGTTTAAATGCTTAATAAAATATTAACTAACATGGATCAGTGTCCTATAATATAATTGTGCATAATTTTATACTGGAATCATTGAAGAACCGCTCATTCAATCATGACACACATTACATTCTGTTGGTAATCATATGGATTGGAGTAAGTTTTTTGTATCTCCTGCCATTTGGTGGTGGCAGGACCAGGATTCGAACTGTGGGCTACAGCTCCCACCACTTAAACCCAAGGATAGGGAACTCACCTATTTGTCCAAGAACATCAGCAAGACCAATGATTAAGCAGGCACCAGTGGCTCTCAGCAGTCCTCCTTGATACTTACAAGGCTGTGATTGGAGGATCATGGTTGAAGTCATCCTAGGCAGGAAAGTCCTTGAGACCCCTTTCCAACTTCAGTGACAACAAAGCCAGAAGCGCTGTGGCTCGTTTGGAGGGCCAGCTTTGAACAAAAGTAGCTCACAGACTGTGCCCAGATCCTGAGTTCAAGGTCCAGGATTGGCAACAAACAGACATACACAATAATCTGTGCAGCCATCCAGTTAATGCTGGTCACCCTCTTGTCTCCAACTGAATTGACATTCTTCCCTGAAAAAAGGGCTGGGGAGATGTTAACTTCTTGACTCTGCCCATGCTGCTTGCATCACAGGAGTCTGGCCACACCCACATTCTTTCATGGTTCTTCCTGACCAATGGGATACAAGAATGGTGGCCACGCCCACATTCCATGCTGCCTGGTAGCACCTGGATTCTCACTGTTAGTTTACACCACTACCAGCAGTTGAGGAAGGTGAGGTGTTTGAGTGGTAAGGAAGAGTCTCAAGGCCACTTCGGAGTATAGTAGGAAATTGAGAAGCCTCCCCTCTCCCCAGCCGCTTTCTCCCTTTCCCAAGTTTCGAGATTTCAAATATCAGGCAATGGCACGTTGCCAGCCCAATTAAAGCCCCAACCTGATCCCTGGACCTGGTTCTCTACATTGGGTCCATTTGTCCACAATACCATAATACCATCACTGCTTGCCCCACCTGGAACAGCCTCCAGCAGCTTTTCCCAGCAGCACAGGTGAGTGGCCGCCTCCAAACCACCCCTACCGAGGTCAGACCCCCCCCCCCCCTGGGGGCTCCATGACCCCTGCTTATTTCCTCTCCCTGGCTCTGAGGAGCCAACTTTCTGTCTTGGGCATTTCTGAAACAGAGACTCAATATATGCTCTGGCTGGGCTAGATCAAGGTCCTCCTGTCTGTGACAGGTATGCTCCTCCAGGCCTGGTCCTCTGCAGTTGAGATGGTAGACATATAGCAACATAGGCAGTCATCAATTTAGATGGATTGTCCCCAACTTTTAGTCCACAGCAGCCGATTCTTGACCATAGGTGAAGCTCTGGGTAGGGCCTTAACCATCAGACCTCATTTTCCTCACAGGACAGTTGTTAGGAAACAAGGGATTTATGCAGAGGGATCTCTGGAACATGGCTAGGCACAGAGGGAGCAGCCTTCAGATAAGGTTCTCTGCAGTCTGTGAGCAAATGACAGTAAGATACCCGGAAAGTGCTCAGATGGGGCCTTTGATTAACCATGCAACAGATGTGGGATTATGAAACAAAATATGGCTCTCTTTCATCATTACCCTATCCCCATATGGAAGGGGATCCTTCATTGTGTGGAGTATTGCAGCTGGGGAAACCGAGGCACAGAAAAACCACGTGACCGACTTATGACTTCAACTTCACAGGAAGCTCAGCCTGACTTCGCTACCATACTCCCTAAGACAATGATTGTTATTCAGTAGACTTCTGGTGGTAGGAAGTCCACTTCTTGTCAGTCGTGGGACTTGAACTCTGGGTCTAGGCACTGTTCCCGAGCTCCTCAGCAAAAGGCTAGCCCTCTACCACTTGATCCCACAGCACCATTTCCGGTTTCCTGGTGGTTCTTTGGATATAATAGTTTCACAGATGTTCCTGCCGGGGCTGGTTATGAACCATGATCCTCGTATCTCAGCCTCCTGTGTAGTTAGGATTAGAGTTCTAAGCCACCAGCAACCTTCTTAATTGTAATTGCGACTTTTTTCTCTCCCTCTTTCACAAGAACTGGTTGAATGGGTGCTGGAGGAGGGGGTTCGGCTCCCACATGTGGCTCCCACATGTGGCTGTGGGTCAGGTGCTGTCTTGCTCAGCCTGTTGAAACAGCTCCATGAGATAAGCCCTTCTGTGCCCCGGCTAGACCATGAGAGTTCTTCATTGTCCATCCAGCCTTACTGGACTTATTGTATTGTATTGCTTTCGACGTCATTTCTAGCACCTGGTGAAAATTATGATACATAGTTACTAAATAAAAATGTAATGCCATCTTAAGAAAGTCATTTAGGGCTCTGGGAATGTGGCTTCATGGTACCGTGATTGCCTATCATGCATGAAACCCTGGGTTCAATTCCTCAGTAACACATAAAAAGAAAAATTCTGGAAGTGGTGCTGTGCCTCAAGTGGTAGAGTGCTAGCTTTGAGCAAAAAGAAAAAGAAAAAAAACTCAGGAATAATTCCATACCCCTGAGTTTAAGCCCCTGGACTGGCAAAACAAAACAAAACAAAACAAAAACATTTAGTTAGTAAATGCAAAATAAAGAACCCATATTTGTAATATATAATTGCTCCTTCCATACTGACACTTGACAATAGTCCTTAATTCATGTACTTGTATTAGGATACTGTGTTGAAAAAAGTTTTGTTCATTAAGTCACAGCTATTAATGCCAGGAATGTGCTTAGATGTCAGGTGAAGATTAATTCTGGAAATTCAACGATTCCAGGATTTTGGATTGTCACTGCTAATCACAAAGAGAAGGGTAGTCTAAGTGCGATTTTGAAACCTTTTGGTCAGTTATGGCACCAAAAAGGAAGAGGCTAATTTAGTGTTGTGACAGAAGATAAAGAATAACTGCAGATGTAAGGAATAAATGATAGTAACTAAGGTATACCAGAAACTGTTCTAGAGAACCATTTTTGGTTATTGAAGAACTTGTCAACTAGGCTTTTCCTCATTGTCTTTAGCATTCTAAATCTCTTAGGCTAGTTCTTAATCTCTGTGGGATAAATGTATCTCCTTCTATGCTGTTCTTTCATAGGTGATCTCCTTTGCTTTCTAAAAATCAGAGTCTTTCTATATTTCTCTATGAACATTTCCTGATACTAAATTCACCTATACAGATGTCAGAGGATGCTAATGTAAGGGTCCCATAGCTCATGAGTCAATAATGTAACAAAATGGAAATGGAGGACATATTTATTGCAATCTCAATTTTTCTAAAAAGCTGCAATGTCATCATTTGGTTAAAATTTCCATTCTTTGTCAACACAGTGTCATTCAGTGCACATAAATGCAAATATGAGCCAGGTGCTGGTTGTTTACACCTGTAATCCTAGCCTCTCAGGAGGTTGAGACCAGAGGATTGTGGTTCAAAGTCAGCCTGCTCAGGAAAGTCCATGAGACACTAATCTTCAGTTTACCACCAGAAACCCAGAGTGGTGCTGTAACTAAAGTGGTAGTGCACTCAAGTTGAACTTAAGAGCTGAGGGACAGCGCCCAGGATCAGAGTTCAAGCCCTACAACCAACAAAAAAAGTGAAATATGACTTTAAGTTTCCCCAAAAGGAACAAAAAGATCAATAATCTTCCCAAGCAATACAAATAATTCCAAAATGATTCAGTGCACCTAATTTTGCTGAGTAATGTTATGGATTATTTGCTGGACATATTCTCTAAAAACAAATCATTTAACTATGGATACAGGTGGCCCCATTGCAACAAGGAGATATACAAGTCGTAAAGTCGAAAAAAGAACTTTACAACTTTGGTGGGGGGGGAGGACTGGGAGTGGGGAGGGGGGTAGTACGGGAAGGGATGGGATGGGGAACCAAAGAGGAGGAAACAGTGCTTGATTAGAAATATACTTATCTTGCCAATGTAATTGTAACTCCTCTGTATGGTATTCTCACAAAAAGAAAAGAAAAAAAATTGTCAAATTTTAGCTTTAAAATAAACTTTATCTAATATTTCATGTTTGAAAAGAGAAGTCTATACAGCTGATGTCACTTGGCTTTCTTATTATCTTACTTCAAAGCCAACCCAGGCAGGAGAGTGTGTCAAATTCTTATCTGTAATTACACAGCAAAAAAGACAGAAGTGGAGTTTTGGTTCAAGCAGTAGAATACTAGATTTGGGCGCTGGAGGCAGGAAAGAAAACTGTTCAGGGACAGCCTCAGGGTTCAAGCCCTAGAACCAACAAAAACTTAACAAAAAAGCAAATAAAAAAAACCCCAGATATTTCATTGGGACCCTCCTTAAAAGAGGACTGATCTGAGAAGAGGCTCCTTTTCCTGACCATACTCACTGGATGCTTCTTTGGAATCCTTCTTGCTCTGGAGAACTCAGGAATAATTGCAAGGAATTGATAACTGACTCCTGCAACAAGAGAATCATCTCATGGGTTAAATATACATCGATAAGACACTTTAAAACCTCCATGTCTTTATTTCTTTGCAGTAGAACTTTTTTTTGGTGGGGAGTGGGTTCAGTCATGGGCCTGAATTCTGGGCCTGGGCACTGTCCCTCAGCTCTTCAACTCAAGGCTAGTCATCTAACAATTGAAACACAGCTCCCTTTTGGCTTATTTTTGCTTATGTGGTGCTGAGAAATTGAACCCGGGCCACATGCATGCAAGGCAAGCACTCTAACACTGAGCCACCTTCCCAGTCCCTGGAGTAGAACATGTTTAAAACAACGTTATTTCCTTTTTTTCTATGCTGGCCTTCAAATGGCACATTATTTCTTTTTTTTTTTAAGTTTATTCTTTATTGTGAAAATACTGTACAGAGGGGTAAAAATTACATGGGCAAGATAATGAGTACATTTCCTATCAAGCTTTGTAGCCTCCTCCTTTGTTTCCCCTTCCCATCCCTTCCCAGCCTCCCCCCACCCCCTACCTAATCCTCCCCCTTTTCGACATGACAACTTGTACTTCTCATTGTTGCAATGGGTCCACCTGTATCCTTATTTAAACGACTTTTTTTTCCCTTTCCCCTCCATAAATTATACCGACATCAATTACAGTGAAAGCAGAATTTATACTGTGGGGGAGGGACTTACAAAGCAACAAAGGAATAATCTTATAAATGCAGTAGAAACAAATGCATGAAAGAAAAAACAACATTTAAATACATACCTTAGGGTTCATTTTCCTAACATCACATTATCTGACCTTTTATGTTTGACTCATACATATACTAGATATTGCAAATAAGGGAAACCATGGGACCTATGTTTCTTTGGGCTTGGCTTACTTCACTAAATATAAATTTTTCCAAGTCTTTCCATTTCCTAACAAATAGGGCAATGTCATTCTTTCTGACGGAGGCATAGAATTCCATTGTGTATATATACCACATTTTCTTGATCCATTCATCTACTGAGGGGCATCTGGGTGGGTTCCATATCTTGGCTGTGGTAAATAATGCTGCAATAAACATAGTTGTGCTGGTAGATTTAGCGTGGTCTTGTTTGTAAATATTTGAGTAAATGCTCAAAAGTGGGATTGATGGGTCATAGGGGAGCTCTATGTGGAATCTTTTGAGGAACCTCCATACTGCTTTCCAAAGTGGTTGAACAAGTTTACACTCCCATCTGTCCACATCCCCTCTAGCATCTGTTGTTATTAGAGTTCTTGATTTTTGCCATTCTAACTGGGGTGAGGTGGTATCTCAATGTTGTTTTGATTTGCATTTCTTTTATGGCTAGGGAGGTTGAGCATTTCTTCATGCGTCTATTGGCCACCCTTCTTTCTTCTTCAGAGAAGTTTCTCTTTATATCTTTGGCCCACTTATTTATAGAGCAGTTGTTTCTTTGAGGATTTGTTGTTGGAGATTTAAATTTTTGAGTTCCAAGTATATTTTAGATATGAGACCCTTGTCCATTGTATGGCTAATGAAGATCTTCTCCCAATCCGTGGCCTTTCTATTGTTCTTGCTAGCTATGTCCTTTGCCATGCAGAAGTTCTGCAACTTCTTGCAATCCCATTTGTCCAACCTTTCTTTGATTTGTTGTGCTTCCGGGTCTCTATTAAGAATAGTTAGGCCTACGCCAAGGAGACTTAGGGTTTCTCATATTCTATCCTGTAATGTTTTCAGAGTGTCTGCTTTGATTCCGAGGTCTTTAATCCATTTGGAGTTGATTCTGGTCCAGGGTGATAGATAAGGATCTAGCTTTAGTTTTCTACAAGTAGTTAACCAATTTTGCCAGCACCATTTACTGAAGAGGTTGTCTTTCCTCCATTCTATATTTTTTAGCTCCCTTATTGAAGATTAGATGGCTATAGGTTTGTAGGTTCATTTCTGGGTTTTCAATTCTATTCCATTGGTTCTTGTGCCAGTACCAAGCTGTTTTGATTACTATTGCTTTATAGTAGAGTTTGAAATTTGGTATTGATATTCCTCCACCAGCGTTCTTTCCATTGAGGAGCGTTTTTGCTGTTGCAATTGCTGTTGCAATCCGAGTTCAGTTGGGGTGGTTGCGAGCTGGGCTGGGCGGTGGTGGCTCTGTGTGATTCTCTTCTGTCTCTGCCTCTGTTGAAGCTGTCGGGTCCACAGTGTCCACGCTCAGGCAGCTTCTGCGCGAGTTATGTGCATGCAGCTTCCTGTGTCTCTGCGACCTTGGCAGGCCCCGCCAGGTTGTCCCAGTCAGCGGGTCTGACACTAGTACCTCAGGCAGCTTCTGCATGAGTGATCTGCAGGCTGCCCTCTGTGTCTTTGAGACCCTAGCAGCCCACACCGGGTCGTTGCAATCGGCGGGTCTGACACCAGTACCTCAGGTGGCTTCTGTGCTATCTGCAGAAGCTCCCTTTGTTGCGCTGCCAGTGCTGGTCGGCTTTGGCGGGATGGAACTTCTCTGCTTGGATGGAGAGTGAGGGGTGGGGGTAGGATCTTTGTGTAGACTCCCTGCTGGTAGATTTCTCTATTTGTGGTGATCAGTGGGTCTGTAAACTGGTACCTCAGGCGGCTTCTGCCCGGGTGTTCTGCAGGCAGCCCCCAGTGTCTCTGGGACTCCGGCAGCTCCCGCCAGGCTGGCTGGCCACAGCTTGCCATGCTGCCGTGTGACCAGTGAATGTTGGGGGAGGGGTCTTCGCTCTTCTCTGTTCTGCAATTCTTCTTTTCCTCTTTTTCTTTTTTGTTGTTTTCCACCTCCTGTTTTTCTCTGAGTGTCCGTCTTTTTGTTGTTGTCAGTCTCTTGGGGAGATTAAGCGTTGGAACTCAAACTCTCTTTTTGGTTGGGAAGAGCTTTGGTGTTTCCCTACTGCCTTGTCGCCATCTTTGTCCTTTTCTTATACAGGAAAACACAAGTTAACTTGAACTTTGTCAATCCTCTGTGTTCCAATCCTCTCCTAGGATCAGTTTCCACATCCAGTAACAGTTACTTCTAGGAACAATCGATGGTGCTGCTTGAGGTATAATGAATGTTTTCTGGTTTCACCGAAATAACACAAGGACGCCTTTGGATATGAGGTAACACGTGTTTCAGAGACATCTTAGTAAAGGAAAAATACCATTTATATTGCTTATAAATACATTATCCATGAGTATATTGAGTTCAAACTTTGTAAGTGCTCTGTAAATTAAGGCGAATTTTAAATGGGAAGAAGGTTCTCAGATCATTTTTTTATGAGTGTATGTGCTGCACATTATTTCCCAAGTGTAGATGAGTTAACAGTAAGGGAACAATAGCAATAATAGGAGAAAGAGAAGTTCTGTGTTTAAGTATAAGGGTTCATTACACTATACAAGACTCTACAAATAAGACAACATTGAAACAATAAAGCGAAGTTCACTATGTAGATTTATGAGAGTGATATAGGGAAAGCATTACTCCTACATGGAACACGAAGTATGAGGCCACTCTCTTTCTAAATCACGCTTGTTAATCATGCAAATTTGTAGAAAGTAGAATGGAAGAATAATTCTGTTTACAATGCAAGTCAGATATAAGAGCATGGACTTAACTGGAAAAAAGAGTCCATCTTGAGAGAGCAGGGATTATACTAGCTATGAACTGGTGGATAAGATCACATTTTTTCTTTCTTTACTTATATATTTTTTGTTGGCGGTGGTCTTGGCACTTGAACTCTGGTCCTGGGTGCTGTCCCTCTGCTATTCAGCTCAGGTTAGCATCCAGCCTGGGCAGAACAGTCTTTGAGACTCTGGTCCTGGGTGCTGTCCCTCTGCTATTCAGCTCAGGTTAGCATCCAGCCTGGGCAGAACAGTCTTTGAGACACTACATATAATTAACCAGCCAAAAGCTGTATTAGAAGAATGGCTCAAGTGATGGAATACCAGTCATGAGCGAGATTGCTGAATAAGAGCTTGAGGCTTTTGCATACATACATACAAACATACACATAAACACAGAGGCACTTATATGTGCACACAAAATACACAAATGAAACAATTCGCAGAATATGTAGAAAAGTTAGGAAAGAATAGATAATATGTCCTCAGTAAGACTAGAATCAAGTGATAATTTTATTTTTAGAAAGTCCTCAAGTGAAGTTTCTTCAAAAAAGTTTAAGAATATTACATAGATAGGGACCAGAGATAGTAAGAGAGTCAAGTAATCATTATGAAAGGGATCGGATCCATGGTGGATGAATAAGAGACCCCACAGGTGTATCTGAAAATGATCATATCCTCTTTGAAATGTCAGAACATCTTTTAAAATAGTACATGAACAGTCTGAGCAGTCTAGTGGATGATATCACTGGAGAAGTTCAGAATTGCTAGTCTGTATCTAGATTAAATAAACCAAGAAACTATGGCGGGTCAATGTGATACAAGCCTAGAATTCTAGCACTCAGACTGACAGGAGATTAGCAACTGGAATTACATAGTGATACCTTCCCTGGACCAGGTAGTATAATTTTGTCTTAATAAAAGAAACCAAACAAGAAAGGAATACGCAGTTGTAAGTTTGGGCTAATTTTGTCATTATGTTTTGAGAAGTCGTTTCCTATTGAAATGCAACTCATATATAATCCTCAGTTGTGCTTTTAAATGCTCTCTTCATTAAAGAACATTCCTAGATGCAAAATGGCTCATGATTCCCATCCAAAATTGGAAAAAGTAAGTAATCTTCATGATGTTAGATTCCAAGGAAAGGATCAAGGATTACAAAAGCTTAAGCCTGGAGATATAGCAAAGTTCGTCAAATGTAGGACTTTATAGATCTTGCTAAATTAGAGCTTAGATTTAAAATATATATTTTGGTTTTGTTTGTAATTTCATATTCTATAGGATACTACAAAATTCTTTTTAAGTAAAGGGTTTAATTGACAAATTTACACATGTTTCTTGCATTCTATTTGCCTAGAATATACTTACTTTCAAGAGAGTTATAATTAGAACTCTGTTAATAGATATTTCAAACAGTTTATGTATAAAATGATAATGTGAATAATGTAGACAGAGTTGCCAACAATGGATGATATTAATTTATAAATTTAGAAAAAGAGCAATTTTTTGAGGCTTTGGTATAACATTGTATGAAGAGAATAATTGTGTGACTTCTTCTTTCTTCTACCTGTATGTAACACAGGAAGCAATTTCCTTAATTACGTGTCTCTGTATACAATGAGAAAAATGCTAGGTTTGGGGTTTGTTTTTGTTTTTGTTTTATTAGTTTGTCCTAGGGGTTGAACTCTGGGCCTGGACACTGTCTCTGAGACTTTTTATGCTCAAGGCTCGTGCCCTACCACTTAAACCTCAGTACCACTGTGTCTGGCTTTTGCTGAGAAGTTTATTGGAGATAAGAATCTAGGGAACCTTCTTGCCTGGGTGGGCTTTGAAATATAATCTTCTGATATTAGCATTCTGTTTACCTATGATAGTTAAAAAAATATCAATATAAATAATATTTACAAGAATACCAGTGGAGGAAAAATGATGCAACCCAGTTTATTGGGGAGCTTTTTCCAGAACACGGAGGGCATCACATTAGCAGAGGTGTAGTATTTTATCACAATGGAGATAAGCTATTCGTGATGTGAATTAAGGGAATATTGAGGTGCACCCTACAAGTTGGAAACTGTTGGTCTAGGATGACTTTATTGCATAAACCTTGGGATTGATGGTCATAGAAATAATAGCTTAATCTGATAAACAATTGTTTACTCTTGAAGAATTAATTATAACTGATGTTTCATAGGTTTATACTATACCAGAATGTGCCTATTTTTCTGTTCACTTCTCTATCTGTAACACCCCATTGGAAAATGCCTCTATTGCACAATTTCATAACATGCAAACAAGTAATATTTTGAATCTCTCAGGTATGGAATGTTTATTATTTCAAAATGAGTAGTTATTAGTCATAGGAATTTTGAAGAACACATATATCCTGTCCTCTTAACAACTTATTTACTTTTAAATGTTCTGGGTTTCCGAAGAATTAAAGTGTTTTCTGTCTTAGTATGAGAAATTACTAAATTTTTCTTTTTTCAAAATATTGGCAAGTGTATTGTGAAAATATTGTCTAGTTGTATAACATTCAAGTTGATGGCCCTTTGATTAAAAATGGGTAATTAATTCAAATTAGATGCCAAATAGTACTGATTTTTAAAAAGTTACTACATAAAGAATAATATTTACTATACCAATACAGTGAAATTTTATTTCATGCAGCTTATTTTGTAAATTTAATTTTAATGTCAAAGTGATGTGTAGTGGGTTTACAGCAATTGTAAGCTAGTGACTACACAACTTTTCAAACTTGTTACCCCCTCTCTCATTTTTCTCAGTTTTACTTCACCCCAATATGCCTCACAAGTTGTAATGTACATTTCCAACTTATTGTCTTGTGAATATTGCAATTGCATTGGTTTGCCCTTTGTCCTCTGTCTTGCCATTTTGTTGTTCCTGTTCCCTTCCCTAATTAAGGTAAATGTATGCACAATACACAGAGTACCAAAATCAAATACAGCAGGGGATAAACCATAGAGGAAAATCCCAAAAAGTATAGAAATCACATTGTACATTAGAAACAACAACTGCAAATAAGTATCTCTGTTTCCATACCTTGGAGTTCATTTTGCTCAGTATCCGCTCATATGATCATATACATGCATAACAAAGCCACTGGAAAATAATAGTTTCATGGACAGTATATCAGGAAAACACATATTAACTGTTTTTATAGTAAAGGTGGAATTAGGATTGGTGAATTCGCGATTCTGATAAAGGAATTTCAAAAAAATTTAAAAATATATGACAGGTAAATTTTAATTGTTCAAACTTTTTCACAACTTAGCCTATTAAGAAAATTTTAAATTACCTGGGAAAATAGGCTTTCATGTAAAGAAATCCATAGAGACTTAGCTGAGAGGGAGCTATGTGGGTGAAGATGGCTCTTTTTCACACCAAACCAACAAACCTCACAAACCTTGCTGTAAATCATGTAGGTTCCCTTGAGAATTGTCCTTAACCAGGAAAAATACTCTTACTGTGTGAAAACAAGGTTTTAGTGGAATTTAAACACAAAGTTTTTTTAAAAAATAAGAAATGAAAATTTTTGAATTTCTTAAATTACCAAACAGTAATTTTCTGTAAAAGATAATTTGGTTCAAATTATTAGGGAGAGAGTGTCCTCCACAATGAAAGAAGACATTGGGTTTACACTTTTCTGTTTGTAATACTTTCCACAATATCTTTCCATGTGAAGCAGTGAAACACAGAAAAAAATCTGATTGGATACTTCAAACCAACGATTTCACATTTCTAAGTAGCTCAAAAATATAATATCCTTATTAATATGAGATAGTGAAGACTTCTCCTATTACATAAGCCAAAAACTTTTGGGATCAGAAAAGATTTAAGAAAATTGAAAAGGTATAAAAAACGCATTCTTCGAAGCCCTAGCTAAGCGTATTGGCTTCTGCAGTGGAGGGAGGCCAAAACTTTTTGATATAGATTGTCTTAATGTTTTTGCTACCTAAAGTGATTTTACAGAGTCTATTGGGCTCCGTGTATTGCAGAACAAATTGAAGGCATGAAAGTAAATTCCAAATCCAAATAAAAGAGTTTTGAAAGAGAAACCATGAAGATATAGCAGTGCTGGAGGCCTTATTGCCCTTCAGCTTTACTAGACCTGAAGCCAAGAAGCTGTGATTAATTGGAAATCAGTCAAGAGCTAAGAGGAGAACATTGAAGTAGGACATAGAAGTATTGCCTTTGTAACAGACACTGTAATCCAAGGAATGGGTGATTTAACTCAATTCTTCTCCATACATCTTGTTGAGCAAATGCAAGACCATGAGAAAAATAATCTATTGAAATAATTCTGCAAAGAATAACTTCACTGTTCTCGATATGGTATCTAAAGAGAGACTTAAGAGAGAAGATAAAAGTAGAGTATTCTTCGGTTTCTTCTAAGCATCTTGTTAGCAAAATATATCTTTGAGGTTAGAAGTGATTGAAGCAAAAAGTGGTGGAGTATTTCTTTTTGTTTTATTTTTAATATTTAATGCCATGAATTTATTCTAATCTACTACAGTTCAAGAACTGGGTTACATTATCAAGTAAATCTAAACAAACAAATGAAGAGTTCTCTGGTGTTCCTCAACCCCAAATGATTCACCTTTGAAACTGGAGGTCTCCTTTCTTAGGTCTGTTCCCTGTCTAGATACCCAGGGGTGGGTGCCAATGCTCTCAAGGTAGAGTATTTATTTTTGAGGGCACTTTAGACAAGAGAAGATTTTCAAGGAAAAAGAAAAAAGAAAAAAAATTATAGCTAAATATTTGTGATTAAAGGTTCTTGGACTGGTTTTTTGGAGACAAAGTTTTGCATTACAGTTTATCCTCATTAACATAGATGTTGAGTTTTCGTGGCAACCAAATGCAAAGGGGAAGTTTAATGGACTCACTTGGACAAGTAAACAGTATAATAGAAAATAATGAGAAATAAAATTTAGTGAAATATTTTGAACAATTACTTTGCCAGAACAAAGAAGGAAAGATATAATTCAAAATCACTTGAGTTTATTAAAAGTATGAAAAAAGAGTAATGAAGACAGATGAGAGAAAACACACAGAAATGTTTCTCTCCAGTGGAGTAATGCGTTCTTGATCTTGTTTCTTCCATTCTATCTTCACAAGCTATCAAGTGTGTCTCATGACTGGAGTGTCCAGTTCAGACAAAGAGCACTCGCAGATGAAAATATTTGCAGTAGATGTAGGTGATTTATAACCTTTGACAATGTACTTAATCTGTTCCAAATTCTCCCCTACCCCAAACTGCCCTCTTTGAACAGCTTTGTTTGCTTTTCCCAAGACTGCCTTTCAATAACTTCTTAAAATTTTGATAGGTCATATTCATACTCTCTAGAGATTGCTGTTTGGTTGTGATTTTTGTGTTTTTTGTTTGTTTTGTTTTTTAACTGAATTTCAAAAGGTTGTGCAAGTATGTTACAATTAAATATGTCCATCTAATTGTCAAATGCTCCAGGATCAGAGTCACTCCTTCAATCGTTCTCAACCAACCCCTTCTCCAAGATTTATTTCAGATTTACCACTTCATTTATTACATGTGTATATTGAGTATTCTAGATATATTTACCCCTTGTTCCATTTTTCATTCATTCTATGTCTTTACTATTATTCCTCTCAGGTTTCAATTTCCTGATAGTCATTCTGTTAAACTGTCTGTTAATATTTTGAAAGGTTTATATACATTCCATGCAGTTTCAATCCAGCACATACATGAACTGATGTCAGCTTATATTTACATAATTCATTTGCAAGACTGGAGATGTGAAGCACCTAGACATGACTTTATTCTCATCCATTTGGAAGATTAATCTTTAGTCAACAAGAAAGTTTAAAAATGGCTTAGAATTTATTCCTACTAGTTTTTATAACTGGCTTTGTAAAATGGTGTGATTATTTTATTTTACATGAGATAATATTTTCTACTACCTATAAGTTTTGGAAAAAGAAGAAAACTAAGATTTACTACTGTAGAGGAATATAGAAATAGAAGACAGATTTTATGTTTGTCACATCTCTGATGAGTACCCATATTCAAGACTTAAAGTCTTCTAACTATGTTAGACAGGGAAAACATAAAGCAACAAATGATAAGACAACTATTAGTGACTTTTTATAATGTACCTTCTTATGTGATGAAATTTACTTTATTAGTTAATATTTGGGTTTGAAATATGGGATGCTGTTCTGTTTAACACATTTCAGGAAGGCAGCTACTGAACAACGCCAATGGTGTGGGGGGTAATATTTCTACACTTTAATGAATGGTTGAACTTGTTTGGAATTAATGCTGGGTAAATAAATCAATTCTATTGTAACTTGCCCCCTACATTGAAAAACTTGTAATGTCACTATCATCTACTTGTCAAGTATTATTCTGGCGAATGTGATTTTAAAAAGTTTATTTGAAAAGGAATATACTTTCAGAATATTAAATGTAGGTTATCATTGGTTTGAGAATGACAACGTTTTTATACTACAGAACCAAGTTTTACTGAAGTAACAGTTTTTTGAAGCACTGAGGATCTTCTCAATTAAAGATTTTCTAAATTATATTTGACCTCTAAGTCAAGATTTCCTAGCCTATGTAGACCAATTATGGATCTACCATTCCAGGAAGTATTTTTTGACCTACTTATGCTGGGCTGAAATCTTTCATTAATCATTAGGAGAGGGGTATTAAAAATAATCTTGTGGGGGTTCCGGGAAGATGGCGGAGGAGAAGCTGGAATCTGAACAAGCTCTTGCATAGAAAACAGTTTCAGAGTTCCAGTGAACAGTCCCAAGCCAGAGAATCACACCAAGTGTGCCATCACCGGACAGAGAGTTAGCCAAGAGAGGGGAAGCCAAGCAGACACATCTGAGCGTCTGCCAGCAGCTGCTGCTGCTGCGGCGGCAGGGTCGCAGCGGCGACCGCAGCTGCGGCCATACCTGAGCGCTCACACAGAGAGTCCGGGACGAAGGAGCCAGACGCAGCAGGCGAGAGGATTCTACTCAACACCAGCAAGAACCGACAAGGAGCGGACAACTTCATCCTGCACTTTGCAGACCAGAGACGACCCAGGATCCAAGACTCGGCGTGAGTAGCCCCACTTCCTCACTCCTTCCCAGGGAGCAGAGGAGGGAAGGCCACCCCTCCCCCACCCCAGCACCGGTGATCTCCATCTTGGATACCGACAAAGCTCGGAGGAGCGGCTAGCTCCAGCTCAGGCCTTGGAATAAAACGAGTCATTTAGCAGGTCACAAGAACTTAACGGCGAAGTGACCTCACAGACTCAGTTCCATCCAGGGAAAAGTCACCCAGCTCAGGCGCCAGCCATTGGAGTGGCTCTCCTCACCGGGTAACCAGAGCAGAGGCTGCCCCTCCCTCTAGCAGCCACCACAATCAATTGAAAAACAGAAACCCTGAGAATGGCTCCAGGCTGGGTGCTGTGAGTTTTTTTTCACAAAATAGCCCCAGGGAAAAGCTACTGTTTGTTGAAAGGCCTCAACTCTACCCAGAACCTAGCCTCATCACTGCATCCCCCTCTTTTGTGATTCTCAAAGCAGATCACCCTCCCAGTAAACTAACCTGGGAGGGGGAATCTCAAAATCTTGGGTAAAGCAGAGCATTTTTCTGCCTGTTCCAACAAACTGACTTAAGAAACCAATCAAGCCACAGGACCACAAGCTGACCAGAGACTCCAACCACACTCTGGTTACAGACAAAAGGGAGATACAGGACTCTTCCCACCCTTCCCCCCCCCAAAAAAAAAAATCAAAGACCCTTTTTTTTTTTTTTTTAATTTCTTCTTCTTCTTTTCTTTTTTTCTTTTTTTTTTTGTTTTGTTTTTTTTTCTTCGTTTTTTGTTACCTTATATATATAAAAAATTTTTTTTGCTTTTCTAAAACTTTTATTAATCTTTAATTTTTGCCTCTTCTGAAAAAATAATTGTTTTCCATTAACTTTTTTTTTTTTTTTCTTTTCTCCTCTTATAATTTTTATTTTAGGAATACGTGAATGTGTGTTTTCCTTTCTTTTCTTCTCTTCTTTCTCTTTTTCTTTCATTCTTAATTATCTTTTTGTTTTTTGTCTAGCTCTACTGAACTTCTGATCTTTTCTTCTCACTTTCCTATCCTTTCCATCTTTTCCTCTTTGTTCTTCTTTATGTGACTTAACTTTTGTCCTGCACATCCTCAGATAAACCCATAGTTAACCAGTAGACCCTACCCCCCATTGTGTACACACTTAACCCACAAACTTATTACTCAATTCAAAACCTCTGAGACTTAAATTCATTAATAGCAGTACTACCTCTTTATACCTATATAATATTTTAAGCATTTTTTTAAAGTTTTCCACATCTCCTCTATGTCCCTCCCTTTCTCTCAACATATTCATATTCCTCTATAAATAGATGGTCTTTTAATCTCTAAAATAACATTAATTTTTACGTTTCTATTTTTTTTTTCTGGTCTCTTTTCATTCCCCTTTCCCTTTCTTCTTTCTCTCTCTCTCTCTACTTGCATCCTACCCAACCTATTTCCTGCACTGTGATTAGGACATAGTTAACTCTCCCTGTGCCTCCCCACACCAATCTATTCCTATTTTTTACCCACATCTCTCCCTAACCCTAATAATTTCTGGTTTTCCAAATTCTTCTCTGCGGTTCGAAGTCCTTTAACATATAGTTGTTTGATGTCGAATAGATGTATCTGTTGAACTAGATTGTATCTGTAGACTATTGACTGTACAAATGCAAACTTTGGTTGATGGTTGCCTTAAGATAGTGTTCTAGCACAAAACTGGTGCTATCTTCATCTCAAATGGGCAGAGTAAGCCGGAAAAACACAAGAAAAATGGCAAATTCGGGTATCTCAATTCCCAATCTTGATAATCAGGGGTTAGAACAGATAATGAATAATCCAGAGGAGAGTTCCCAAACAGCTCTACAAACACTGCTGGCAAACATGATAAATGAAAAGTTTGACAATGTACAAAGGACTCTGTATGAGCGTGACAGGGAGAGAGAGGAGGCATCCCAGAAGTTTATACAGGAATATCATAAGCGTGAGGAAGCTACTCAAAAACTGATACAGGATTTGCGTGAACAACTTGAGAATACTCAAAGAGAAAGGGAAGAATGGCGTGAGCAGGCTGAGAACACTCAAAGAGATCTGCAGGAATCCCATGAACGGGAGGAAGCTAATCAAAGAGTAATACAGGAATTGAGAGACCAGGTAGAGAACACACAAAGATCACTAAAGGCATTCATGGAATCCATTAACAAAGAGCTGAAGGAAGTCAGGGAGACCACAAAGGGAATGCTGAATGGAACCCAACAGAAGGAATGGGAGCCCAAAGAAACCATAACCAATCAACTAAGTGATTTGAGGACAAACACTGAACACCAAATTAAGGAAGTAAAGAAATTCATACAAGACCTAAAACAGAGCTTCAACAAAGAACTTGAAGCCATCAAAGCTGACCAACTAGAAGGAAAAGAGATAAAAAACAAAGTAGAGAGTCTTGACAGCAGGTTAGACCATGCAGAAGATCGAATCTCAGGGATTGAAGACAGCCTAGATATTATAGAGAAAGAACATACAACCATCCAAGACAAGTCCAAGAAATATGATAGATCTATCCAACACCTGGAAGACACCATCAGAAGGCCTAATCTAAGGATAATGGGTGTAGAGGAGCACCTAGAAACAGAAGTTAATGGTCTAGGAAATTTGTTTAACAGGATCCTAGCAGAGAACTTCCCAAACATGCAAAAAGATAGGCCTGTCCAGATACAAGAAGCCTTTAGAACCCCAAATAGACCAGACCAGAATAGGACATCCCACCGCCACATTATAATCCACACAGGATCAACTCAGAACAAGGAAAAGATCCTTAAAGCTGTCAGAGAGAAAAGGGTAATCACTTATAAAGGGAAACCAATTAGAATCACCTCAGATTTCTCAGCAGAGACAATCAAAGCAAGAAGAGCCTGGAACGATGTATGCCATGCCCTAAAAACAAACAACTATCAACCAAGAATACTGTACCCAGCTAAACTCTCCTTCATAACCGAAGGCCAAATAAAAACCTTCCATAGCAAAGAAAAATTGAAACAATACATCTCCACCAAACCAGCCCTACAAAAGATTCTTAAAGATGTCCTACACATAGAAAACCAACAAGACCGCAATAAAGGCCAAGAAACTGCACCCAAACTGAGAATCCAAGAACCATAGGAAGAACCCAGTTTTCGCAGCCCCCAAAAAGGTAGATAACATGGCAGGAACTCCCAAATACCTCTCAGTCCTATCTCTTAATGTTAACGGACTGAACTCTCCAATTAAGCGACATAGACTGTCTAGTTGGATTAAAAAACAAGACCCTTCTATCTGCTGCCTGCAGGAGTCACATCTTGCCCATAAAAACAAACACATTTTCAAGGTTAAAGGCTGGAACAAAATCTACCAAGCAAACGGACCGCATAAACAGGCGGGAGTTGCAATCCTAATATCAGATAAAATAGACTTCAAATTAAAATTCGTGAAAAGAGATAAAGAAGGTCACTACATACTAATTAAAGGATCTCTCCTTCAGGAGGATATTACAATTCTAAATATCTATTCACCAAACAATGGAGCACCCAAATTTATCAAAGAAACACTACTTTCCCTCAAATCCCATATAGATCCAAAGACATTAATAGTTGGGGATTTTAACACACCACTCTCCCCACTAGATAGATCAACTCGGCAAAAACTCAACAGAGAAACCACAGATCTAAACAGCTGCATAGATCAACTAGACTTAACAGACATTTACCGAACATTTCACCCAGCAGCATCAGAATACACGTTCTTCTCAGCAGCACATGGAACGTTTTCTAAAATAGACCACATTTTAGGCCACAAAGCAAACTTGTCTAAATTCAGAAACATTGAAGTTATACCTTGCATTCTCTCTGACCACAAGGGAATAAAATTAGAACTCAACACCAAAAGCCACCAAAGAAAGTCCGGTATCACATGGAGGCTGAACAACACACTGCTGAATCATGAGTGGGTCATGGAAGAGATTAGAAAGGAAATTCAAATGTTCATGCTATTCAACAAAAATGAACACACAAATTACCAGCTCCTCTGGGACACAGCAAAGGCAGTACTCAGAGGCAAGTTTATAGCTCTGAGCTCCTACATCAACAAATTGGAGAGATCTGAAACTAGCAATTTAATGACACATCTAAACCTCCTTGAAAAAGAGCAGCAAGATAAACCCCAATCCAGTAGACGGAAAGAAATAATCAAAATTAAATCAGAATTAAATGAATTAGAATCCAAAAAAACTATAGAAAGAATCAACTAAACAAAGAGTTGGTTCTTCGAAAAACTTAACAAAATTGACAGACCCTTAGCAAATCTTATCAGAAAAAGAAGAGAACACACCCAAATTAATAAACTCAGAGATGAGAATGGAAACATCACCACGGAAACAACCAAGATTCAGAACATTATAAGGGAATACTTCTCAAAACTGTATGCTAATAAGTTTGAGAACTTGACAGAAATGGACCTCTTCCTAGCAAATATTGACATGCCAAAACTAAACCAAGATGAGTTAAACTATCTTAACAGGCCCATATCAAGCATTGAAATAGAAACAGCAATAAGAGACCTCCCAGCTAAGAAAAGTCCAGGACCAGATGGTTTTACAGCGGAATTTTACAAGGCCTTCAAAGCAGAGCTCACACCAATTCTCCTCCAACTCTTCAATGAAATTGAAAGAGAAAGCTCACTACCGAACACATTCTATGAAGCCATCATAACCCTCATCCCAAAACCAGGCAGGGACTCATCAAAGAAAGAGAATTATAGACCCATTTCTTTGATGAACATTGATGCAAAACTTCTCAACAAAATTTTGGCCAACCGACTTCAACAATTCATCCAAAAAATCATACACCACGATCAAACAGGATTCATTTCAGGGATGCAAAGCTGGTTCAATATACGCAAATCAATTAATATTATTCATCACATCAACAGGAGCAAGAATAAGAACCACATGATTATCTCAATAGACGCAGAAAAAGCATTCGACAAGATCCAACACCCCTTTATGATGAAGGTTTTGGAAAAATTAGGAATCCATGGAACATTCCTCAGTACAATAAAGGCTGTATATGACAAACCTACAGCCAGCATTATACTCAATGGTGAAAAACTAAAGCCATTTCCTCTTAACTCAGGAACAAGACAAGGATGCCCACTCTCTCCACTTCTCTTCAATCTAGTGTTAGAATGCCTAGCTACAGCAATAAGACAAGATGCAGACATAAAGGGGATCCAAATAGGGAAAGAAGAAATAAAACTCTCCCTCTTTGCAGATGACATGATCTTGTATTTAAAGAATCCCATAGACTCCACTCCCAAATTACTTAAGCTGATTCAAAACTTTGGCAAAGTAGCAGGTTATAAAATTAACCCCCAAAAATCAATGGCTTTTCTGTATGCCAACAATGAGAAAAGTGTGGCTGAAATTAGGAAAGCAACTCCATTTGTAATAGCCCCACAAAAAATAAAATACCTAGGCATTAACTTAACTAAAGAAGTGAAGGACCTCTATGATGAAAACTTTAAAATCTTGAAAAAGGAAATCAACACAGAACTTAAAAAATGGCAAAACCTCCCATGCTCCTGGATTGGAAAGATTAACATTGTGAAAATGGCAATACTTCCCAAGGCTATCTACAAATTCAACGCAATACCTATCAAAATTCCACCCTCATTCTTCAAGGAAATAGAAGAGGCAATCCAAAAATTCATATGGAACAATAAAAGACCCCGAATAGCAAAAACGCTCCTCAACGGAAAGAACACTGCTGGAGGAATATCAATACCAAATTTCAAACTCTACTATAAAGCCATAGTAATCAAAACAGCTTGGTATTGGCATAAGAACAGACCTCAGGACCAATGGAATAGAATTGAAAACCCAGAAATGAACCTACAGACCTATAGCCATCTAATCTTCGATAAGGGAGCTAAAACAATAGAATGGAAAACAGACAGCCTCTTCAGTAAATGGTGCTGGCAAAACTGGTTAACTACATGTAGAAAACTAAAGCTAGATCCTTATATATCACCCTGCACCAGAATCAACTCCGAATGGATCAAAGACCTTGAACTCAAAGCAGACACTCTGAAAACATTACAGGATGGAATAGGAGAAACCCTGGGTCTCCTCGGCTCAGGCCGAAATTTTCTGAATAGAGACCCGGAAACACAACAAATCAAAGAAAGGTTGGACAAATGGGATTGTATAAGGTTGCAGAGCTTCTGCAGGGCAAATGACATAGCTAGCAAGATCAATAGAAAGCCCACGGATTGGGAGAAGATCTTTACTAGCCATATAACGGACAAGGGTCTCATATCTAAAATATACTTGGAACTCAAAAAATTAAACCACCCAACAACAAATACTCAAAGAAACAACTGCCCAATAAGTAAGTGGGCGAAAGACCTAAAGAGAAGCTTCTCTGAAGAAGAAAGAAGGATGGCCAATAGACACATGAAGAAATGTTCAACATCCCTAGCCATAAAAGAAATGCAACTCAAAACAACATTGAGATATCACCTCACTCCAGTTAGAACAGAAAAAATCAAGAACTCTAACAACAACAGATGCTGGAGGGGATGTGGACAGAAAGGAACCTTACTTCATTGTTGGTGGGAATGTAAACTTGTTCAACCACTTTGGAAAGCAATATGGAGGTTCCTCAAAAGACTCCATATAGAGCTCCCCAATGACCCAGCAATCCCACTTTTGGGCATTTACCCAAATGACCACAAACAAGGCCACACTAAAGCTACCAGCACAACTATGTTTATTGCAGCATTATTTACCATAGCTAAGATATGGAACCAACCCAGATGCCCCTCAGTAGATGAATGGATCAAGAAGATGTGGTATATATACACAATGGAATTCTATGCCTCCATCAGAAAGAATGACATTGCCCCATTTGTTAGGAAATGGAAAGACTTGGAAAAAATTATATTAAGTGAAGTAAGCCAGGCCCAAAGAAACATAGGTCCCATGGTTTCCCTTATTTGCAATATCTAGTATAGGTATGAGTCAAGCGGAAAAAGTCAGAGAATGTGATGTTAGGAAAACGAACCCTCAAATATGTATTTTAATGTTTTTGTTTCATTCATGCATGTGTTTCTAACGCATTTATAATATTATTTCTTTGTTGCTTTGTATGTCCCTCCCCCACAGTGTAACCCCCGCTTTCACTATATTTGATGTCAGTATAACATGTGGAGGAGACGGGTACAAACAAGTGTTTAAGGATTCAGGTGGACCTGTTGCAACAATGAGAAGTACAAAATGTCATGTCAAAACCAGCTTTACAATGTCGGTGGGGGGGAGGGAGGGGGGGTATGATTGGGTGGGGGGAGGGGGGAGGCTGGGAAGGGAGGTGAAGGGTAAACAAAGGAGGAGGCTGCAATGCTTGGTAAGAAATGTATGTATGCATTTTCCTGCCCATGTAATTGTAACCCCTCTGTACAGTATGTTTTCAAATAAAATAAAATAAAATAATAATAAAAAAAAAAAAGAATAAAAAAAAAAAAAATAATCTTGTGACATTTGTGATTTTGTTCACTCAAATGGGCTTGTGATCTGTAATTTGAAACTTTGAATTACAGTACTTTCTCTCATATTTAATGATCTCATCTTTCATTTTAAGTTGACTTGCATTTCACAATAGCTTACTGCTAAATCCTACAAGGAATTAAGGACCTGAAATATTATAGGAAATGAGAAATTGAGACGAGTCTTCAATTACTTTCTGTTGGCATGTTGCATGGGCCTAGGTGAGAAGTCTTGCTCTTGTTATCTGATGATGCAGATAATTGGGACCTTGTATCCTAGGACCCGTGGATCCTGCAGAAGAATAATAGCTTTTAGACATCATATCAGCAAAATTTTGGTATAATCAGTAAGAATGCTTCAGAAATATGGAGAAAAACAGTTTGGGACCAGCGACTTAAAACAATAAACAGAGCAGCATAATAAAATCCTTTATAGATTAGAGGAAAACAATACTATTTTTTTACCATGTGAATTCAGAAGACCAAGAACACTTAGAAGATATTACAAGTTTATACAGAAGATATTGCATTGATACTTTTTATATTCTAATATTCTAATCCTAATTATTTATATTCCAAACTATTTATGGGAATAAATATCAATTTAGTTGTCAAATTATCATCTAATTCTAGTAAGTTTCACTGTGTGAAATTTAAGATCAGCACATGTAAATAAAAAATATAAGTATATATAATATAAGAAATTGTTTTCCATTGTTCTGTTGTGGTTAGGGTATCAAAGGCAACTCCGTTTTAAAGTATTGTTCCATTATCTCTACTTCAGTTTTTGGTACAGTTAGATCTAAAGCTTCACCATTTCAAGATTTACAGCCTAGAGGCAAGAGGAAACACTGTGATTAAAACATTACCAATTTAAGGCCTAATATTGAAGAGAAACATATGGACTTGTCCCAGGAGTTATGGAAATATTTGTTGATAGAAAGTCAGTTATTTTTAGAATCTTTGTAGTTATAAGAGTGAATTTGTAGTATAAATAAAGGTCTTCGAAAATGATTTGGATTAATCTTGTGTTTTGTGTCCTACTCCCAAGAAGATGAGTTATTTTCAAGTGTTAATAGTTTATGACTGAATCTTCAGTATCATAAGAAATTTTGAAAAGATGTAGTAATATTGATGTCTTTTTTTGGGGGGTGGGTCCCATAGTGGGGCCTGAACTCTGGGCCAAGGTGCTGTCCCTCAGCTCTTCAGCTCAAGGGTAGAGCTCTACAACTTAAGCCACAGCACCATTTGCAGCTTCGAACCCAGGGCCTCATGCATGCAAGGCAATCGCTCTACCACTGAGCCCCTTCCCAGCCCTTTATGTCTTTTTAAACAAATTGTATTCACAAGTTGGAGAATCTTTAATTCATGCTTAGGTCTTGGTGTCTATAATTTTTAACCTCTCGTTCCTAACATTAATGATTGGTCAGATGGCATTTTTGGGTATATGAAAGGTAATATATTTTTTTGAGGTCAAAGGTGATTTTTATATGTCTTGCTTTAATGGCATTCTAAAATAGTAACTTTCTCTCAAAATATTGGGTATAAAAAGAAATCAAAATACTTCTAATGGTAAACAAATTAGGTGAGCTACAATGTGGAAATGATTGGTCCATAAGATCTGCAGTCTGTTTCCATAAGGAATTGGGGAGGTCATTCTTTCAGTAAGACTGTGTTAAACAGTGATAGGGTCCCCAGGCAGTGCAGTGTTGAGTGAAGGGATACAATATGATTTCTACTATTTTGAGCTAGAAATCAAGAATGTTATACTTTATCAGTTCCTTTCACCAGAGAGGTATGCATTGCTTATGAATTTTGAGTTTTCATATTACCGTTACCTATTTTCTAACAAAGATAAAGTGAAATATTATGAGTGTACACAATAATTCTGAGAATTTCTCCTAGAATTTGTAGACGAAGTGCTGGTATTTTAGTCATAAAATAGAATGAAGTTAATTGATACAGTGGGAGATGGATCTCAGGATAACACTTACCATGTGTGCAATGTTGTACTAGGAATTACAACTCTGAAGACTTCAGTATCATCATCTGAGAATTAATAATGTATATAGTTCCACTTTATGGAATTATTGTGAGGATTAAATTAGATACCATAGTTAAAGTATGCGGAAAAACAATCAAATAGCATTTGGCACATTCTACCTGTTATTTTAACATTTGATGAATTCTAACATTTTTACCGTGATTCTATATTGTGTCTCTTTATGATGTGCAATGTGACGTATTGATATTCATTGCATTGATCACTTTTCTGTCACTATGAGGAAAATACCTGCGAAGAAAATTTCTTTTTTTTTGTGTCTGGTCGTGGGCCTGAACTCTAGGCCTGGGCGCTGTCCCTCAGCTCTTCAGCTCAAGGCTAGCGCTCTACCACTTGAGCCACAGCGGCACTTCTGGCTTTTTTTTCTGCTTATGTGGGGCTGAGGAATCGAGCCCAGAGCCTCATACATGCAAGGCAAGCGCTCCACCACTGAGCCACCTTCCCAGCTCTGCAAAGAAAATTTCTGAGGAGGAAACTATTATATTGACTCATGGTTTAAGAGAACGCAGTTTAAGATGTCTCCATTGTTTTTAAATATATTTTTATTATCTTAACTAGTTGTACAAGGAATTTCCATTCAATAAATCATTTTTTAAGTATAATGGATATTTATGTAACTTTTCCCTACCCTTCCAAACCTCACCCCACCTTCATTTTTATTAGTTTCATACTATCTGCATTGAATATACTGTCTTCACTCTCTTCCTCCATAACTCTCTTTATTCCTTCCCTTTGATTCCCCCTCTCTTCCAAGTGATAATTTCCTGGAATTCATTTTGTTGGATTAAAAGTTCAATTTTATAAAAAAATTACACCTTTTAAATACTCCTCTGCAAATAGCATGCTTTGGTTAATATTGTTGTGTCAACTTGTATAAAGCTCTAGCTTCCAAATATGAGACAGAACATGGGTCCTTTGTGTGTCTGGTTCTGACCTAGTTTACTTAACATATTTTTAGATCTATCTATTTCTTTGCAAATAATGTAACAATCTTCATAATTGATAGGTGCAATCCAATTGTGTATATATGACACACTTTCTCCAATCATCCTTCTGCCAAAGGGCATCTGGGCTGTTCCCATAACTTGGCTATGGTGAATAGTGAAGTAGTGAATATGGTTGTGAAAGTGTTTTTACTGTTACCATTTGGAAGAATTCATCACTATCTTTCTGGGAGCAATCCTCTAACCTGTTTTCCAGAATAAGCACATCCTTCCCTTCATCTCCATCACAACGTATTGCAAGTCCTCAAAAACACACTACCCCATACAGGTCTGAATAAGCTAAAACCACACTGTGCCCATATTCTTTCAATACATTTTTAATAATTGTACATATAATTTAGTGAGAACCTTCTATGTACTTTCCTAATGTGGGAATGAGGGACATAACAACAGAGTAAAAGTAAGAAATATGCAATTAGTTAGCTAATATCATATTTAAAATCTTGTTAAGCTCTAACTAATAGCCTCACTTACTATTATTTTAATCTTTATTTGATTATCTCCTAAATTATAACAGGTGAGTTAAATACAAAGGCAAAAAGTGTGGTTGGATTTTGACATTCATGTGTGAGGATGCACAATATGGGCAAAGAGATGGATTGGAATTAATAACCATTATCCATTTGGTAAAGTAGAGATGATTTTTCCAAACTGATTCTCACAATTCATATTCCATTCAACAAAAAGAAACGTGTAACGATTCCCTTTGTTTTGTACTTTATTAACTTTTGTTTCCATTTTATTTTATAATGAAGGATGATTTCTTAAATCTACTGTAGATACAAAAATATGTTAAGATATTTCTATCCGAACGCATTGATACATACATACACATATATATTACACAGGTTACAATGATAATTTATAACTTCTGTAACTGTACAATTTACTAAATTATTAAAAACATCGATGGCTCATGCCTGGAATCCTGGTTACTCAGGAGGCTGAGATCTGACGATCATATTTTGAAGCCATTCTGGGCAGGAAAGTCCATGAGCCTCTTATCTCCAAACAACCAACAGAAAATCAGAATTGGAACTGTGGCTCAAAGTAGTAGAGTGGTAGCCTTGAGAGAAAAAGCTCAGGACATCACCCAGGCTCTTAGTTTAAGAACCACAATCTACCAAAGAAAATCTATTTAATTTACACCTGTGTAAGTAGAGTATTTTCATCACCCAAATGCACATTCATGCTCATTTGTAAGGTAACTCTGCTTTGTCTGAAGTACCAATAAATATTATAACTTAAGTAGAAAGCATTGGAACGTGGGTTCATTCTATCTCTCTCATGGATTTTTCTCCACTCAAATACTCATGTGTTACAATTATTCCAAGTATTTAAAATCATAGCTTTTTATCTTTAATACCCCTAATATTAGAGTTTGAATTCAGTGTCTTGTGCTCCCTAAATGCGTTTTCTTACCACTTTGTCATGTGCCCAGCCCTAAATTAACCTGATTATTTTTGAGATAGAAACTGGCTTCCTACTTGTGTATGATCTTGGCCTCAGTCCACTTCATGTTATTCATCCTGGAATTCAGAAAAACAGGTGCATGGCATTGTGTACAGATCTTTCTGTCCAGTCTGGGCTTTAGCCACTATCCTCACAACAGTGAACTCCCATGTAGTCAGGATTTTCATAAGCTTGTCATAGCTGATTATTTTTAACTCTTTGCATTTCCTGCAAGTTCTTGAGTACTGAATTAATTTGTGTTTTCTTGGGTTGTTTCGTTTCATTTGAATCTATGTGTTGAGTTCCTCAATTTTCCTTTTGTTTCTTTCCCTCAAGTTCTTATCTAAAGTGCTGGGACACCAATTCTTCTTGCTCAAGATAGTCAGGGTGAACGTTATTTATTTCAGAGCAATTTCAGTAACATTTAAACACCTTCATATCTATGAATGGTATACAAATGCTAAGTGCTGAGAAGGGTGATTTTATTTTCACAGCAGCCTTTGGCATACACTGACAGATTATGAAATAAATGAAGATAATAAAACTACAGATGCATACCTGGAGGAGAAAAACCCGTAATTAATTGTTTGACAGAGGCTTCCCTTCTAGTGAAAGAAATATATTGCTTGATGCAGGATTTCACAAAATCATATTGCTAGGAATAACCTAAACAATCATCTAATAATACAGACTTAAGTGTGATGAATTGACTTCCTGAATAATTTACTTTTGGGTCAAATAAAAGCAGGTTTCCAAAAAGAGAGTAGATTTTAGAGAAACATGATGAATTTTATGTAAATAGGTCCTTAGCTGGTTTTGTTAATTTGCGAAGTAATACAGGGGAATAAATTACAGCAAGGAAAAAAACTTAAAGAATGTCACATGGTGCTTCTAACGCATTTATAAGATTATTTCTTTGTTGCTTTGTATGTCCCTCCCCCACAGTATAACCCCTGCTTTCACTATATTTGATGTCAGTATAACTTGTGGAGGAGATGGGGAAAAACAAGTCGTTTAAGGATACAGGTGGACCTGTTGCAACAATGAGAAGTACAAATTGTCATGTCCAAAACGAGCTTTACAACATCGGTGCGGGGGGGGGGGGGGAGGAAGGGAAGGATTGGGACTGGGGAGTGAGGGGGGAGGCTGGGAAGGGATGTGAAGGGTAAACAAAGGAGGAGGCTGCAATGCTTGGTAAGAAATGTACGCATTATAATGCCCATGTAATTGTAACCCCTCTGTACTGTATGTTCACAAATGAAATAAAATAAATAAATAAATAAAAATTTAAAAAAATGTCACATGGAAATGCTCGTTTGTGTCTGTGTGCATGCACGAATGAACGCGCACACGCACATGTGAATGTGCTCATGCATGCATTCATCATTCTTGAGGCTTGATAGTGTCTGAGAACTATTCCTAAACTTCTGTGCTCAAGGATAGTGGTCTACGACTTCAGCCACTGCTACACTGATGTGTTTTTTTTTTAGATAATTGCTTGTATTTTCATGATTGAACTGGCTTTGAACAGTGGTCTTCAAATCTCAGACTCCCGGAGTAGCTAGCTAAAATTATTCAGCCTCTGAGTAGCTAATTAAAATTCTGCCTGTCCTCTATGCTTCACTGCTCTTTTACTCTTTTCTTGAGGTATTCACAAGCCTAAGTCATATATATGTCTAGTTGCTTTAAAAAAATACTCTTACTGCTTGGCATCAGGGGCTCCCATGTGTACTCTTAACTACTTAGGAGGCTTTGGAACAGAATCCAAGCCGAAAATTTAGTGAAGTTCCTTCTCAGTCTGTAGCTGGGTGCATAGGATCATTTCCACCATCCTGCACAATCTAGAGACTAAGTTTGGAAAGATTGCGGATCCAGACCAGTCAAGGTAGCAAGCTAGACAAGTTGGTGTGCAACTCTGATGCACACCAGATAAGGGAAGGTTAAAAGGACAGATCAGGTGCATGTTCTTTTGTAAAGGGAACCCCTCTCCTAAAATTAACCACTGATAAGACGCCAGCCTAGCAAGAACAATATACCCCAAGTTGAAATCCCCACAATTTCCCACAACCAAAATAAAAATATACAATAACCCCCCAAAACTTAGTAAAATCTCTTCTTTTCTCTAATATCAGCTTTATCTGATTATCATATGATGTGACAGAATAGTTTCTTCATTAAACTTAAGATAATTTAAAAAGACCTAGAAAATTGTTTCTCATTTATTAAGTGCAAACGAATGGCAAATTGTCTCATTTCTTACATATTGGACTACCACTATAAATTCATCTTATGATTATTATTAATAGTAACATATTCTGATTTATTGCTTTACTTTGTAACAGTTTTTAAACTTTTTGCTTCTCTGCTGAAGTTGAAATATTTAAATACTATCATCAAAGTGTATTCCTTGAGTACTTAGGGCAGTTTTTTTTACAAAGTTTTCAACCAATGGCTTCTAAGAATTCTTAATTGGTATATTATTTGGTTTATTTTTAATTTAAATTTAATTTTATTGTAATAAAAATGTACAGGGCTGGGAAGGTGGCTCAGTGGTAGAGCGCTTGCCTTGCATGCATCAAGCCCTGGGTTCGATTCCTCAGCACCACATAAGCAAAAAGAAAAAAGCCGGAAGTGGTGCTGTGGCTCAAATGGTAGTGTGCTAGCCTTGAGCTGAAGAGCTGAGGGACAGTGCCCAGGCCCAGAGTTCAGGCCCCACGACCAGACCCATAAAAACAAAAACAAAACCAAAGCTAAAAATATACAAAGGGGTTACAGTTACATAAATACGATAATGAGTCCATTTCTTAAGGAAGGAAAATTGTTATCTCTTCCATCGATTTTTTTGTCCACACAAAACAAGAACTACTGATGCTTTTGCTGTTGCTATTGATCAATGGGTACTTGTGCTTTCCTTGTTCATGGATTTTTTATTATAAAATTGATATACAGTGGGTTTACATTAATTAAGTCAACTAAAGATTACACTTCATTTTATTTTCTAAATTTCAAATTTGAACTTAAATGTTTTGTTTCTTTAGGGTAATTCTTTTTGCAGAGTTGTAGGATTAGTTAATTTAATTTTGCATGATTTTTACACATGTAAATTATTCAGATACATATATTTTGCTCTTAAAATATTTAACATGTGACTATTTAAAAATTATTTTCTTAATTTTTATATGGTAAATGGTTTTAAATAAATTTATTTTCTTATAGTTATGAACATATTTGTCCAGGTAGCAAATACTTACTGTATTTTCAAGAAGCACATACTTTATTAAGAAAGGCTTCATTACCTGGTCACTTTTTGGAAATATTTGTACTTGAATTAAAAAAAAAATTTGAGCTGAGCATGGTGATTTGTGGCATCCATTTTCTAGCTATTGTGGGAAGTGTAAATAGGGTTTGTAATTCAAGAGTGACAGAAACTACAAGACCTTATTATAAAACTATTCAGAGTGAAATGATTATAGATAAGCCATCCATAGCGTTATATAGAGCACCTCACTATCATATTCTAAATCTTGAGTTAAAACACCAGTAACATCAATCTTTTGTCAAAGTAAAATGTCACATGTTTCAAAATATTTATTATTTTAAACTTTTTTGCAAAGATTCTCATGTCTTCTATTAATTTCAATTTACTTAATCTATTAAAATCCAAGTATATTGTGACTATTTTATTTCTACTAAACTTTTAAATAGTATGAGCAATATAATGATTTCATATATTAACATACCTTTACTATTTGTGATAATTTCCTCCGTTAAATATGATAATATAAACATTCAAAATGTGTGTATGTGGTGTGTGGATGTGCATTTTTATGTGGTTTCTGTGTGTGTGTGCTTTGTGTGTACTTTGTAATGCTTGCAAGATCACCCCATTGCCTCACATATGCTAGGTCAATGTTTGACCACTGAGCTATACTGTCTAGTTATAATCCAAATAATGTTTTAAATCATTACTTTTAAACTTTCATTCTTAGTATGCTTTTTCAAAATTATATATGATAAAATGTGATCCATAGTCTATCCACGCTAGCAAATTTTATTGTTATTTTGAATATTTCCACTGACTTTCCACTTCCAAAGTCTTGTGTTTGTTATTGATAAAGGTTTTACTTTGCTTCTTTTCTCTCTTATTTCTTTTGCCCTTTGGAGATTACCTGTTCTTTCTCTTATGTCTTTGGAAATTAATTATCATATTCTTATTACAATTTCTTTACATTGTAACAGGTATATACAATGCTTTATTTTCTATTTTATTTTTTCCCATTTTCACTGACTTTTATTCCAAACTATTAGATGGGCTAACAAGAAACTTGACTCAGGACACTTTATTTTTCTCCTTCTCTTCTCTGAAGTTTTTCTGTTTTTTGAAACATAAGAGCAATGACATATAGCTCCTATGTGGTCCATCATTCTTTCCACTCTCATTCTCCTCTGTTTACAGCTCAAGTTGTTATCATTCAGCTTTATTATGCTACAGCATTATCTAAATCTTAACTCATTCCTAAATTAATTTTAGTTGTTTCAAATATTCTCTAAAGACATATCTCTATATATACTCTATATATAATATCTGAGGTCATGTGTTTTCACAAGGTACAAAATATGAGTGACTATCAAATATCTAGATATCTCTGCAGAATATTGGTTCACCTGCTCAATATAATCGTATATAAATTCAAGGAATACAGGTCAGTCAGAACAACCTTGTAAAATGGTGTAGCTTGAGCCTCCATACTAGATTTGAATCTTATTACCATGTTTAGTAGTTAAGGAAGCATAGTTCTAAATTAAAAGCAGACACATAGAAGAAAGTAACAGATTTGTCAAAAATAAATTCTTAGTTTTATGGTGAATAGATTTTGAAAAGAATCCCATGACTTTATGAAATAAAAATAGAATCTTAAATGGGTGTATTGGCACTATTTTCTCTCGAGATTTAAAGAATGATCTTAGACTACTACCTCAATCTTTTTTTTGTTTTGTTTTGTTTTTTTCACTCATGGGACTTGAACTCTGGCCTTAGGTGTTGTCCGTGTGCTCTTAAGCTCAACGCCAGAGCCCTACCGCTTGAGTCACCGTACCACTACTGGTTTTCTAGGGGTTTACTGGAGATAAGAGTCTCATGGACTTTCCTGCCCGGGCTTGCTTTGAACCACAGCACTCAGATCTCTGACTCATGAGTAGCTAGGATTACAGGCGTAAGCCACAGGCACCGAGCCTACCTCAATCCTTATACAAAAATTTAAAATAAAAAATGATTATCAAACTAAATGTGAGGTGCAAAAACCTATAAAACTTAAATGTAAAAATTCATGACATTGGATCAGTAAAGGTTTCTAAAAATTTGAAGTGCAAAGCATTACTGGCTAAAGAAAAGCAAGAATGAACTGGATTATATCAAGTGATAACGTTTCATAATTCAAAGGACACTATAACCAAAGATAAAACATCCAACAGATGGAGGGAACATATTTGTTAATGCTATAATATTAATGCTACAATGATTCGGAACCTTAAGCATTTTTATATCTTCTAATTCTATATAAAGTTTTGCCTGAATAGGATATTTCTTTAAAGAACATATGTAAATTAATATTCAAGAGGAGTAGCATATGAAATAAGCTCCTCTTTAGTATCTAAGAAAAAAGAAAAAGAAAACTCACTAGCATGACCCTAATATAAAAAGATGACACAAAATATAGCAATGCATTTGTGGAGAAATTGATATACTCCTCATAGTGATTTTATTTGTATAATACTGCAATCATTTTAGCAAGCAAGTTTTCAAGTCTTCAAAAGGTCAAAGAGAATTGTATAGGATCCATTCATTACACTTCTATGAATATATTAAAGAGAAGTAAGAAATGGGTTTGGACAGAGAATTGTAGTTCATTGACAGTGCACTTGAATAGTATGTGTGAAACCCTGGAAATAATCCCCAAAAACAAATTTTTGAAAAGACACACTGTAGAGGATGTATGCTGGACAAATTCCTGTAACAGAATTTTATATCTATTTTAATGTCTGTTCTAAAATTCATAGCATTTCTATTTGAAGAAATGCAAGTTTGTGAAAATTAGGCTTTGAAAACCTATGAAGGTAGAATTCACTTCCAAAGCACTAAAATGTATACAATAAAAGGAGATAATATATTGTAAATTAATTACATGTCAGCAAAAAAACTATTGTTAAAAATTCTTCACCCAAAATGCACAATACTTAAGATATTTTTAGTGTTGGCTAAAAACTCTGTAAACTACAGCGTTTAAAACAAAGATGTGATTTCTGTTTATTATGAGGTTTTTTTTGTCTGTTATTTTGAGTTTATACAGCGATAACTCAATCAAAAAGTCTATGTGATAACTGGAATACCTAGGAATTATGCATCACTTATAAGTAATCGATAACCTTTTCTGGAAGAAACGTTTAGCAAATGACAGAAGACACAAATCTATGCATCTGCATTTTATGAAAGCCATACATTACTTGCTCAATCCAATTGCTATTCTCTACTTTGCTAGGAAACCAAATTATTCTCAAGACAAAAGCCAAAAGCAGTGAAAAGAAACAAAATACAAGATAATCTTGATTTATTTGTGAAAATAACAAATGAAATAAAACAATTCCACTTAAGGGGCTCCAATATTAGTATCAGTGAAGCGATTCCTGCATGCCAACATCTATTGAATTTTTGGAATTTCTGCGAACATATAAAAACTAGAACAAGAGAACAAATATAGTCTTAGAGTGAGCCAGCCTTGCAATCATTTTCTTAATTGTTTTGAAAGTACAAAAAATTGATACTCCTTTGCATTGGAAATCTTTTAAAAACATTTATCACTTATTATAATTCAAGTAATAAGCAAGAGATAATTAAAATATCATTTTATTAATATCGTAAAATAGAATAAAAGACCAGTCCCAATATTTTACCTACCCATCATTATCCTTTTTTTTTTTTTTTTTAATTGTTCATGGGGCTTGAACTCTGGGCTTCGGCTCTGTCCCTCAGCTCTTCAGCTCAAGGTGAGCGCTCTACCACTTGAGCTACAGCGCCACTTCCGGTTTTCTGGTGGTTTATTGGATATAGGAGTCTCACGGTCTCTCTTGCCAGGGCTGGCTTTGAACCGCGATCCTCAGATCTCAGCCTCCTGAGTAGCTAGGATTACAGGCGTCAGCCACCAGAGCCCGGCCCATCATTATTCTTAATTCCTAATCATTACCTAAATATCTTAATCTAAATAGTCATGTCTTTAACATAGACATAAATATTGTATACATTTTAACTTAACATTTTCAAGGGCATGTATTCATGTTTCTAAGAAATGTTCACAGCAGTTAAAAGATGCTTTTGGGAAATTAATGTGATACATTTTCTTGTTGTGGTTGTTTGCAAGGCCTGGGCATTGTCCCTAAGCCTTTTTATGCTCAAGGAAAGCACTCTACAACTTGAGACACAGAGCTCATTTCTGTTTTTAGTGGTTAATTGAAGATAAGAATCTAACAAATAATTTTCTGTCTAGACTAGTTTCAAATATAATTATAAGATCTCAGCACAAGAATAGCTTGAATTATAAGCTTGAGTTACCAGCACTTGGTTTGATGAATTAAAAAAATTTGATTGGTTTAATATTTTTTCACTGTAATGTATATCATTCTACACATAAATTTAGATATATGTATATATTTCTGACAAATAATCTCTAAAAATGTATCTTTCTACATCTTTCTACACATAACATATATATATATATATATATATATATATATATATATATATATATATATATATACACACACACACAGAGACAGAGAGAGACAGAGACTACAGACTCCCTCTAAAACTTTTATGCTACTATTTTGACCTTTTTCATTCCAAAGATATATATTTTTCTAAAAATTTCCTAGAATAAAATCACTAATATTTCAATAGAAAGTAGAGTTTATAACTTTCAAGGAAATTTTAGATATGCATTTGATATTGTAGTAATACTTACAGTATATCACTTGAAAAATTTCTGTTGAAACTCTTAAATATTTGTGTGTAGTGCTGGGGAGAGAGGAAGTTAATTCATACTGGTTAGGAATTTGCAATGCTTCAAAAAATCTATTCTATAATTTGTTATAAGCATAGAGTCAAGCTATCTGATATGGTTTAGGTTGTGTTTCTTTATTTGTTCAAAATTTTAATATGGATGCATTCACCGTGGTGACATTAAACTTATTAATAAAAAGACAAATAATAACAAAATCATAGACACAAAACAGACTTTCAATAATTAGCACTTCTGATGCTAATAATAATTTTGATGAAGATGATGATGATGACCACAGCATATCATGATAATTAAAAATGTTCTGATTGAAAAGGAAGAAACTTTAGACATCTTTAAAGCTAGATTCCCACATTAAATTCATAGTAATAAAAGGTGTTGGATTATATAAAATAAGAATAACAAGAGAGTTCCGGGAAGATGGTGGAAGAGAAGCTGGAGGCTAAACAAGCTCTTGCATGGAAAGCAGTTTTAGAGTTCCAGTGAACAGTCATAAGGCAGAGAATCACACCAAGTGTGCCTTCACAGGACAGAGAGTTAGGCCAGAGAGAGAAAATACAGGCAAGTAGACAGCCCTGAGCACTTGCCAGCAGCCGCTGTGGTAGCTGCCGCGGTGGAGGCAGCAACTGCAGCCACCATACCTGAATCACAGAGTCCGGGATGAAGGGCCAGACGTGGTGGGCGAGTGGATTCTACTCAACACCAGTAAGAACCGACAAGGAGCAGACATCTTCATCCTGCAGTTCGCAGACCAGAGACGACTCAGGAACCAAGACTCGGCATGAGTAGAAGCCTGACGTCCTCACTCCTTCTCAGGGAGCAGAGGAGGGAAGGCCATCCCCACCCCCCAGTACCGGAGATCTCCATCTTGGATACTGACAAAGCTTGGCAGAGCTGCTAGCTCCAACTCAGGCCTTGGAATAAATCTAGAGTCATCAAGCAGGTCACAAGTGCCTAACCTGACCTGCCAGACTCAGCTCAAGCCAGGGAAAAGTCACCCAGCTCAGGCTCCAGCCCCAGGAGTGGCTTTCTTCACCAGGTAATCAGAGCAAGAGGCTGACCCTTCCTTTAACAACCTTGACAATCAATTGAAATTCAGTAAACAGAAACCCTGAGAGTGGCTCCAGGCTGGGATCTGTGAGTTTCTCACAAACCAGCCACCGGGAAAAGCTACTGTTTGCTGAAAGGCCTCAACTCTACCCAGAACCTAGCCTCATCACAGCATCTCCAAACTCGAGTAAAAAGCCATCTCCTTCTTTTTTGATACTCAAAGCAGATCTCCCTCCCATTGAACTAATCTGGGAGGAGGATCGCAGAGCATTTTTCTGCCTGTTCAAAGAAACTGACTTAAGTAACTAACCAAGCCACAGGAACACAAGCAGACCAGAGACTCCAACAAGAGGCTGGTTACTGACACAAGGGAGACATAGGATTTTTCCTACCCCTCCCCCCAAAAAATCATAGAACTATTTTTTTGTTGTACCTTTTATAAGAAAAATATTTTTACAAGAAAACTTTTTTTAATCTTTAATTTTTACCTTTTTTGAAAAAAATATTTTCTAGTAATTTATTTTCCTCTTAGAATTTTATTTTAGGGTTATAAATGTGTGTACATTTTTCTATCTTTCCTTTTTTTTCTTGATTTTGTGTTTTTGTTTTGTTTTGTTTTTGGTTAGCTCTACTGAACTTCTGATCTTTTTTCTTTCTTTCTTATCCTTTTCACATTTTCTTCTCTTTCGTTCTTCTTTATGTGACTTAATTGCTGTTCTGCACATCCTCAGATAAACCCGGGGTCGATTATTAGACCTTATCCCCCATTGTGTACACACTAAATCCACTAATTTGTTATTCAATTCAAAACCTCTTTGACTCAAATTCCTTAATAGCAGTACTACCTCTTTATACCTATATAATATTTTAAGTATTTTTATTTTTAAGTTTTTCACATCTCCTTTATATCCCTCCCCTTCTCTCATTATATTCATGTTCTTCTCTGAATAGATTGTTTTCTGCTCTGTATAATATTTTTAATTTTTACCTTTCTAATTTTTCTGGTCTCTTTTTGTTCTCTTTCTCTTTCTTCTTTTTTTCTCTCTCTCTACTTTCATCCTATCCAACCTATTTCCTGCTTTGAGATTAGGACTTAGTTAACACTCCCTGTGCCTTCCCACATCACTCTATTCCTATTTTTTACCCACATCTAGACCTAAACCTAATAATTTCTGGTTTACCAAATTTTTCTTTGCACCCATTAATATATAGTTGTTTGATGTTGAATAGATGTATCTGTTGAACTAGATTGTATCTGCAGATTATTGACTGTGCAAATACAGAATTTGGTTGATGCTTGCCTTAAGATAGTGTTCTAGCACAAAACTGGTGTTAATTTCATCCCAAATGGGCAGAGTAAGACGGAAAATCATAAGAAAAATGGCAAGTCGGGGTATCTCAACTCCCAGTCATGACAATCAGCGGACAGAATAGATAATAAATAATCCAGAGAAGAGTCCCCAAATTGCTACACAAACACTGCTGGCAAACATGATAAATGAAAAAATTGAAAACATACAAAGGACTCTGTATGAGCGTGATAGGGAGAGAGAGGAGGCAATCAAAAAGTTTATACAGAAATATCATAAGCGTGAGGAAGCTACTCAAATACTGATACAGGATTTGCATGAGCACCTTGAGAATACTCAAAGAGAAATTCAGGAATGGCCTGAAGAGGCTGAGAACACTCAAAGAGAACTACAGGAATCGCATGAACGGGAGGAAGCTAAGCAAAGAGTAATACAGGAATTGTGAGAACAGGATGAGAATACACAATGATCACTAAAGGAATTCATGGAATCCATTAACAAATAGCTGAATGTAGTCAGGGAGACCACAAAGGGAATGCTGAATGGAAACCAACAAAAAGAATGGGAGTCCAAGGAAACCATAACCAATCAACTAAGTGATTTGAGAATAAACATTGACCATCAAATTAAGGAAGTAAAGAAGTTCATACAAGATGTAAAACAAAGCTTCAACAAAGAATTTCAAGCCATAAAACCTGACCAACTAGAAGAAAAAGAAATTTAAAAAAAGTTGAAATTCTCGACAGCAAGTTAGACCATGCAGAAGATCAAATCTCGGGGATTGAAGACAGCCTAGATATTATAGAGAAAGAATAAACAACCACCCAAGACAAATCCAAGAAATATGAGAGATCTATCCAACACGTGGAAGACACCATCAGAAGGCCTACTCTAAGGATAATGGGTGTAGAGGAGCACCTAGAAACAGAAGTTAATGGTCTAGGAAATTTGTGTAACAGGATCCTAGCAGAAAACTTCCCAAACATACAAAAAGATAGGCCTATTCAGATACAAGAAGCTTTTAGAACTCCAAATAGACCAGACCAGAATAGGACATCCCACTGTCACATTATAATCCACACAGGATCAATTCAGACCAAGGAAAAGAAGCTGTGAAGGAGAAAAGATTAATCATCTATAAAGGGAAACCAATTAGAATCAACTCAGATTTCTCAGCAGAGACAATCAAAGCAAGAAGAGCCTGGAATGATGTATGCCATGCCCTAAGAACAAAGTATTAACCAAGAATACTGTACCCAGCTAAACTCTCCTTCATAACTGAAGGCCAAATAAAAACCTTCCATAGCAAAGAAAAATTGAAACAATACATCTCCACCAAACCAGCCCTACAAAAGATTCTTAAAGATGTCCTACACATAGAAAACCAACAAGACCACAATAAAGGCCAAGAAACAGCACCCAAACAGAGAATCCAAGAACCATAGGAAGAACACAGTTTTCACAGCCCCCAAGAAGGTAGATAACAGGGCAGGAACTCCCAATTACCTCTCAGTCCTCTCTCTCAACATTAACGGCCTTAACTCTCCAATTAAGCGACATAGACTGTCTAGTTGGATTAAAAAACAAGATCCTTCTATCTGCTGCCTTCAGGAGTCACATCTTGCCCGTAAAAACAAACACATTTTCAAGGGTAAATGCTAGAACAAAATCTACCAAGCAAAAGGCCCCAATAAACAGGTGGGAGTTGCAATCCTAATATCAGATAAAATAGACTTCATATTAAAATTTGTGAGAAGAGATAAAGAATATCGCTACATAATAATTAAGGGATCTCTCCTTCAGGAGGATATTACAATTCTAAATATCTATTTGCCAAACAATGGTGCACCCAAATTTATCCAAGAAACACTACTTTCCCTCAAATCCCACATAGATCGAAAGACATTAATTGTTGGGGATTTTAACACACCACTCTCCCCACTAGATAGATCAACACAGCAAAAACTTAACAGAGAACTGAAAATCTAAACAACTGTATAGATCTACTAGTTTTAACAGACATCTACCGAATATTTCACACAACAGCATCAGAATACACGTTTTTCTCAGCAGCACGTGGAACATTTTCTAAAATAGACCACATTTTAGGCCACAAAGCAAACTTGTCCATATTCAGAAACATTGAAGGTATAACTTGCATTCTCACAGAACTCAATACCAAAAGCCACCAAAGAAAGTCCGGTAACACATGGAGGCTGAACAACACACTGCTGAATCATGAGTGGGTCAAGGAAGAGATCAGAAAGGAAATTCAAATGTTCATGCTATTCAACCAAAATGAGCACACAATTTACCAGTTCCTCTGGGTAACAACAAAGGCAGTACTCAGAGGCAAGTTTATAGCTTTGAGTTCCTATATCAACAAATTGGAGAGATCTGAAACCAACAATTTAATGACACATCTGAACATTCTTGAAAAAGAGCAGCAAGATAAACCCCGATCCAGTAGATGGGAAGAAATAATTAAAATTAAATCAGAATTAAATGAATTAGAATCCAAAAAAACTATAAAAAGAATCAACAAAGAGTTGGTTCTTCGAAAAAATTAACAAAATTGACAGACCCTTAGCAAATCTTATCAGAAAAAGAAGAGAACACACCCAAATAAATAAACTCAGAGATGAGAATGGAAACATCACAATGGAAACAACCAAGATTCAGAACATTTTAAGGGAATACTTCTCAAAACTTTATGCTAATAAGTTTGAGATCTTGGCAGAAATGGACCTTATCCTAGCAAATATTGACATGCGAAAATTAAACCAAGATGAGTTAAACTATCTTAACAGGCCCATATCAAGCATTGAAATAGAAACAGACATAAGAGGTCTCCCATCTAAGAAAAGTCCAGGACCAGATGGTTTTACAGCGGAATTCGACAATGCCTTCAAAGCAGAGCTCACACCAATACTCCTCCAACTCTTCAATGAAATTGAAAGAGAAGTTTGACTACCGAACACATTCTATGAAGCCATCATAATCCTTATCCCAAAACCAGGCAGGGACTCATCAAAGAAAGAGAACTATAGACTCATTTCTTTGATGAACATTGATGCAAAACTTCTCAACAAAATTTTGGCAAATCGACTTCAACAATTCATCCAAAAAATCATACACCACGATCAAACAGGATTCATTTCAGGGATGCAAAGCTGGTTCAATATACACAAATCAATCAATATTGTTCATCACATCAACAGGAGCAAGGATGAGAACCACATGGTTATCTCAATAGATGCGGAAAAAGCATTTGACAAGATCCAATACCCTTTTATGGTGAAAGTTTTGGAAAAATTAGGAATCCTTGGAACATTCCTCAATTTAATAAAGGCTGTATATGACAAACCTACAGCCAGCATTATACTTAAGGGTTAAAAACTGAAGCCATTTCCTCTTAACTCAGGAACAAGACAAGGATGTCCGCTCTCTCCACTTCTATTCAACCTAGTATTAGAATGCCTACCTACAGAAATAAGACAAAATGCAAACATAAAGGGATTCAAATAGGTAAAGAAGAAATAAAACTCTCCCTCTTTGCAGATGGCATGGTCTTGTATTTAAAGCATCCCATAGACTCCACTCCAAAATTACTCAAGCTGATTCAAAAGTTTGGCAAATTAGCAGGGAATAAAATTAACCCTCAAAGATCAATGGCTTTTCTGTATGCCAACAATGAGAAAAGTGGGGCTGATATTAGGAAAACAACTCCATTTGTAATAGCCCCACAAAAAATAAAATACCTAGGAATTAACTTAACCAAAGAAGTGAAAGACCTCTATGATGAAAACTTTAAAAAGTTGAAAAAGGAAATCAAAACAGAACTTAGAAAATTGGAAAAACTTCCATGGTCCTGGATTGGACAGATCGACATTGGGAAATTGTCACTACTTCCCAAGCTATCTACAAATTCAAGGCGACACCTATCATTATTGCAAACCCATTCTTCAAGGAAAAAGAAGAGGCAATCCAAAAATTCATATGGAACAATAAAAGACCCCGAATAGCAAAAACGCTCCTCAACGGAAAGAACACTGCTTGAGGAATATCAATACCAAATTTCAAACTCTACTATAAAGCCATAGTAACCAATACACTTTGGTACTGGCAAAAGAACAGACCTCAGGACCAATGGAATAGAATTGAAAACCCAGAAATGAACCTACAGAAATATAGCCATCTAATCTTTGATAAGGGAGTTAAAAAAATAGAATGGAAGAAAGACAGCTTCTTCAGTAAATGGTGCTGGCAAAATTGGTCAACTACTTTTAGAAAACTAATGCTAGATCCTTATATATCACCCTGAACCAGAATCAACTCCAAATGGATCAAAGACTTTGGAGTCACAGCAGACATTCTGAAAACATTACAGGATGGAATAGGAGAAACCCTAAGTCTCCTTGGTTCAGGCCGAAATTTTCTCGATAGAGACCCGGAAACACACAAAATCAAAGAAAGTTTGGACAAATGGGATTGCATGAAGTTGCAGAGCTTCTGCATGGCAAAAGACATAGCTAGCAAGGTCAATAGAAAGGCCACGGATTGGGAGAAGATCTTCACTTGCCATACAATGGACAAGGGTCTCATATCTAAAAAATACTTGGAACTCAAAAAATTACTTCTCCCAACAACAAATCCTCAAAGAAACAACTGCCCAATAAATAAGTGGGTTAATGACTTAAAGAGAAACTTCTCTGAAGAAGAAAGAAGGATGGCCAATAGACACGTGAAGAAATGCTCAACCTCCCTAGCCATAAAAGAATTGTAAATCAAAACAACATTATGATACCACCTCACCCCAGTTAGAATGGCAAAAATTAAGAACTATAATAACAGATGATGGAGGGGATGTGGACAGAAGGGAACCTTACTGCATTGTTGGTGGGAATGTAAACTTGTTCAACCACTTTGGAAAGTAGTATGGAGGTTCCTCAAAAGACTCCACCTAGTGCTCTCCTATGACCCAGCAGTCCCATATTGGGGCATTTACCCAAATGCTTACCAACAAGACCACACTAAAGCTACCAGCACAACTTGTGTTTATTGTAGTATTATTTACCATAACTAAGATCTGGAACCAACCCAGATGCCCCTCAGTAGATGAATGGATCAAAAAAATGTGGTATTCTAGGCCTCCATCAGAAAGAATGACATTGCCCCATTTGTTAGGAAATGGAAAGACTCGGAAAAAAATATTTTAAGTTAAGTAAGACAAGCCCAAAGAAACATAGGTCCCATGATTTCCCTTATTTGCAATATCTAGTATGAGTCAAGCAGAAAAGGTCAGATAAGGTGATATTAGGAAAATGAACCCTAAGATATGTATTTTAAATGTTTTTTTTTCTTTCATGCATTTGTTTCTAATGCAATTATGATTATTTCTTTTTTGCTTTGTATGTCCTTCCCCCACAGTATAACCCCTGCTTTTAGTCTATTTGATGTCGGTATAATTTGTGGAGGGGAAGGGGAAAAAGAAGTCGTTTAAATAAGGAGACAGGTGGACCTGTTGCAACAATGAGAAGTACAAGTTGTCATGTCGAAAACGAACTTTACAACTTGGAGGGGGAGGGAGGATGGGGAGAGATTGGAAGGGTAAACAAAGGAGGAGGCTACAATGCTTTATAAGAAATGTACTCACTGTCTTGCCTATGTAATTGTAACCCCTCTGTACAGTATTTTCACAATAAAAATAAAAATTAAAAAAAATAAGAGTAACAAGAGGAGAGATTCAATATCAAGAAATGCAATCACATAAACAGGTAGAGACAGTAGAATTCCTAATGTTATTCCTGCATACTCCTGTATACTCACTTTTCTTGGTAGTATTTTTTTTTCTGTTTTTTTTTTGGTCGGTCGTGGGACTTGAACTCTGGGCCTAGGCGCTGTCTCTTAGCTTTTCAGCTTAAAGAGAGGGCTCTACCACTTGCAATACAGGGCCTTTTTCGGTTTTCTAGTGGTTTATTGGAAATAGGATTGTCACGGTCTTTCCTGCCCAGCCTGGCTTTCAACAGGGATCCTCAGATCTCAGTGCTCTGAGTAGCTAGGAAGAGCTAAAGTAACTCCATTTTAATATGAAGGCCCTTGAGCTGTGCTGCCCTCAGAGTAACCCCCAAAGTGAGCTGTGCTGCCAAAGAGAAAAATAGTTCTCAGAAAAACCGCAGGTTGCCACCAAACCCTGCCTACCCTTAAGGAACAGAACAGTTGCCCAGGTGTTCCAGCAGAAAAAGGGAAGTGTGACCAGGGATGACTTAACCCCCCTAACTTGTGAACTTGCCTGTGTGGAAACCCCCTACACTTATTTGTTTGATACTATAAAAGCTGTGCTAATTTTGAGCTTGGGGCCTCTTAGCGTCACTGGTTACCACCATCACCCGGCTCATATTTGCATTTATGTGCACTTAATGACACTGTACACAAATAATGGAAATTTGAATCAAATGATGACATTGCAGCTTTTCAGAAAATTTGAGGTAGCAATATATATGTCCTCTTTTTCTATGTTGTTACATTATGACTCATGAGCGATGGAACTCCTACATTAGCATCCTCTGCTGTCTCCGTTTGTGGAGTTAGTATCAGAAATTGTCCGTTGAGAAATAGAGAAAGACTGAGATTTTTAGAAAGCAAAGGAGATTAGGTATGAAAGAGCAGCATAGAAGGATATACAACTTACGACACAGAGATTAAGAACTGGCATAAGTGATTAGATTGCAACGGCAATGAGGAATAAGCCTAGTTAATAACTAGTTGTTCAATAATCAAAAATGGTTCTCTAGAACAGTTTGTGGTATAACTTAGTTATTATTATCATTTATTCCTTCCATCTGGAGTTATTCCTTCTCTTCTGTCAAAACAATTAATGAACCTCTGCATTTTTGGTACCATGACTTACCAAAAAGGTTTCCAAATCTCACTTATACTACACTTCTCATTGTGATTAGCAGTGACCACTCAAAAGCTGGCATTTTTGAATTTCCTGGATTAATCTTCACTTGATATCTAAGCTCATTCCTGGTATTAATCGCCATGACCTATTAAAAAAACGTTTTTTTTGTTCAACACAGTATTCTAATATAGGTAAAGCCCATGCATGATTTAAGGACTATTGTTAGTTATCAGTTATTATTAGTTATCAGTTGGAAGGAGCAATTATATATTCCAATTATGGTTTTTTGTTTTGCATTTACTAGCTAAATGACTCTTTTGCCAGACCTGGGGCTTGAAATCAGGGCTAGGGAACTGTTCCTGAGCTCTTTCTTTTATTTGATCCAAGCTAGCACTTTACCACTTGAGACAAAGCACCCCTTCCAGTGTTTCTTTTTCTGGTTATGTGGTACTGAGGAATTGAACCCAGGTTCATGCATGCTAAACAATAACTGTTCCATGAAGCCACATTCCCAGAGTCCTAAATGACATTCTTTTTTAATATTAATAAGTTTTTTGTGAAAATACATTACAGAGGGGTTACAATTACATGAGTAAGGTAATGAATACATTTCTTATCAAGCATTGTTGCCTCCCCCTTTGTTTCTCCTTACCATCCCTGCCCACCTATCACTCCCCAGCCCCCCAACCCCGCCAAATTTGTAAAGTTCGTTTTTCGACATAATGTCTTGTTGCAATGGGATTTTCTTAAGATGGCATTACTTTTTCATTCTGTTAATATGTATTATAATTTAGGACAGGTGGTATAAAAGAAACTGGAAAAGAATACTAAGTCCAGTAAGGCTGACATACCTACAGATTGTGAAATAGCTAGAAAATAGTATCTACTATGCTGTCTTTAATATTTTAGGTTTGATTACAAAAACTTTCTTCTCTTAGGAAATGACCCTTTATTAATACTCAAGATTTGTAGCTTATAAACCAGAAACAAACAATGCTTCTAAATGTAAACAAGCATGATACTAATAGTAACCAAGCCTGCTTCCATCGCTATAGCAGATAAATAAGAATGATCTTGGGGAATAGTTAAACAGTCTTGAACTTTTTCATACATTTCCTCTTCTCCAAAATGAGAAGCCCTGGTCAAAATAAGATAAACATTAATAAAGGATTTTTATATTTTTTCTTGTTCACACCAAAGCAAATATACTTTCCTCTTTGCAAGCCTGACTTTGAAAGAATCAGACCCTCAAAATTATTTTATAGATAAAACTTTACTGCTTTGGCTTAGATGTTTTCCTGCCTTTGGTTGTTGCTTTCAATTATTTTGGCAAATACATAGAAAAACAAGTTAAATCCATTATGCTTATGTTGGATTGTTCAAAGTCAAGCTGTCTTCAAACAAAGTTTTCTTTTCCCTTTTTCACTGATAATAAAAGTTTAATTATTGCTCTTTAAATGCAAGAAAAACGTGATACTTTAACGTATATTCTCATTGAAATCGGTAAAAATAGGAGTGTGATTGCTTTTTTAATTGTTTTCAAGTATTTTTTTTGGCTATATTCATTATTAACTTTGTTCCTGTCTTCTAATCAAGAACTCAGGATTACCCAAAAATCTTCCTAAGATATAAGATGTTTGACAGAAAAAATAGATGTATAATTAAAGATTTTCATCTCTTAAGAGACTGAAAAGCTCAGAAGACATTTTGCTGTTACTGGCATGGTTAAGATGAATTGATTGTTTTGGTTCTTAAACTAAGTGAAATACATGTAAAATGCTACAGTTGTTCCAAACAATGGTTTTGGCTTATACTTTTCTGCTCCAATGAGATGAAACCTCTGACAAGGTTGGAAGGCATATCGATTTTAGGGTGGAAGGGTTAATTTTAGAAAGCCAAGGTAGATTCCTAAAACAGAATTGCCTATCACATATCAGTTAATTGTACTTAAGTATATAAGTATATAAACATACAAATATGAATTGAGTGAGAAATGTGTGAGTTACAAAATTGATTCAATGACAACTAAATCCAGAACACATTTCTCTATGTTTATATAAACTAGTATATCTATTGAGGATTTAAAAATTTTTAGAATATATATTTTAACATTTATGGCAAAATATGTGTTTATTTGTAACTGTTTATTTATAATTTTTGTCAGTCATGGGGCTTGAAATCTGGGCCTGGACACTGTCCCTCAGCTCTTCATCTCAAGACTAGAGCTCTACCACTTGAGCCACTGCCAGTTTTCTGGTGGCTCATTGTAGATAAGAGTCTCACGGACTCTCCTGCCTAGGCTGGCTTTGAACCATGATTCTCAGCTCTCAGCCTCCTTAGTAGCTAAGGTTACAAGTATGAGCCACTGGCACTTAGCTACATAATTATTTTTACATATTTATGAAGTATTGAGTGCTAATCCCATTCATTTATATGTTGTGTAATGATCAAGCTACATCATATCCATTAATTTCTGCATGTAACATTTCCTTTTCGTGAGAATGCTCGAAAACTTATCTTCTGGCTTTGAGAAAATGTCTATCCATAATGTAATCACTTTGCTTCTTGTGGTTTACAATTAATACATTTACTTTTACTCATAGAAGTCTGCTAGTTAAAGTTATATAAAACATGATTTGTAAAGTGAAAGAAATTCATGGTTCCATTACTTGTTTTAAGAAAATAATTATGCCTTTTGTTTTCAATTGTATTTCTATGGGAATGTGTAATATTCATTGATTTAACTGTTAAAATTGATAAGTTACATTATATCAAGTTGATTCAAACTTGTATTTGAAAATTGCACACTTAACACAAATATATTTCCACTTTCCTCTACCACATAATTAAAATAACAGTAAAGCAAAGATTGGTGTTAGCCATTCACGTGTACAATCCTAGAACTCAGGAGGCTGAGACCTGAATATTTTAGTTCAACGTCAGTCCAAACAGACAAAAATGTGAAAACTTATCTCCAATTATGCAGCAAGAAGCAGCAGGTGAGAATGTGGCACAAGGATAGAGTGTCATCAGGCATGAGCAAAAAATACAAAGGAGACCATTAAACACAGAGTTCAAGCCCTAAAAATGAGATATACACAGAAGACAACAGCAAAAATGTACTATGAACATCAGTAATGAAGACAAAATATTAGAAAAGATCATGAGAAATGTGTAAATATCTAGAAGACAGAAATCATTTGACAGAATTTTGATTTATGAGAGGGAAAAGTCGCAATCTCTTTTGTACAATCTCATTGTAGTCATTTGTGTTGAATCCTGACTCTTGGGTAACATGTGAAAGAGTAGTCATAGTGCCTGTGACTATGCGCTACTGCACTCAGAATCCAGTTTCTCTGTTTCTTGACAGCATTTAGTATGGTCATTATTGTATTACATGAAGTAATTCTCACACATGTTTTATGATGTCATTTTAGTTTTAATGTGCATTTATTTGATGACTGATGATGCTTTTCTTGTGCTTATTTTTCACAAGATATATTTTGCTGGTTTCTAATTGATGTTCTTTTAACCATTAGGTTTTGAGAGTTCTATGTAGAATCTAGATTTAAGGCATTCTTCAGGTATAGGATTTGCAAATATTTTATCCTTGACTATGGGTACCCTTCATCATATTATCATCATCATCATCATCATCATCATATTAGTATTACTATTATTACTTTTGTACATGTACATATGTTTCTGGGGCTTGAACTCAGGGTCCCTGAGATTTGTTGCAATTTGTTAACAATTTACCATTTGAGTCGTGCCTCACTTCTGGCTTTTTGCTGATTAAAAAAATAAGATTCTCAGGGGCTTTATTTTGTGGGCTGCCTTCAAACAGCAATACTAAAATCACATCCTCCCAAGTAGCTAGATGAGATACATGAGCCATCTGCTAACAACTTCTATTCAGTACATGTATATGAGCTTTCACAGACTAAATCGTTCTATACTTTTATTGAGTTCAACTATATCGTTTTCATTTTGTATAATTTTAATGCCAAATTTAAGAATGCTTCATCTCCAAAATTATCAAGACATCTTCCTTTGCTTTTCATTTTCATCATTCTTTTTGTTTTATATACGTTTTAATCCTGCTAGAAGTTAATATTTGAATAAATGGTTATGTGTAAGTCAATGTTCACTTTTTAATTTACCCAAATTCTGTCTAACCTGTCACCACTTATTAAAGAGAATGTCATTCCACAAATATTTGGTTTAACCCTTATTAAATATTCCTTGATAATATTTATGTGGATCTAATCTGGTGCCCTACAGACCCATTGAGCTGTATAATCTTTCCTCTACAAATATAACAATTTTAAACTTACACCTTTAAAATTTGACAGAGACATATATTACATTTTGTCTTTCTTTGTCAGTGAGTCAAAGATTGCTAGTCAGGTGTTTTTAGAAATTGTCATAAACAGAAATAAAACTGTGAAGCTGGCCACTCTTGGCTCTTGCTTTTAATTCTAGCTCAATAGGAAGCTGAGATCTGAGCATTGCCGTTCAAAGCCAGCTGGAACATGATTGTCTGTAAGACTCTTATATCCAATTAACCACCAGAAAACTAGAAGTGGCACAATTGCTCAATGAGTAGAGCATTCACTTTGAAATGAATAGCAGAGGGACAGTGCCCAGGGCCAGATTTCAAGCCCCATGAATGATGATAAAAAAGGGGAGGAGACAATTTATATGTATCCTCCAATCCACAAAAATTGTATGTCTCCATTTATTTAGATTTTTGCTTTTATATTCAGTATAGCATAATTTTCAATGACAGTGGGTGAACACACTTTAACACATTTTGACGATGTGTGAAGGTAGCACAAAGAAATTCACAGGAAACAGTTGAAACATAAAATGCAATGGGAATGGAGAAAGAGAAACGGGTTAATCAGGCCCTTCATCAATATGTGTGAGTGTAAAATATTTCAATAAGATTTCTTCGTACAATTAATATACACCAATTAATAAATATCTTCCAAAGGCTTTGGTATTCAAGTATGATATAAAGGATAAATACACATTCTGTGGTGAAATGAAAGAAAGATAGATGAGAAAATACATACTTATATTGATTGTGTAAATAAACTACGAAATTTGGTCAACATTCTGAGGGCTCATGGCTCATTGGAGTAGAAGGCTGCTGGTATGTAAGATAATACTAAAATGTTAGACTTGAGTCTATCTTTACGACTGCTTAATACTGTTGCTTTTTTAGTCAGTATACCTTTTTATTGTTGTTGTTGTTGGTGGTGGTCTTGGGCCTTGAACTCTGGGCCTGGGTGCTCTCCCTCAGCTCTCCAGCTCAAGGCTAGAGCTCTACCACTTAAGCCATAGAGCCACTTCCGGGTTTCTGGTGATTTATTGGAGATAAGAGTCTCATTGACTTTTCCTGCACAGGTTGCCTTTGAAACTCGGTCATCAGATCCCAGCCTCCAGAGAAGGATTAGAGGTATGAGCCACTGGCGCTCTGCTCCTGTGTACAACATCTTAACCATAAAATAAAATAAAGTAAAATCAAAAAAGGACATGTTTGGAAAATAATTTAAAATGATAACTTACAGACAAATGAAAATAATAATATACGTATATGCCTATATACATATATGAACACATCTGTATATACGTATATATGTATATATAGGTATTTGTATTTATACAAATATAAGTATGAATCTATACATCTGTACACATAGTGTGCATACATATGCATTTATTTAAATAGACTTGAATCAGAAATATATTAAGAGCATATTAATGTCAAGGAAATACTATCACCATCCTGAATAAGTTATCAAAAAATCCAAATACGTATCTCTATAGTAATGTAAAAACAACAAAGGAACATATGGAAAGATCATAACATAGCTAGACATTGCATACATATAGAAATTAGTGATAATAGAAAAAATAAGATAGCCCTGCACAACCATTATTTAGAAATTGGAATCCTTATACAATGGTCTTGGCACTTAAAATGATATAGTCAGTTAAACATACTGGCAATCTTTAAAATATTACACATACTGTTGCCTCTATGATCCAGCATTTTGAATCATAATTTTATATAAAAATAGATTTCAACATATGTTCAATGAGACACATATACAAGAATATACATAGCAAAACCTTTTACAATAACATACAATAAAATATTGAAATGCCCATTGAGGATGTGATAAAATTATTCATATGCTTACAAAACAATATACTCTATCCATGAGAAAAATTTACATGGACTTACTTTGCAAATAGTAATATTACATGGGAGAAATGGATAATATAGACTTCATTTTCTAATTATATGTGCTTTTTTAAATTGGCCCACCTGTAGAGATAGAATATGAAATAATAGCTGCTCAAGGGGAGGGTAGGTTGAAATGATGACAGGAAGTGACTACTAATAAATACTGCAGTATTTTGAGAGGGTAGTAGTGATAAAATGTTATAGAACTGAAGATGATGTTCTTACTCCAACTCTTTATCATTCTAAGAATCATTGTACTTTATCAAAGAATTGCAGAGTGCTTTTGCATTAAACTTAGGAAAAATTTTAGTATAGTAGTGGGTGAATCTGATTGATAATTTAGAATTAAAAATCACAGAATTTATAATGTATAACTTTAGTATGTTGATGAATAAGACTATTAATAAAAGATGATCTGTGATATATCCTCTGAGTGACTATACATGACATTGTGAGTCAGTGAATATTCTACAAAATTATGCAAATTGAGGGATGAAATAAGATTGAGTAGATGAGGGATAAAGATCATCAAGATGCATTGTATTAGCCATGGAATGTGGTTTAGTGGTAGACTGCTTGCCTTGCATGTGTGGGTTTAATTCCTCAGTACTACATAAACAAAAAAAGCTAGAATTGACACTATGACAAAAGTCGTAGAGTGCTAGCGTGAGGAAAAAGAAGCTCAAGGATATTGCCAAGGCCCTGAGTTCAACCCCAGGACTAGCCAAAAAAATGCATTGAATTAAGCCAGGCACTGGCGGCTCACGCCTGTAATCCTGGATAATCAGGAGGCTGAGGATTGAGGATTGAAGCTAACCCAGGCAAGAAAGTCTGTGAAATTCTTATCTCCAATTAAATGTCAGAAAAATCTGAAAGTGCTACTATGCCTCAAGTGATAGGGCTCAAGCATTCATCCAAAGGCACTCAGAGACAGTGCCCAGACCCAGAGTTCAAACCTCAGGATAGAAAAAAGAAAAAATAGCTCACTAAGAACTATTCATAAACTGCTTTGTCAAACAGAAACTCCCATACAACTACTTAAAATCAATTAAAATATGATAAAATACAAGTCATTTTGGGAACCAGATATAGATAGTATACACGGGACAAAGTAAATTTTATATCATTTAGTTTGAGTTGAAATTCGTACTATAGTCTTCTTACATCAATTATGAAACTGACAATACTGCCAATTATAGGTCAATTTCCTTGAGGAACAGATTGTATTTTGCAGTTTTTTTCATAGGAAACCATACAGGTGATTTTTTGCCTCTTATTGAAATATATCTGGCATTTTAAAGTAGATTTGTCCTAAGATAATATTAATTTAATCAATCATTTCATTACGGCGATGTGTGTCAGTTTTTTTAGAGTAAACCTTATCATTTATAATAAATGAGAGCATACTGTGACAGTCTCCTATTAATATGACAAAATACTTTATAAAATTAATTTAAAAGGGGGAAAGACTAATCTTGGCTTCTGATTTTATGCATTTCAGTTTGTTTCTTTTTTTCTTTTTATTGTGAAAATACTGTACAGAGAGGTTACAATTACATGGGCAAGATAATGAGTACATTTCTTATCAAGCATTGTAGCCTCCTCCTTTGTTTCCCCTTCTAATCCCTTCCCATCCTACCCCCCACCCAATATTCCTCACCCCGACCAAAGTTGTAAAGTTGCACCCCCACCAAAGTTGTACATCTCATTGTTGCAATGGATCCATGTGTATCCCTAATTAAACTATTTGGTTTTTCCCTTTCCCTCCACAAATTATACCAACCTCAAATACAGTGAAAGCAGGGCTTATACCGTGGGGGAAGGACATACAAATCAACAAAGAAATAATCTGATAAATGTGTTAGAAACAATCGCCTGAAAGAAAAAAAAAAACAAACATCTGAATACATAGCTTAGGATTCATTTCCCTAACATCAAGTCATCTGACATTTTCTGCTTGACTCAGACATATAGTAGTTATTTCAAATAAGAGAAACCATGGGACCTATGTTTCTTTGGGCCTGGATAAATTCACAATATAATTTTTCCAAGTCTTTCCATTTCCTAACAAATGGGCAATGCCATTCTTTCTGATGGAGGCATAGAATTCCATTGTGTATATATACCACATTTTCTTGATCCAATCATCTACTGAGGGGCATCAGGGTTAGTTCCATATCTTATCTATGGTAAATAATGTTGCAATAAACATAGTCATGCTGATAGCTTTAGTGTGGCCTTGTTTGTTATCATTTGGGTAAATGCTCAAAAGTGGGATTTCTGGGTCGTAGGAGATCTGTAAGTCCTGCTTTCCAAAGTGGTTGAACAAGTTTACACCCCCACCAACAATGCAATAATGTTCCCTTCTGAACACATCCCCTCCAGCGTCTGTTGTTATTAGCGTTCTTGATTATAGCCATTCTAACTGAGGTGAGATGGTATCTCAACGTTGTTTTGTTTTAAATTTCTTTTATGGCTAGAGAATTTGAGCATTTCTTCATGTGTCTACTGACCATTGTTATTTCCTCTTCAGAGAAGTTTCTCTTTAAGTCTTTACTCACTTATTTATTGGGCTGTTGTTTCTTTGAAGATTTGTTGTTGAGGGATTTAATTTTTTGAGTTCCATGTATATTTTAGATATGAGACTCTTGTCTGTTGTGAGGCTAGTGAAGATCTTCTACCAATCTTAGGCTTTCTATTAATCTTGCTAGCTATGTCCTTTGCCATAAAGAAGCTCTGCAATTTCATTCAATGACATTTGTCCAACCTTTCTTTGATTTGTTGTGTTTCTGGGTCTCTATTAAGAAAATTTCTGCCTATGCCAAGGAGAACTACGGTTTCTCCTGTTCCATCTTTTAATGTTTTCAGGGTGTCTGCTTTCACTCCGAGGTCTTTGATCCATTTGGAGTTAATTCTGGTGTAGGGTGATATATAAAGGTCTAGCTTTAATTTTCTGCAAATAGTTATACAATTTTGCCAGCACCATATACAGAAGAGGCTGTCTTTGTTCCATTCTATTTTTTTTTAGCTCCATTAGATGTCTATAGGTCTGTAGGTTCATTTCTGCGTCTTCTATTCTATTCCATTAGTCCTGAGGTCTGTTCTTGTGCCAGTACCAAGCTATTTTGCTTACTATGGCTTTGTAGTAGAGTTTGAAATTTGGTATTGATATTCCTCCAGTACTGTTCTTACTGTTGAGGATTGTTTTAGCTATTCCCGGTCTTTTATTTTTCTATATGGGTTTTTGGATTGCCACTTCTATTTCCTTGAAGAATGAGGATGGAATATTGCTAGGTATCAAATTGCACTTGTAGATAGCCTTGGGAAGTATTGCCGTTTTCACGATTTTGATCTTTCCAATCCAGGAGCATGAGAGTTTTTGCCACTTTCTAAGTTCCCTTTGATTTCCTTTTTCAGGTTTTTAAAGTTTTCATCATAGAGGTCCTTCACTTCTTTGGTTAAGTTAATTCCTAGGTATTTTATCATTTGTGGGGTTATTACGAATGGAGTTGCTTTCCTAATTTCAACGACATTTTTCTCATTGTAGGCATACAGAAAAGTCATTGCTTTTTTTAAATTTTTATTTATTTTTATTGTGAAAATACTGTTCAGAGGGGTTACAATTACATGGGCCAGATAATGAGTACATTTCTTATCAAGCATTGTTGCCTCCTCCTTTATTTCCCCTTCCCATCCACCTCCCGCCCCTCCAGCTAATCCTCCCCACACCCCAACCAAAGTTGTAAAATTCGTCTTCAACATAACAACTTGAACTTCTCACTGTTGCAACGGGTCCAACTGTATCCTTATGTAAACGTCTTGTTTTTCCCCTTCCCCTCCACAAATTTTACCAACATCAAATACAGTGAAAACAGGGTTTATACTGTGGGGGAAGGACTTACAAAGCAACAAAGAAATAATCTTATAAATGCATTAGAAACAATCGCATGAAAGAAAAATACATTTGAATACATGTCTTAGAGTTCATTTCCCTAATATCACCTTATCTGACCTTTTCTGCTTGAAAGTCATTGATTTTTGAGGGCTAATTTTATACCCTGCTACTTTGCCAAAGTTTTGAATCAGCTTGAGTAATTTTGGAGTGGTGTCTGTGGGATTCTTTAAATACATGATCATGTCATCTGCAAAGAGGGAGACTTTTATTTCTTCTTTCCCTCTTTGGATCCCCTTTATGTTTGCATTTTGTCTTATTGCTGTAGCTAGGCATTCTAATAAGAGATTGAAGAGCAGTGGGACAGTGGGCAACCTTGTCTCGTTCCTGAGTTAAGAGGAAATGCCTTTAGTTTTTCACCATTAAGTATAATGCTGGCTGTGTGTTTTTCATATACAACCTTTATTATATTGAGGAATGTTCCATGGATTCCTAATTTTTCCAGTACCTTCATCATAAAGGGATGTTGGATCTTGTCAAATGCTTTTTCTGCATCTATTGAGATAACCATGTGATTCTTATCCTTGATCCTGTTGATGTGATGAATTCTATTAATTGATTTGCGTATATTGGACCAGATTTGCATCCCTGAAATGAATACTGTTTGATCGTGGTGTATGATTTTTTGGATGAATTGTGGATGTCGATTGGCCAAAATTTTGTTGAGAAATTTTGCATCAATGTTCATCAAATAATTTGGTCTATAGTTCTCTTACTTTGAGTCTCTACCTGGTTATGGGATATGTGTTATGATGGCTTCATAGAATGGGTTCAGTAGTGAACTTTCTCTTTCAATTTCATTGAAGAGTTGGAGGAGTATTGGTGTGAGCTCTGCTTTGAATGCCTTGTAAAATTCCGCTGTAAAATCATCTGGTCCTGGGCTTTTCTTAGATGAGAGGTCTCTTATTTCTATTTCTATTTCAATGCTTGATATGGACCTGTTAAGATGATTTAACTCTTCTTGGTTTAGTTTTGGTGTGTCAATATTTGCTAAGAAAAGGGCCATTTCTGCCAAGTTCTCAAACTTAGTAGCATAAAGTTTTAAGAAGTACTCTTTCCATTCTCATCTCTGAATTTATTTATTTGGGTGTGTTCTCTTCTTTTTCTGATAAGATTTGCTAAGTGTCTGTCAATATTGTTAATTTTTTCGCAAAGCCAATTGTTTGTTTTATTGATTCTTTCTATGTTTTTTTTGCATTGTAATTAATTTAATTCTGATTTAAATATAATTATTTCTTTCCATCTACTGGATTGGGGTTTGTCTTGCTGTTCTTTTGCAAGGAGACTCATATGCCTCAAATTTTTGGTTTCAGATCAATCCAATTTGTTGATTTAGGAATTCAGAGCTATAAACTTGCCCCTTAGTACTGCCTTGGCTGTGTCCCAGAGTAGCTGGGAGTTGTATGTTCATTTTTGTTGAATATCATGAAGATTTGAATTTCTTTTCTAATCTCTTCCCTGACCTACTCATGATTCAGCAGTGTGTTGTTCATCCTCCATGTGTTACAGGACTTTCTTTGGGGGCTTTCTAATTTTAATCCCTTGTGGTCAGAGAGAATGCAAGTTATAAGTCTAATGCTTTTGAATTTGCACAAGTTTGTGGCCTAAAATATGGTCTATTTTGAAAAATGTTCCATGTGCTGCTCAGAAAAATGTGTATTCTGATTCTGTTGGGTGAAATATTCGGTAGATATCTGTTTAATCTAGTTGATCTATGCAGTTGTTTAGATCTGCTGTTTCTCTGTTGAGTTTTTGCCAAGTTGATCTATCTAGTGTGGAAAGTGTTGTGTTAAAGTACCCAACAACTAATGTCTTTGGATTTATCTGGGATTTGAGGGAAAGTAGTGTTTCTTGGATAAATTTGGGTGCTCAATTGTTTGGCGAATAGATATTTAGAATTGTAATATCCTCCTGAAGGAGAGATCCCTTAATTAGTTTGTCGCGACCTTCTCTATCTCTTCTTATTAATTTTAATTTGAAGTCTATTTTATCTGATATTAGGATTTCAACTCTTGCGTGTTTATGAGGACTGTTTGCTTGGTAGATTTTGTTCCAGCCTTTCACATTGAAAATGTGTTTGTTTTTATGGGCAAGGTGTGACTCCTGAAGGCAATACAAAGAAGGTATGGCGCCACTGCCACTGTAGCCGTGGCTGCTGGCAAGTGCTCAGATCTGTCTCCTTACCTGGGTTTTCCCTCTCTGGCCTAACTCTCTGTCCTGTGATGACACACTTGGTATGATTCTCTGGCTTAGGACTGTTCATTGGAACACTAAAACTGCTTTTATGCGGGAGCTTGGTTTGCCTCCAGCTTCTCCTCTGCCATCTTCCCGGAACTCCTCAGTTTATGTTTCTTATCCTCATTGCTTCGGGTTGGTGGTGACACATTACCCCATGTCAGGAACATGTGATGGAGTATGTGTATTCATGGAAGCCAGGAATTAAAGAAGAGGAGGAATAGGGGTGGTAGAGGGAGAAAGAGGAGGAGGGGAAAACGGAGAAGGAGAAGGAAAAGGACAAGGAGACGGAAACGTGAAGAAAAAGAAGGAAGAGGAAGAAAGGACTTTGATCTTAACATCCTCTTTGATTACAAGTTCTCAGTAACCAAATCTCTACAACTATGCCCACATGAAAGGGTTCACCTTTTTATGGCAACATAATGAAAGATAATTATTACTCTCTATCCTTTATGATTTAGGATTTAATTTCTAAAGTGGTGGGTAAATATTTCTATACATTGCGATAACTTCTGTTCCTAGATATATACTTGAATTAATCAGAGAAGCTATTTGACATGGAGGTGGTTATACTATTGCTGGAGAGCTATTTTGAGTGCAAATTCATTTTATTTAACAGATAAGGAAGCTTCAAGAGATTTCATTTTGTGATTTTCAAAATTGACTATTTCATCTACCTCATAATGACTTGAATTATTCATAATTTTATGATATTTCCATTCAAGTTTTTGTCATCTAAAGTGAGGTTCTTTCTTTCTAGCCGAAGGAAAAATAAATACTATCACAATCACTTATTTCTTAATTATTCTATAGAGTAGGTATAATATGAATTTCCTACCATTCAAAAATAAATTATATTCAAGTCTATAGGAATAATGGCATAAGTCATGAAATATCTTGCTTTATCTCATATGGAGATTGATTCAATTTCTAAAAATCACTGTTGACATAAAATACATAAAATTCAGTGTTTCTGTGAAATGTCTTGGTAATAAAACCTCAGAAATACATGACCAGTATCTAAGATTTTTATATATTGAAAAAATGTATGAATCTATACTTTATGTCAAAAAGTTTAGGTTTAAAAGACGAGAAAATCATGTGACCGCAGTAGATAATGATTTAATGAAAAATTGCTTCATTCACCCTGAAAGAGCATATTGCTTTTAGCTTACATGAGAAATTTGATTAATGATTCCTTTGTCGCTTTTGAATAATAGGATATTTCAATTTGTGCAAAGATTCTGTCATTTAAACCTTCGAGTGTATATTTTTTCATAAAAATTAAAACTATTTTTCACAGAGCAATTTCAGGTTTAATTGCTAAATAAATATGTAAATGTTAATTTGTTAAATTGAGCCTCTAGAATTCAAATAATAAGAAATTTGTTTTATTCGTAGATATATCTGTGCTGAATATGGTATCTCAATCTTGTAATCCTCACTACTCAGGAAACTGGGGTTCAAAGCCTGCCTTGGCAACAAAGAAATCATCTTATAAATATGTTAGAAACAATTGCAAAAAAGAAAAAAAAATTGAATACTTATCTTGGGGTTCATTTCACCTAACATCTACTTATCTGACCTTTTCTGCTTGTCTCAGAAATGTCCCTCCCCCATGGTTTAACCCCTGCTTTCATTATGTTTGATATTGGTATAATTTGTGGAGAGAAATAGAAAAAAAATATGGTTTAAATAAGGATTCAGGTCGACCCATTGCAACAGTGAGATGTAAAAGTTGTTATGTAGAAAAACGAACTTTACAAGTTTGGCTGGGGAGTTGGGGCAGAGAGGGTGGGAGGAGAGATGGGCAGAGTTGGGAAGCAGAAACAAAGGAGAAGTCAACAATGCTTGATAATAAATGTACTTATTACCTTGCCCATGTAATTGTAATCTTTCTGTACAGTATTTTCACAATAAAAAAATTAAAAAAAAAAAAAGCCAGCCTTGTCAAGAAAGTTTGTGAGTCGCATCTCAATTAATCACACACACATCACAACACACACGCAAACGCACACAAAGCCAGAAGTGGAGTTGTGGTTCAAATGTGGCAATATCCTTGAGGGGAACAACTCACTAAAGGATAGGTCTTGAGTTCAAATCACAAGAACAACACATACAAACAATATTATGTCTAAATTTTTATTTCAGTTTGAAGAAATAATATCAAAAGTAATATTTGTTACATTTCTCACAATTTCTGTGAAGTTGTTTTTAGTACAATTTGTCCTAAGATATAACATAAGTTATTAAAATTAATATGAATCTAGTGTATTTATAGTTATTCATAACACCTTGGAGTACAACAGTTGGTATTTTTTCTATAGCGGTAAGAAACATTGTGAGTAAAAGAAAGAAAGGAAAATGGTAGAAGAAAAAGAATGAAAGAAAGGAAAGAAAGAGAAAGAAAGAAATAAAGGAAGGAAGGTAGGAAGGAAGGAAGGAAGAAAGGAAGGAAGGAAGAAAGAAAGGAGAGAGAGAGAGTTAGGGATGGAGGGAAGGTGGAAGTAAGGAAAGAAGAAAAGAAGGAAGGAAGGAAAAAAAGAAGGAATGAAGGAACCAAGGAATGAAGGAAGGGAGGGAGGAAGGTAGGGACAAAAGCAATTTAATTTATAAAATCTGCTATTTAGCCCAACATAAACTTCATATAATTATCCTTTTAGTAAGTGCAAATTTGAAATTTTCATTACTCTGCAAGTTCGCCATGCATGAATGAAACCAACAAATGAATAATCAGGTAAAACCAGATGAATCTGTTTGCAAATGCAGTAAATATGTACGCAAATCTTTTACTCATTTTCTATACATCATCAAATAATTATATGCAAACAATTTACATTTAGTTATAAATATTCTAAAAATTGAGGTAACCAAAGGATGTCAATATATTATATAATGTGAATACTAGTAATTATAGTGCTATTAATATCCCTGTTATCATATATATTAATTGTATTATTATGTATTTCATCAGAGAAACTAGCACCCTCTGATTTTGGTATCTGTGGGAGTCCTAATAGTGGACTGTAATTAAAATCAAGGGAGATCTGTATTTGTTGGCTCAAACGAATAATTCTGAAAGCAATTAACTCATCAGAGATTGTTCAAATATATCAGAAGGGCCCTAGTAAGGCTGTACTACATTTACATGATTACCTATCATGTGATTCAAGAGCCACTAAACCATCATACTTCACTTTGCCATCACTAAAATTATTCCCATTGTAAGAAGAATCATTCACATAATTCACATGATATAAGATTGTCCTTAAGTAATTATCTTCTATGAAATAATATCCAAATGATACACCACACTGAGTTAAAGAAAAAGTTGCAAAGTGTATTGGACGATGTAACTTTTTCCAGATACATGTGTTGCAATTCTAGTTCCCTGCTTGGTGACTTAGAATGAACCTTTCAAAGATGACCCAGCAATAATGATCCTAATAAAAGAAGCCGAATATAATTACTCTGCTATGTGAAGGTCCAGAAAATAGATTATAATAAACCAGAAAGTGGACCCCCATAAGACAAAGAATTGGGCTGGGAAGATGGCTCAGTGTATGTATACATACATACATACATATATGCATACATATATATGTATATACATATATACATACATATATACTTGTAAATTGGGATCAATAAAATTTTATATATATATATATATATATATATATATATAAGTTGTATATACATATAAAATTCTTGATCTCTTTTTACAATGAGAGGCATCTGGGCTGATTCTGTATGTTGGTTACAGAAAACAATACAATCTTGAACATTATTGGGCTAGTAGCTTCAGTGTGTCTTGTTTTTGCTCAATTGGATAAATGCTCATAAGTGGAATTGCTGGATCATAGGTAGTTCACCATTCAGTTCTGTGAGCAATTTCCATGATGTTTTCCAGAGTGGTTGAACAAGATTACATTCCCACCAACAGTGTAATACAGTTTCCTTTGAGTTACATCCCTATCAGTATCTGTGATTGATTGTTTTTTCATGATATTGCAACAGGAGTGAGATGAATCTTACTGTTGTTTGGATTTGCATTTCTTTAATGGAGAGAGTTTTGTCTATTTCTCATTCTTACTTCTTCTTCTAAGAGGTTAAGTCTTTATCCCATATATTAATTGGGTTCTTGTTTATTTGAGGGTTTATTTTGTTGGATTTAACTTTTTGATCTCTAAATATGGATTAGTTATGAAAACCCTTGTCTGATCCTTAGGTAGAAAAATCTTATTCCATTCTGTTCTGCTTCTATATATCCTGCTAACTTTTTCCTTTGCTATGAAGAAACTCTTCAGTATGATGCAATTCCATTGATCCAGAAAGAATGATATTAGACCACTCATAAGGAAATGGAAAGGCTTGGAACCAACTTATATTAAGTGTAGAAAGACAAACTCAAAGAAATATAAGTTGCCTGATTTCCCTAATTTGTTGTATTAGAATGTACCTCTAATTCTACAAGTTAACACACTTGGATGGTAAAAGAGAAAACATTACACTTTGACATGATAAATTATATGGGATTTATACATTTATACAGTGAGATCAAAGGAGGATGCCCTTTGGAGAGGATCACAAAGGGTCAATGGCTATATGAATATTTTAATATAAAATGATCTCCAAGAAATGATAATGAGAGTTTTTTTTTATTATTTTGCTTTTTCCTTCTGTGTTCTGATGCTGTTTTTTTTTTATTAATTTATGCACGTTTGGTCTTATGTGTAAGTGTGGAAAAGGCAAAGGGGAACACAGAAATGTTGGGACAAAGGGTTAACAAATGCAGCACTGCTACTCAATAGATACTACATTGTAAATGAACTATACAACTTATGGGAGAGAAAGGTTAAAGGGAAAAACTGGGAGAACATGAGGGAACAGGTGGCACTGTTCAAAAAGAATTGTGCTCATTATCTGACTTATGTAATTGTAACCCTTCTGTACATCATCTTTATAAAAGAAAAATGGACCTCATAATCAGGCCAGAGTAACTAAAATAATATTAGATAAAATAGGCTTTAAATTAAAAGTGGTGTGACAGTAAAAAGAGACAAAGAAGGACATTAAATATTGATAAAGAAATCGCTCCATCAGAGGGATATAACAATTCTAAATATCAATGCCCTGAATCCTAGAGCTCCCAAATTCATCAGACAAATATTACTTACCCTAAAAATAGGCATACATACAAATACATTGTTGGATACTTTGACATATCATTCGTACCTCTGGACAGGACATCCAGGTAAAAATGTAGCAATAAAACTTCAAAGCTAAATAAATGCATTGACAATCTATGCCTAACACGTATCTACAGAATATTTCACCAGACAATGTCACAATATATATTCCTTTCAGCAGCCCATGGAATGTTCTCCAAAGTAGATGACATCTTAGATCACAAGGAAAATCTGTCAAAATTCAAAAATAAAAATGAAATTATTCCTGTATCCTGTGAGAACACTATGGGACCAAATTAGATCTCACCATCAAAAGGCATCACAGGAAATTCTGAAACTCACAGACTGAATAACACATTGCTAAATAATCAGTGAGTCACTGAAGAGATATGGAGGGAATTTCCAACATATATGAAATTCAGTGGAAGTGAACACACAAAATACTACCACATCTGGGACACAACAGCACAGGCAATACTCAGAGGAAAATTTATATCTTTGAATATGTACAACAACAAATTAGAACAATCTGGAATCAGCACTAATGATGCATCACTACGACCTTGAAAAACAGGAACAAGCCAAACGAAAAACTGGTGGACAGAAATAATACAAATTAGATAAAAGAAATAAATGAATCAGAGTCTAAAAAGCCCATACAGATAATCATAATTGACTTTATCTACTAGTAGCTCACAAATATGCCCAATAAATGTCAACGTAGCTGTTTTCAGAGACTCAACCAACTTCTATGATTCTAAGAAAAAACATTTTGTTTGCCTTTTTTTTCTTTTCTTTTCTTTTATTTGTGAACATACTGTACAGAGGGGTTACAATTACATGGGCAGGATAATGCATACATTTCTTACCAAGCATTGCAGCCTCCTCCTTTGTTTACCCTTCACCTCCCTTCCCAGCCTTCCCCCTTACCCCCACCCAATCCTTTCCCCTCTCCTCCCCTCACCGACATTGTAAAGCTCGTTTTTGACATGACAATTTGTACTTCTCATTGTTGCAACAGGTCCACCTGAATCCTTAAACGACTTGTTTTTCCCCATCTCTTCCACAAGTTATACTGGCATCAAATATAGTGAAAGCGGGGGTTATACTGTGGGGGAGGGACATACAAAGCTTGTTCTTATTAAGTTGATTTATAGATGGATTACAATTACATGAGTCAGGTAATGAGTACATTTCCTTTGTAAAATGTCTTCAGTTCCCTCACTTGTTCCCAGTCCCACCCTCCTGTTTCCACCCATGTGTTAAATAGTTCACTTTCATGAGTGTTCAATGAAATCCACTGCTGCAATTTTTTATTCTTTCCCTAAAACTCTGTGCCCACCCCTCACCTTCTTGAAGACAACAATGAATTTACCAGGCATAAGGTAATGAAGACTGAATCAGCACAAACTATAAACAACAACAAACACAAAACAAAAAAGCAGTTTTCTGTTTCTATATCTCATGACTTGTTTGGTTATGTAAATCTTGTTATATAAATATAATTGTGTTTATCATAAAGCCAATACAGGAATTAAGGTGTGATAACATAATTTTGCTTCCTATTTAATAATGCTTTTTATTTTAATATGAAAGTTGTAAGTAACACAATTCAAGTCCTAGTGAAATTTGAAGGCTCAGACTTAAAGTTTAATTTACAGAATGTGTCATAGTTCCATTTTGGAAACCAAATTGAAAAACAGGCATGTGTTATCCTAAAGAATATCATTATTTCATGTGTAAAAAAAGTAAAATATATATAATATTAATGTAGTGGAAATAAGGAATAAAAAACTTATGCAATGCATCAATTCCGTAGATGATAAGATCTATTGATAAAATTAATAAAACTTGTTTTGAGTAGATTACTTAAGACATGAAGCAAGTGATAATTTTCTTTTTTAGGTGAAATTGATATAGAAATCAAAGCCCAAAGATTGCAGAGTTCTGTGTGCTTGATACGTGTCAATTTACACACATGCTTGGCTCATCACAACATAATTTGAATATAACTGAGAACTGGACTAGAATAAAAAAAATCACGCAAATGTTTAGCTGTATTTTGTGACTAAATATTTCTCTTTCACATTTTTTATTTTACTTGAAAAATCTGGTAAATTTAAGTCACATCAACAATAATGTGAAATAAACAGTCCCTAGCTCCTTAAAAGGCAACCAATAAGAAAAAAATCAAACAACAAAGAAAAACGTTGAACCTCATTTTGCACGTGGTCTTTGTATATTGTGGTGCTTTGCAATTGTGGATTATGTGACTATCCCATGAATCTGGACTCAATTCACTAGGGAAGGAAATTTCAAAATCTAGAGCAGCTAACAGAGCTGTGCAGTTGTTCATAGGTTTCACTATAGTCGCAACTGGACATCAACTGTAAAAAGGAAATAATTCTACTGCTTTGCAGGCAAGAATGTGATGAAAAGCGTACTTTTATTTTCTTAGATGAAAAAAGAAGACCACACTTTAAGAGCTGACTAAAAGATCAGCCCTTTGAATAACAGTGCCATTTTTAAGGCACTCTAGATAATTCAAGTCCCTCATCCCTCCACAACCATTAATGCCATTCACAAATCATTGCCAAGGGGAATTTCCAGTTCTATTTAATATTTCAAATGGCTTAGCAGTAACATAAACAATAATTCAAGTTGTTGAGAAAATTTGATTTAGAATCAGGAAACAAATCAGATTCAACTCCATAGTTTAGGAAAAATGAACTAAGAAATATGGCATGTTCTTTGTAATTTAATATTTGAAATTAGAGCAAAATGCCAGAAAGAGATTCTTTAAGAAGGAAGCAGAAGTCTTTGATAAGATATATTAAAGATTACCAAGGGACAAGTAATTTTATCTACATTTTCTATTATATGATAGCATTTTTGTCTGCTAATCACAGAGACTCAAGAAGATTTTTAATTATTATATGAAAATTTCATCATAATGATTGAACGAAATCAAGGAATAGATGGCTCAATAGCTGGTTGGTTCTGTTAAATAGTCCCATTATTTTGAATGATCTGGTGTTTTGTATGTGTGGAATTATGAATGTATTTTTTGACTGGGCAGGAAAGTTTGATTATTAGATCATTGTCTGATACCCAATGTCAGGAACCTAACCTGAGTCAGAGTGGTAATTATGTTTGTGTGTGCCTGCCAGTCTGTATTTAGAAGGAAATATCTTATTTCCCTCATGGTATATACTTAATTCTATTAGTTATACTACATTATTGACAGCAGATAAAGGTAATTAACATTTTGAAACATATGTTTATGTTCCTATGATTGCATGAACAAGCTAAAAAGTTATGCTTGGCTTATGAGTTTTGTGGAAGGTCAGCTGAAAGTATAACCATTTGGAATCTTGAGAAAGATATCATTGGCAATCATTTCAGTGTACATCAATTTTAGACAACACTTGCAAGGGTATGTATCCTATATGTAAAGTCAACATTTATTGATTTTCCAAAGCAACACTATTATAGAAATTTGTAGGAAAACAAGTTAAATTATGGAAACACAAAAGTAATGTGACTATTGCATAGTTTTACATTTTAGTTTCGTCAAGTAAAAATACCAATTATTTCTACTGTATAGGAAGGAAAAACCTAAATATTACAGTTTGTGCAATATTTCACATTGGGACGCTTTGTCTATATCAATAACTTTATTTCTTTTGTTTCTGCTTTCCTATTTATAATGCTTCTTCTCATACTATTCTAAGGACTTTTTCTTTCTCCCAGTTTGGGGCTTAAACATACCTCATGATCTCAGTTTGTTTGCTAACGATAATCAGTCTACCATTTGAACCATGCCTCCAGCCCAGAAATTTTTGTAGTTAATTGGAGATAGAACCTCATGAACTTTCCTACCAGGTGGAAAAACATTATCCCATAAATCTCATCCTTCTTAATAACTAGGATTATAGAGATGAGTCATAGATCCTAAGAATCAATGACTTTTCATGTCTTATATATTCCACATGTTTACTAGTAATTGTAATAACATACGACCACAGATTGGGTAGCATTAATATTGTAAATACATTGCCTCTGAGTTGGTGGAACTAGAACTCCAAGATCAGAGTTGGCTTCTTCTGAGTCCTCTTTCCTTGGCATATTCAAGGCCTTCTGCATCTCTTGGAGGAGACATCAACTTAAATGCTACCTTTGAGATTCTGTTTTCATATGCACTCAATTTCTAAGACAATGAGTTTTTTATCTTTAGTATGATTTCAGTGAGACACTATCCAACACATAGCATATTACTTAATGGGTAGAAGAAAATCTCTAATAGAAAATTATTTGTTTGGGGCATGGAATTATGGTTATACTTTAAAAAATAGCAAAAGAGGTAAAGGTTTTAATAGAGCTTGTAAAACGAGTTTGAAGTCTTGACGTTAGACATGCCAAATTCTTATCCTGGCACATACTTAAATTCCTAGCGGTACTGGAGGATTGAACCCAAAAGCCTATACTTGTGAAACAGCATCTCTACTACTACCATATCTGCAGATTATAATTGGATTGCTTATTTTGAGGTAGTATCATTATGCCTGGGCCTTCTTGGACTGCGGTCCTCCTAACACAAGCATAAAACATTGCACCCAGCAAATGGTTAGAGTATCTGAAACTACTTTTTGTGTCTGGGCTTGCCTGGAACTGGAATTCTCTAATTTTTGATACCCAAGTATATAACATTACAGGGTTGAGCCACTTTATCTGGTAAAGTGTACAATTTCAAAATATCTCGATATTGCCTATATTTCTGCTTAACATATATAGCTAACGTTAATTTTCTCCCTCTTTTGTTTAGTACACTGAGTTGAAAATATTGATTTCTTGATATACACGGCTTTGTTTTGGATGGAATCCCATCACAATAAAAAAATCTCCCAAAAGTTTATGTCAAAAATCATGGAAAACAAGACCTCAGGTTGGAAAGAAAACTCTGTTCCTTAAGGTATAAATGCAGTATGTTTATAGTGTTAGTCAATGTTTAAGTATGAGGAGGAAGGCAGAAATGTGAAAGATGTCAAGTCTCTGTAGAAATTCTGTAGTTGTCACTTTATGTTATCTTCCTTCCTTAAAGCTTGTTTTATTAAAACCCTCTTGGTGTATATTGGTTTGACTGATTGGTAATCTTCTTCAGGAAATGAAGCTGATTTTAGAAGGCTGATGGTGTGGTAAATAAAGGAATGATAAGAATGTGCACAGATATTGTCACAGAATGAGCCGACCAGGTTAACTACTGAACAGCAAAACAAAGCAAAGTTTCAAGTCTGATGATCCACATTAGAATATATATAGATAGATACACATACATATACATATATATACATACATACATGAAAAATTAAATCTCCAGTAGAATATAGAGAAACTTTGCATGACAAGTATTAAACTATATCAAACTGGTTGCAGGAAAATTACAGTAAAATATCAATAGAATAGCAGTGATTTTGCATAGATTTTGTAAAGGATGAAAATTCTTCTCTCATTATATACTTTACAAATATTCTTAGTATGTTTTAAGTTTTGTGTGTGTGTGTGTGTGTGTGTGTGTGTGTGTGTGTCTGTGTGTGAAAATACCGTACAGAATGGTTACAATTGCATTGGCATGTTAATGAGTACATTTCTTATGAAACATTGTTACCTCTTCCTTTGTTTCCCCTTACCATCCCTCCCATCTCCCCCTCTGGGACCTCCCTGCCACTCAGAGCCAAAGTTTTAAGTTTCATTTTCCTACATAACATCTTGTACATCTCATTGTTGCAATGAGTTCACATGTATCGCTTTTTAAACAATTTGGTATTTCCCTTCCCCTCCACAAATTATACCAACATCAAATACAGTGAAAACAGGGTTAAGTTTATATATATATTATAGTAGGGGCATCTACACAATCTTGAAAGTTGGAATTACACAAAATATGCAACCTGGCTAGGCACTGGTGGTTCAAGGATGTAATCTTAGCTAGTTAAAAGGCTGAGGTCTTCAGATCCCAGTTCAAAGCCAGCTTGAGTTGGAAAGTTCATTAGATTCTTATCTCCAATTAACCATCAGGGCAAACGGAGTTCCAGTTTAGATTGTATGTCAAGCACTGGCCTAGAACACAACCCAGGCCATGAGTTTAAGCCCTAGGATCAACAGAAACTAAAACATAAATTAAAAAATGGAGTTAGATATTTTAGAATGAAGCACAATTTTATATACTCTACATTGTTAGGAAGACTAGACTTCTGTGTTAGCTTTATAACCTACCATAGTAAGTGATACTGTCCATTTACTAAACAGAAAGGCTTACTCCGATTAACAAGTTTGAAGGTTTCAGTGTATGTTCAGTTGGTTTTATTGCTTTGGCGGCCTATGACAAGACAATGTCAAGGTGGGGAGGATGTCAGAGAAAAGTTTTTGACGTAGAATGATTAAAAGATAAAAGAAGAATGTATATGAGTATCTATGGTCTCATAGGTTTCACGCGGAAGAACTTAATCTCCATAAGAACTACTCAGGTATTCTACACAGTCTGGTAGGAAATAGAAAGTCTTTAACACATAGGTCTTTCTGGGGCATTCTAAATTCAAATGGCAACATCTTCACCAATGATAATGACTTGTCCAGGGGTGGAAGCAACTGGATATTTCTATAAATTCTAATCAGTGCCCAGCAGACTAAATATTTTATGGAATTCCTATTAAAATATTTTTTGCAAACTGACTGGGTCTTTATACTACATATGTGTATATCTGTGTGTTTGTATGTGTGTATTTTTGTGTTCAAATAAAAGTATTAGTATGTCCTTTCGTTTTTCTTCCCATACCATGAAAGTCTGCCACAATTCCCAATCAAATCCTATCCAAGATTCAAACATTAATGCTATCCCAAAAGTTTTGCATGCCAACCCAAGTACATCCACCTCGTTTAAGATGTCTATGGTATAGGAAAATTTTAAGTCTTCCAATTACATTGTCACCAAGGAAACATCATACAATATTTCTTTTAAAAATACCTAGATTGTTGAACACTTTACCCAGAAAATTGAAGGAATACACTTTATTGGATTTAATTTAAATATTTAGTCACTTAAATGTATGTTCTATATCTACAACTTAGAGCCCTATTAAACTACATATTTGCAAAACTTATCTATTACCATCTTCCATGAAGACAGTCCTTGCTGAAAACAAACCAGATGTGGTAAACAAATTAATATGTATGCCATTGTCAAATGCTGTTGTTGTAAAGCAGGGAAGTAACAGAGCAATTAATGCCTGTGAACAGCTAGTTCTAAGGAGTATGAAAAGTGATTACTATGTACCCTAAGTGGAAAAATCCACAGATGTTTCAGGTTGTGCTGCATTGTTGGCATTTGTGAGATATATTTTGGAAAGCACTATGAATGAAAGCCTGCTATTTCATAAAACTTTTCTGAAGGCAAACTTATTGAAGCAAACCAAAGAATGGGATTTTTTTCCTTAACAAATGCTTTCTGGGTATATTGTGCTGTACACTATAATGATGAAATGATCATTTCTTTGGAAAAGTAATGAAAAACACTGTCACCTGTTGAATTTCTTTTTAAAGTATCTTAAATGACAAGGATGAGGAAATTTAATGGGTTCATATTATCCAGTATTACTTTAATTTTATATTATAAGTTAAAACAAACTGACAGAGTATTAGTCCATCAAGATTTACAGAGTAAGTTTCTGGCATATATTTTCTTTTGTTGCCCTTTTTTTTGGGGGGGGTGATATAAATATATTTTTGTCAAAAAGGCAACTTGGTCTTAACCATTACCCACAAAATTTATGCGGTTATAGAATCAGAGTTTTTTTGATTAATTTAAGACAATACTAGGTTCATTTTATGTCAACACAAAATATAAAAACCAATGACATTTTCACTGAACATCCACTCATAAAAAACCATGAATTAATAAAGAAAAACTCTATGTCAATTTTTTGTTGGTTGTGGGCCTTGAACTCTGGGCCTGGGCACTCTGCCTCACCTCTTCAGCTCACAGCTGCAACTGTACCACGTGAGCCACAGTGCAGTTTCTGGTTTTAGGAGGTTTGTTGGAGATAAGATTCTCACAGACTTTTCTGCCCAGGCTGGCTTTGAACAACTATCCTCAGATCTCAGACTCCAAAATAGCGAGGATTACAGGAATGAGCCAACAAAGCCCAGATCCAAGTCAATTTTTAAAAAGCAAGCTTTGATACTTCTCCACATAGAGCTCCTCTATGACCCAGCAATCCCACTTTTGGACATTTACCCAAATGTTTACAAAAAAAGACCACACTAAAGCTACCAGCATGACTGTTTATTGCAGCACTATTTACTATAACTAAGATATGGAACCAACTCAGATGCCCCTCAGTAGATGAATGGATCAAGAAAATGTGGTATATATACACAATGGAATTCTATGCCTCCATCAGAAAGAATGGCATTGCCCCATTTGTAAGGAAATGGAAAGACTTGGAAAAAATTCTATTAAGTGAAGTAAGCCAGGCCCAAAGAAACATAGGCCCCATGGTTTCCCTTATTTGCAATATCTAGTATATGTCTGAGTCACGCAGTAAAGGTCAGAAAAGGTGATGTTAGGGAAATGAATCCTAAGATTTGTATTCAAATGTTTTTTTTCTTTCATGTGATTTTTTTCTAACACATTTATAAGATTATTTCCTTGTTGCTTTGTATGTTCCCTCCCCCACAGTATAACCCCTGCTTTCACTGTATTTGATGTCAGTATAATTTGTGGAGGGGAAGGGGAAAACAAACCGTTTAAATAGAGATACAGGTGGACCCATTGCAACAATGAGGTGTACAAGTCGTTAGGTCGAAGAATGAACTTTACAACTTTGGTGCACGAGGAGGGGGGGGGTAGTGGGGCGGATTGGGTGGGGGGGGCGGGGTTAGGATGGGAATGGATGGGAAGGGGAAACAAAGGAGGAGGCTACAATGCTTGATAAGAAATGTACTCATTATCTTGCCCATACAATTGTAACCCCTCTGTACAGTATTTTCATAATAAAAAAAAGAAATGTACTCACAAAAAAAAAAAAAAAAGCAAGCTTTGATACTTCTGGTTTTTCCAATAAACAATTTTATTTTTTCAGCATTAGTTTATAAAACTATGTGTTATTTTTAGATGTAACTGGGATTTTTCAAACAATTCAAGTATAATTTTTACTATTACTCTGTATCTCACAAAAATTCATTATTATTGACTTTGCACAGTCAATTACATACTATCTTACACACTATTATTATTACATTCTATATTGCATATAGTGTAAAGTGAAAATAATTTGCACCATTTCATATAAATTACTAGGTGTTATTTTTTCATTATAAATTCACATTTGTGGTTTTACAATAAGGGAAAAAAAGATTTTAGAGTTAAAATAAAGTATCAATGTGTAGAGTGTCCCAATTAAAACAAAAATTCTGAGTTCCTTCTGACAAAATTATTTTCCTTTTACTAAAGACTTTGAAGTAATACCTTTGGAAATAGTGAGGAAAAGGAAGCAGAATTCAACTCACATCAATCCATGTCTCTGTTATTTTGCTATCCCCTTCACTAAGACCTGCCCGCTCCCACTTGCCAGTGTCTCTCTTAGAATTCTATTTGGGAAAGTTCTAAGTCACGGATTATTTTTGTACTTCCTGTTATATGAAACAAAATATATACACAAAACTCTTGAAATAAAATGTACACACATGTTAAAGTCACCACAGCTGGAAAAACAACAAAGAAATGGATCTCCTCCAGGAACAAAAACATGTTGGGCCCAGTTTTTTTTAAGTACAAAACCTCAAATACATGTTAATTTGAGTAGAGCTATAATTATAGCTGTCATTCAGAAATAAGGTTGTGCAAATTAAATTCATCTGTATGAACCTAATATAGCAGATCTTTTGGATCAAATTGTTTAAAACAAATGTAACTATATATTAAGAAAGATCTGCACATATTTAAAAGGAAAAATGCTATAGTATTAAATCACAAAAATCATGACATACTAAAAAAATCCAGAAATGCAATGAATAAGTCCAATAGTATCAATATTGAGAAGTAAATACCACTGATTTAACAAGAACAAAATATACAAGTAATAGAATTTGAGCAGTGTGCTTGAGTGTACATAATTTTAAACTGCTCCAAATTACACTGTTTGTAGATTACTGAATGTGGGTTATCTAAAGGAAAACATCAGCACATTACATAAATGAAATTAAAAATCTCATGAAAAGAGAATAGTAGTTTCTGGAAAATACTATTTTAATAATTGGTGGTCAAAATGTTTCTAGTACTGACAAAATTGCATACCTATTTAGTTAGACGCAAAAAAGACCCAAGCTACTCGAGCTGATTTGAAACTTTGGCAAAGTATACAACTATAGCATTATAATGCAATTTGATTCTGGCATGGAATTCATTTCATCTTTGATCTGACAAATGAATACATGAAAGAACATAGCTTCTCGAACTAAATTCAAGCCCTAACTAAGCATAAAATCAGAAAAGTCATCATGCAAGACGTATTACAACTGGGGTAAAAGAAAAATAAGTCATACTGATTCTGTGTTTATTTTAATTGTTGATTTTTTCATAAATAATTTTCTTTAGCTTGCATTTTCAAAACATTGTGTTACATGATGTATATCTTGGCAACTAATTTTGGATGCCTCTTTAAATTTTGTTGAGTATAATGTTTCACTTCAGTTCCTAACCCATGAAATGATGTTGTTTACAAAACAAATGCTAATAACCACTGTTTATAATACGCAAAATCACATAACATGACACTAGTAAGTATAGGTTAACATTTTGATATCATGGTCTCATGACTGATGAGGCCTATCTGCATGAGTATAGTTGTACCTAAATTTAACCACTGTTTAAAAATGTTTATATATTTATCTGTCTCCCATCAGAGATTAAACCTGAGTATAAAGCCTAAGGAAAATGATAAGGTAAGAATTTAGCTATTCTGGATATAAAGTAAACAAAATGCAGCATAGAGTAACTCACTGGTTTAAAGCCAAGCTATTTCTCCAAAACATTCTAAGCATTTCCTTACAATGTGTATTATTCTCAAGAAGGGAATGGGGAATGTGAGGACTAACCAAGTACTGTCTTCAAATATACGTAATTTGGATTTAGCCCTTTATTTCACAATAAGCATTTTTGATGAAAAAAAACTGTTTGAATAATTAATTTTCTGGTCAGGTATAATATATCCTAGTTGCACAAACCAAACTGCATTCATAAAATGATATATTGCAATTAAGTAAAAAAAAATCATATTCAATAAATAGCAAAAAGTGTATACCTATAGAGAATATTTTGAAGAATGCATTAGAAATATTCTAATATAATACTTAATTTGATTGAACAATTTCACATTGACAGTAATTAACTAGAATACTTTAATGCTAATTGGACAAGATTGTCTTTCAAAATGAGCAAAGACTATTTCTCCTTTTAGTTTGTCAGGGAAATAACTGACAAAAAAGGAAATTAACATATGAATCTATAACAACTGGAATGAATTTTTCTTTTTATTAACAAATAATAATTTCACAAAGTAATTTTATTGTGTTATACACATATGTCCACATAATGTTGCTTATTAAATTTTATTTCTTTTATTAATTCATTATCCTATTTTTATACTGAAATTTTATTATGTGATCATACTAACTTATGAAGTATTTGAACATATTTATTCCACATTACTTCTCTTCATCTCCTCATTCACTTTTTTCCAAACTCAATCAGTTCCATCTTTTATACGTGGGTCATTCATTTTATTTTCTGGATCTAGAGTCTACATGTGAGAAATCTAGTATTTGTTTACACAGTACGGCTTATTGCTTTAATATGAAGGTTTCCATTTCTATCTATTTTCCTGAAGATGAAGGTATTTCATTACAATGAGTGGCTAAATAATATATCATTGTGTATATATGCATATATATATTACAATTTCTTTATTCAATCAATGATTAAGGAACATGTAGGTGAATTATGTGTTCATTTTTTAATGGGAGAAGGAAGGATAGAAATAATGATGTTTGGATTGAGATACGTGATCTTCAGGTTGGCACTCTATTTGAAACATCCTCCCAGCTTCACTTTCATCAGTATTTCAATAATGCATTATATTTAAAATATGATATTTAATTACATTTGTGAAGGTGTTCTTTTTCAGTAATTATTTTTTATTACAGTGTTACATTTAGTATGTCATGTGAGTATGGGGATGTATGTGAACATGAATATGCATGCATGTTTGTAGGGAAGCTGAATGCATATAAGATACAGAATTCAAATAAAAGTTTGAGACCTATAAGTTGCTAAATTGATGTATATGTCCAGTTTGTGGAGTGTGATTTCAAGATCACATTTTGGTAGGTTTCATACCAAATAAGTAGATGTTTCTAATCCAAAATCTTTTTTTTTTTTATCTTTTTTTTTTATTATTTTATTTTATTTTTTTTTGTGAACACACTCTACAGAGGGGTTACAATTACATGGGCAGGATAATGCGTACATTTCTTATCAAGCATTGCAGCCTCCTCCTTTGTTTACCCTTCACATCTGTTCCCAGCCTCTCCCACACCCAATCCTCCCCGCCTCCACCTCTCCACCCCACCCCTCGCACCAACATTGTAAAGCTTGTTTTCGACATGACAAATTGTACTTCTCATTGTTGCAACAAGTCCACCTGTATCCTTAAACGACTTGTTTTTCCCCATCTTCTCTACAAGTTATACTGCCATCAAATATAGTGAAAGCAGGGGTTGTATTTTGGGGGAGGGACATACAAAGCAACAAAGAGATAATCTTATAAATGCGTTAGAAACAATCGCATGAAAGAAAAAAAAAACATTTGAATACATATCTTAGGGTTCATTTCCCTAACATCAACTTATCTGACCTTTTCTGCTTGACTCATACATATACTAGATATTGCAAATAAGGGAAACCATGGGACCTATATTTTTTGGGCCTGGCTTACTTCACTTAATATAATATTTACCAAGTCTTTCCATTTCCTAACAAATGGTTCCTATTTCCTATAAAGTAAGTCAAGCAGAGAAATCAGGTTAAGATCTGAAAGAGCCTTTAAAAACGTCTTTGACCTTGAAAATTGTCCTGGGTATGAATTTTTGGAGAAATATCCCCATTCAAAATAGAAGGACACATTTTTTAACATTATGTTGGTACTGGGTTTTGAACTACTGGCCTTGAGCTCTATCTGGGCATTAATTCTCAATGTTTGGATGATACCACCTGAGTCACACCTTCACTTCTTCCTTTTACTACAAGTGGAGAAAGGAATCTTTTAGGTTTATTCATTTGGAATAGCTTGGAATTGCAATTGTCAAATTTGAACCTACCTAGTAGCTAGGTGGAAGCCACTGGTGCTCTACTAAAACTCACTTCTTTTAAAAATAAATAATCAGAAAAAGGAGAAAAAATATTTGTTCAATGATTTATATGTTGTCTGATAAACCAAATCACTTGCTACTGGAAGATAGAAAGTGAGAAGTTAGAGATGAATACGGAGGGCAAAGACAAAAGAAATGAAGAAGGGAAGAGAGAGTAAATGAGGGCAGGAGAAGGGCGGATAGGAGAGGAGGGGTGAGCTGAATTGTTTATAAGGTATTATTGTTTCAGTGCCTTTGCATTTATATAGCCAAAGCTTTATATTTTTGGTGGTAGTAAGTTGAGATATAAAATACCAATTTACAGCTAAAAACCTGTTAGTGTGCTTCCTTCTGCACCAAGGGTGCAACAGTTAGGTTACTGTTACAGAGAAGGAAAGAGTAATCAGTTTAAGTGATTCTGAGAAACAATAATTGACATGCCAGGAATGCTCCCTTGTATGGTGAAGTCAAGCATCACTATTGTTCCCTGATCTAGTATTCCTCTCAACAAGAATAGCAAAAACAAGAGGAAGGACATTTCTGAGTAATAATCATCTTTCTGTTTACCCTCTTCCCTTGGCCTCTCAAACAATAAAGCCAAAGGAGACTTAACCTGAGCTAGTGGGGTAAATGGGAGAAAAAAGGTCAGTCTAGCTTAATGTGAAAGTTTTGAAATAATTGGGGCAGCTTTTCAAATACTGAAATAAAACGTTTGTAATTATTAATAAAAAGTAACTCTCAATTTATCGAAAAGTTAGAAGACTAAAGTTCTCACTCCATAGTGGAATCTGCATAATTAAACTGACTCCTGCTACTATCATCAGAAAATGAAGACCGCTCCTAAACTTCCAATACTAGGTAAATTACCCTCGATATTCACTTAAAATGTGTGAATATGATGCAGAAGACATTACTCATGTAACTGTAACCCCTCTGTACACGATTTTTACTATAAAATGTATAAAAATTAGAAAAGTGGAATGATTGACAATGATCCAGATGTATTGTACATTGAAATGCACATACACATTATTCAACACTGACAAAATGAAGTGAAACTCCTTTGCATGACTTGCTAAAGATTAAATTTTTTTGAAGTTTTAATACTAAATGACCAGAGCATAAACCTTTAGAGATAAATAAGAGGATAGCATTGACATATTGTTGAGGCTTGTGCTCCTTTCAATACACAAAAAATTAATGTGTCAAGTTTGCTGCAAATGTAAATTGTAATTTGCCAATTCTTTTTGCAAATTGCCCAAATTATAGAGAACCAAATTCCACTATCCCTTCAGTCTCACCAAAAATTCGTATAGACCTTTAGGTTTCTCGGTTGTTTCTAAATATCTTAATGTAATGCACGGGAACCAAAACTAAATTCTTTTAAAATCATCTCACTCAGACATAGGTATGGATAGATAATTGATGTGTGCAGAATCAGAAATATTCAGAAGGCTGTAAATGAATGCTTAGTAATTTTCTCTCTTCTGGGTCATAGAATACAGCCTGTCCTTGTTAGGAAAATTTAGGAGAATGGAAAAGGAATAGGACGGACTACATCATCAATAGGCGAGGACTGTTTATTGTCGAAAAGCAGGTTTGGAGGTTGTGTGAGGGAGCTGAAACAGGATCTGAGTTTTTATAGGAGGACTGAGCAAGGAGGTAGAGGTTAATGAAAAGCCCCTAGGTCAAGGAAAGCGGGGACCTTTCAGTTGGGCCCACAATGGGATGTTTACAACTGGGATTATATAGATTGCCCTGCCTGCACTTAAAAGGAGTTCACACATACCTGGGATTTGCCTGTATTGTGTATGAGCCTGGGACAGCAGGGTTGGGGTCAATCCTTCATATTCCATCTTTAGATACATGAAATGATAGGGCCAAGTGGGGAGAAGCAAGTTCTTCATATAGGGTCTTTGGATACATAAAAAGAATTGGGCTGAGAGAGGAGAATCATGCAGGTATGAGAACAAAGCAGATTCCATCATTTTGAACCCTGGAGTATAAAAGGTGGAGGGGCATCATGGTCTTTTCTGGTTACTTCCAGCTGTCATCAGTGTGTCCAGGAGTCACTGGGGCTGGCGTCTTCAGGTCCAGGTCTGTGCTCGGTTCAGAAGAGTGTAAGCAAAGCCTCTGGGTGCCTGCAGTAATAGGATGTCCTTGACTTGGTCCCAGGTTTGAGTGAGGGCTGTTATCCTGTTAGACAGAAACTTGAAAATGCTGAGATCAGGCAAAAGGCTGACAAGGTGGCAGGACTAGTTGATAAGAGTGATATCAGAAAACACAACCAGGGAATAATCCAGAAAAGTTCCATTTGGATCATGAGCCTATAACCAGTCAGAAACTAGGGCTGGATTGGAGTAGTTAAGGGCCTGGTGAGAGACCTTGATCATTTCCTATAAATAGCAGGTAACAAAGGCAAGAATGTAAATTCCTGTGCATTTAGTAGTTATACAGATATGGAAATTAGATGGACAAGCTTCTGAACTTGTTTCTATTGGCCTCCTGGATCTGGTTAATTTTGAAAGGGCACAAAGTGGCTGATGTAACATCTTTTCCTCTTATTCTTTTCCACCTTGTCCTTGGATCTAAGTGCTTGTGGCTGGGATATGGGCTTTGAACTCAAGGCCTGAGCATTTTCCCTGAGCAATTCTGCTCGAGGCTAGCATTCTACCACTTTCAGTCACAGGGCCACATTTAGCATTTGGCTGGTTAATTTTTGAGCCAGCTTCCACCCTGGCTCTTTGATGGTTAGTTGGGTGATAGAGTCTCAGGGATTTGTCTGCCTGGACTGGCTTTGAACTGAAATCTTTGCCACAAAAACCCTTTATCATTTCCAATTAATGCAACAAGGAGATCAGTGAGAACAAGTAGAGTTTATGTGCACCCTACCAAGAATTAATCAACAAATACTTGCCAGAACTCTGCAATGACAAAATTCAATAGATGGGATGAGAGTTTGAGCATACCTTGTATGCCTGGAAAACCTGATAACTAAATTGTATGAGAGGCTCTCCTGGACTATACATGTTTCAATAGTATTACAACATAGCTGGCTTTTTCATATCAGGATGACTAAGGTTTAAAGAGAGTGTCCACAAGAGTCTTAGTGTTTTAAATCTAAATCAGTCTTTTACCAAGAATCAGCTGTGTGTGATGGAGTCAGGCAGGAATCCAGTGTACCATGGTGGAGGTAGGATGGTCCAGGCAGGATCTGGGCAAGATTGCCTCCCTCAGATGAATTGTCAAAACTCCTGGTTAGTTACTTACAAAATTATACACAGACGTTAAAGAAACGACTTTAGGTGGACATAGAGAATGACATGCTACTTTTAATGTTAAATAACAGCCAAAAATTACTTACCAACTTTACTCACAAGCTGTCTTTTAAGGCATACTCATACCATCTCTTATACTCGAACTTTCTGGGGACAGAAACAGATATGTGCAACAAACATTTTAAGACAATTCTTACCTCCTTACTGGTTTGTTTTTCATCACAGCTGGCTAGGAGCTGAGCTGGGTCTCATTCCTTTTACTACTATCCTTGAAAAAAAGGTTTTCTTTTAACAAGCAGCACATTTGATAGGAAATATCACTATCAAGACATAGAAGAAGACAACTTGTTACACAGTTTTTATAATGAGATTATGTTGAACATGTTTTCACACACACACATTTAAACTAAAGTTCTAAGATGCACTCGGGTTTTTAAAAAATGAAAATCGCCAGTATATTTTTTTGGAATTCCAGTGACAAAGTGATATTTTTCCCAATATGATAAAACCACGTGGTCAATGTCAGAATAGTAGGCAATACTAAACAAAATGCAAGGCAAATTTTGACAAACAGAATTTCAACCCTTAAACCAACATTGATAACAAGAGCAGAAAACCTTTAAATCAATTTTGGGGATGAGGTGGATTAGTATATGAATTAAATATGTTAACCCTTAGAATAGTGAAGAGGAGAGGGGAGTAAGGTTGGTGGAAGAATGGGGGATGTAGAAAAACCCATCATGTGGTCTTAGTACCCCCAGATAGAGTGTCTTGTACATCTCATTGCTACAATGGGTCAATCTGTACTTTTTCCTTGTATCTTAAATGAAGAAATGCTGGCTTGATTTATGTTGATTCTACTTGTGTAGACACACCTAAAATCACTCACCAAGTCCAAAAGCACACAAATGAAATGCATCTTTTGTTGGTTGGTACAATTGTATTCTACACATTTATTGACAGGTTACAAATTATTCTCAAATTTTAATACATTACAAATACTTTTTCTTATTTTCGTGGCCAGGAAATGGAAGACCTCAGACAGCAATTCTCACTTTAGACTTATCACATGGGTGGTTAAATGTTGACCTGAGCTCCAGTCTTCTGTGGACTCACACATTACTTAGGAATTGATGCTGGCTGTTGGAAAAGAGCTCAAGGAAAGATGCCGTATAACTTTATTCTTTACCAGGGTATTCTCCTGCTTTTTTGGTTGTTGAGAGTGTCTACAAGAGCAAACATTCTATGGGGAGCAAGGAGACACCATATGACCTATACTTACTGAGATTTCTGGGTGATTTGCTATCACTTGTACTGTATTTGCAAGTCGAATCTGTCAAAACCTACCAGTTCTAAGAGATAAGAGAAGTGCTAAAATAAGTCTTAGAGACAAATATATCTTCAACATATTTGGTTCCAAGCATTCTGTCTAGGGCATATTCAACAAGTAGTGAAACTTGTGTTGGCTGTATCTATGCGTCTTTCTCCATGTGTGCATGTATACATGTGTATATATATATATGTGTGTATTTGTATGTAGAGCAATATACATGTGTACATATATAAGGGCATATACACACATATATTCATATATAAATAAATATATATGTGCATATATTTATATATATCAAGTGTTCAGTGATTTAATCTAGACTTCCCAGCACATTGTCATTCTCACAAAGTGTACATGATAAACTGCTCTGAGGATCTGTGCTCACTTCCCCCACTTCCTTGTTTTTCATCCCTGTGAACAACTTCAGCCTACTTTCCATAGGATAGCTTTGTTTTTGTTACTTACTGATATTAAAAGAAAAAGGTTGCTTGTAAAAGGAAAAGATCTTTTAGGACGCAGGTTAAAAGTATTATATCCATCCCAATGATTTCTATGAGGAAAATTTGTAATAGTACTAAAAGTGAAAAGGAATTCCTAGATCTGTTGTTTTGCCATTTACAATGGCAAAGAATAATATCACGTCACTCTTATAACTCTTAAAGAATGCAAGGGTAACTGATCGTCCCTATGATGTTCCCAAAATCCCAGTGGTTCCTGAAGGACAATAGTAGCTCAGCAGAAATTCTAAGTAGCAGACAGGGAGCATGAAAGAGAAAGAGAGGAAATAGAGAATGAAAGAGAAATATCATAATACTGAAAGTGCATAACAGATAAACAAGAGCTGCATGAGAATATTCATACTGCTATCTTTAGACTCTATATGTACATTTGAAGGTATTTGATGTATGATAACCCATCAACACCACATTCCTCAGCACCACATAAGCAGAAAATGATGGAAGTGGTGCTGTGGCTCAAGTGGTAGCAATAGCCTTGAGATGAAGAGCTGAGGAGCAGTACACAGGACCCAGAGTTCAAGCCCCACAACCAACAGAAACAAAACCAAAACACTAAACACAAAACCGTCTCTCAATTTTATGGCCTCAACTCTGTAAAACCACTGTTTCAGCCTAGGGCTAAGATTTATGTGTGGACATTTATCAACACTCCTGATTCAAACTCTACTTGAGAATATTTTAGTCAATATTTTGTTCTTAGTTTTGCTCTTTGTAAATTCACATGCACCTATAAAAATGGTGTGGCCATCCCAGTAACATTCTCAAAGTACCTCGTAATGATAACTTATAAAAAGTTGTATTATATTACAACAAGGAAAACAATGCTGCAAATAAAGAAAACCAATAATTAAATATTAATGATTAATAAAATAAAAACCAAATACCATTGTTTCCAGTATTTGAAGTGTACTACATATTAGATTTTACTATTTTCTCATATTCCTGTACATTTAAAACTGGCTAAGATTATGATGTTCAACAAGAGTTTTATAGGCTATGAGTAGTCTTTAAATTTACCCTCTAAGATTACTATTTATGTCTCATCTCATCATCTGTATATGGTTTATATAATCATTTTTGTTCCTCGCTAACATATAAAGTAAGGAAGCCCTAAAGTTTTTACAGAAACTGTGTAGTTAACAAAGTCTTAACTCTTCACTGTTTCTTCATACAAAGACTTTGCAACTTCTCATTAGTAAAGTTTCTATAAACTCTGAAATGTACATACTTAGTTGTATATGTCTGCTACCATAAATCTTAAATACTTTATAGAAAAGTTATATGACCTACCAAACAATCTTAATTTTGGCATATAAGCAAATTCCCAAAATTAAACATATTTAAAACATTAAAACTTAAAAAAGTACTTAACACTTGCGGCAGTGTTAATTATGATAGGTGCCTTGTATAGAATAATTGAATTTCTCCTCCTACACATCTGTTGAACAACAAATACCTGGAATTATTTTGTTTTAACATATCTTGAATTTAGTCTTAAATGTGTGCTTATGTAAGAAATACATGGTTCTAAAATTTCACGACAAATCTTTTGAACTTACTTTTTGTTGAATTGTCTAGTTTAAGAAAATCAATTCCACTTTATATATAAAAAATGTTCTGTGCTCAATTCAACAGCACATACACTAAAATTGGAACAATACAGAGAAGATTAGCATGGTCCCTGTACAAGTGTGACACGCAAATTTGTGAAGCACTCCACATTTTTACAATAACAGATGCTGGAGGGGATGTGGCAAGAAGGGAACCCTACTTCCTTTTTGGTGGGAGTGTAAACTTGTTCAACCACTTGGAAAGCAGTATGGAGGTTCCTTAAAAGATTCCTCATAGAGCTCACAAATGACCAAGCAATCCCACTTTTGGGTATTCACCTAAATAGTCAGCAACAAGACCATATTAAAATTACCAATACAATTATGTTTATTGCAGCATTATTTCCCATAGCTAAGATATGGAACCAACCAGGATGCCCCTCAGTAGGTGAATGGATCAAGAAAACGTTGTGAGTTTGTGTGTGTGTGTGTGTGTGTGTGTGTGTGTGTGTGTGTGTGTGTGTGTGTGTATGGGAATTCTATCGTCCATCGGAAAGAATGACATCACCCAATTTGTTACGGAATGGAAAGACTAGGAAAAATTATATTAACTAAAAAATCCAAGTCCAAAGAAACATCAGTCACGTGGTATCCCTTATTGTCAATAATTAATATATGTCGTGGATAAGCAGAAAAGGTCAAAAGCTATGTGCATGTGAATAGATAAGGTGATGTTAAGCTTAATGAACCCCAAGATAGGGACACAAGTGGTTTTTTTTCTTGCTGTTGTTTCTAAAGTATTTATAATGTACGATGTGATTTTTTTTTGTTTTTTATATGGTCCTCCCACACAGAAATAAACTTTTTTTTGGGGGGTCCAGTAGTGGGGCCTGAACTCTGGGCCTGAGTGCTGTCCCTCAGCTCTTCAGCTCAAGGCTAGTGCTCTACCACTTCAGCCACAGTGCCACTTCTGGCTTTTTTTTCTTAGGTGGTGCTGGGAATCGAACCCAGGGCCTCAGGCATGCAAAGCAAGCGCTCTTACCACTGAGCCACCTTCCCAGCCCCTGAAATAAACATTTTTTACAATCAACCTTGAAAAGCCATCTTGATAGACCATTTCTGTAAGTGGTAGCAGAATATTATTGATGGCTTTGCAAGGATGCCAGATTGCCTCATTTTGAGATAATTAAAACAGGAATTTAGTCAGCTGTTTTTTTTTTATCATTAGGACAAAAACCCATTGACTCTAGTCCAGGTGATCACTGTGGCCCAGAGAAGCTAATACATTGACTAGTAATCCTAGACCTCTAAAAACAAAACAAAACAAACAAGTAAAAATCTCCAGTAAGCAAGGCCAGTCAAGGCTCCTATCACAGTCTACATGAAGTCAGGCAAAATACTGAAGCTGGGAGTCATTTAGCTGATAACTAATATATTTTTTATGAGGCAGACTGAAATAAAAGACTCCTGAGAGAGGGTAGGAAAGACTGATCAGAGGGACTAAAATTGGTCACACAAAGATTGGAAAATAGAATTCCTTATAAAACAAATAAATCATAGAAAGCCTGTGCACGTGAGAACAACACAGAAGACCAATTCCAAAAATGCACATTTTCTTAGAGGTCACCTTAATGAATTATCAATTGAAATTTTTGAAATTTAAATATTTGACCCAAGTGGAAGAAGGACAATTGCTCAAGAGAAAGAAAAACTCATCACTCTGTTAGGAGGTCCAATATCACATTAAGAAGTAATCAAGCACAGATTTGTAATAAAAAGAGAAAACAATTATTAGAATGAGGGTTTCATTTGTTTTGATGTATATGTTTTTGATTTAGGTGCTAGCGATTACCATACAATTGATCCAGTCCCACAGTTGAGTTGACATTGACTGCAGTATTCCCACATGAAGGAAAAGAGAAAATTTACAAATGTCAGATCAAATGAGTTGAGGATGAAGTGTTTTAATAGTAATATATGAGGTTTAGACACAGGTGAAGAGGTGGATTTTCTTTTATAAAAATCCCCCATTTTTAGCCTGGTGACAGTGGCTCACAGCTGTAATCTTAGCTACTCAGGAAGCTAAGATCTGAGGACTGCTGTTCAAAGCCAACTTGGGCAGGAAAGTCCCTGAGACTCATCTCCATTTAACCACCAGAAAACCAGAAGTGGCAATGTGGTTCAAAAGGTAGAGCATTCACCTTGACTTGAAGAGCTCAGGGACAGTGCCCAAGCCCAGACTTCAAGCCCCTCGACCACCACCACCACCAACAAAAGTCTCCCTTTTCTTGGACTGCCTACAGCTTTTCCTAGCATTCAACAAAGAAGACATTTTATTACCCACTACAGGTAAGTCCTATTCTAGCTGTTGCAAATAGAAAGATTTTGTATCTTATGTCAAAAGGTTCATATTTGGGGAAACAAATACAAGCAGTGGTAACTTTTTTTCCAGTCCTTGAACTCGGGACCTGGGCCCTGAACATGGTTATACTGGTAGCTTTAATGTGAGCTTGTTTGTTATTTATTGGATTACTGTCCATGACAGGAATTAGTGGGTCATAAGGGAGATCTGTTTAGTCTTTCACATAAAGTCCGTACTGCACTTTGGAATGGTTGAACAAATTTAATTTCCCACCAACAGTGTAATAGAGTTCCCATTTGGCTACATCCACCTTAGCATTTGCTATTGTCAGTTTTCTTGATAATGGCAATTCAAACTGGAGGAAGAATCTCTCTTGTAGATTTGTAGGTACCTTCTAGCTACCATGAATGAATGAATATATGAAACCTATATTGCTCGAGTGTGCATTCCTTTCTATTAGTATAATGTTCCCAAGCCTTTGATCTTCCTTAAGACTGGTGAACAGTCATCCTTTCTGATGGGTGAATAGAATTCCAGTGTGTGTGTGTGTGTGTGTGTGTGTGTGTGTGTGTAAGATGACTATAGGCCTATGAGTTCATTTCTAAGTCTTCCTTTCAACTGTAATTTTGTAATTCAATAATAAATTTGGATTGCTTTCTTTATTACATTGAAGAATATTGTAGGGATGTTGATGGGTATTGCATTGCCAATTGTTTGGGGGCAGTATTGCAGATTTCACAATGTTATTTCTTCCAACCAGAAGCATGGAAAGACTTTCCATTTCCTTGAATCTCCTTCAATTTCGCTTTTAGGCCTTTAAAGTTTTCACAATAGAGGTCCTGCACTTTTTTGTTAAATTAATTAATTCCTAGTTTTATTGTTGTTTTGTTTTGCTTAGGTTTGATTTGATTTTGAGGCTAATATATATGAGGTTGTTTTTTGGAGTTCAGCCTGGATCTTCCCATTGTTGGTAACACAGGAAAACTATTGATTCTTGTAGGTTTTATACCCTGCTTCATTGCTGAAGATTAGCATCACTTTTACTAACTTTTTTGGGGGGGGAAGCTATAGGGTCCTTTATATAAAGTATCATTTCATCTGTGAAAGGGAATAGTTTTACTCCTTTCATATTTGGATCCCTTTTATATTTTTCTCTTACCTATTGTCCTTGCTAGAAAATCCACTACTATATTGAAGAGTAGTAGAAAGAGTGGACATCCTTTTCTCATTCCTGATTTTAATGTCTTCATGCCTCCATCGTTAGGTACATGCTTATTTTCTCTTTGTCGTATACATACTCTGTATTATATTGAGGAAAGTTCCATGAGTTCCTAGCTTCTCAGACCTTTCAATCATAAAGGGGTATTGGAGTTTGTTAAAAGCTATTTCTACATCCACATAAACAATCATGTGGTTCTTGTCCTTGCTTATGCTGATGGTGTGTGTTATGTTTATTGACAGGTATATTGAATCCAGCTGTATCCTAGAATGAATACTGTTTGATCATAGCATGTTTTTTTTTGTTAATTGTTGAAGTTGGTTGGTGAGAATTGTATTGAGAAGTTATGCGTCAATGCTTATCAAAGAGCTGGGTTCATAGTTCTCTTTCTTTGATGAGTCCCTAGCTGATTTGAGGAAGAGTCTAATTCTAGCTTCATAGATTATGTTTGATAATTCCATTTCCCTTTCTATTCCATTGAAGAGTTAGACCTGAGTATTGTAAGTTCTTTGCAGGCCTTAATTTCATGGTAAATCTATTGAGTCCTAGATTTTTCTGTTATGAGAAATTGTTTATTGACATTTCATTTTCATTACTTCTTATGTATCACGTCTTGGTTCAGTTCGAGTATAGGAAAGCATCAATTACTCCAGGATTCTCCAGGTGATTGGTATATGGTTTTCAAAGTACTCTCTTATAACATTCACAATTTTGCTAATTTATGTTATGATGTCTCATTTTTTCTCTAATTTTATCTATTTGAGTGAATTCTCTTAAGAGCTGTGCCTCGTCTACTCTTAATATATTTACCTACTTCTGATCTTATATAACCAGTTCATGTTCTTCTTGATCTTCTCTCTGTAAGATATATTTGATTAACTTCTATCCTGCTGATGTGGTGGAGAGTTTGGCTTGGGACCATATTCACTGTTGGTAGTTGTTTGCCTTTAATGTTTGTTATATATCATGCCAGGCTCTTCATTTTATCATATCAACTAAGAAATTTGTGTTTATTCTGACTGTATATACTTTATAAATAATCAATCTTTTCTCTATGGCAGCTTTAAGAATCGTTTCCTTGATCATTAATGATCCTCTAATGGATTATAATGTGGTGGTGGGTTGTTCTCTTCTAGAATTCTGTGTTTGTTCTTAAGGCTTCTCTTCTCTGACTGTGCCTATCTCTTTGGATGTTTGGAATGTTCTCTGCTAGAATTCTGTAATATGTTCCCATTCATTTAGTTTCCTGCTTTTTTCTTTCTTGAGACCAATCTCCCCCAAATTTGATCTTCTAACTGAGTCGTGAAGTTGTGGCAAGATCATTTCTTATTTCTTGGATTTGTTCTAAATGATTATTTCCTCTTTCCTATTAGACCTACTTGGTCTTTGACCCCTGAGATTGTCTTCTATGTCATCTATTTGCTGTGAAGACTTTATACTTTGTTTTTGATTTCCCTGTTTTATAATTGGTCATTTTTTAGGGCTTCTATCTCTTTATAAAGCTTTGTTTTAGGTCTTGTATTGACTTTCTTTACATATTTTCTTTGGGTGGGTGGGTTGGTAGGGTTGTTTATTTAGCTGTGTCTTCTCTCATATCTTTTAACTAGGCATCCATTTTTTCCTTGGACTCCCTTGCCTTTTCAGAATTTATTTTTCTGTTTGTAGTCTCCATGAGTTATTTTGCTAAACTTTGTTTGTTCGCATCTTGTTCAATAAATTTCCTTGTAGAGGTTTTGTATCTTTCCATTAATCACATTTAAAGCCGTAAATGTAATGTATTTTGAAAACTATCTTCTAGGTCCCTAATTGTCTGTTCTAATGCCTGGTTATTTACTGTGTGAATTATACTACCTTGACATCACTTTTCTTGTATTTTTCTGATTTGCTCTGTTAACTTGGAGGATTTCTTTTGGGGGCTATATAATCTTAATAGGTGACTCTTTATGTTCTTGGTTGATTTGCCATTTGTTGGTTGGATCTTCTGTTGTGATTTGTTTTTGTGGAATTAGGTTTTTGTCTAGACCATTAAGTGTAGGAGTAGAAATCTATTGTGGTGAGATGTAGTGATGTTAATACTAGCGGTTCCAGTGACAGTTTGGGCTGCCCAATGGTATCTTGAATTGTCTCTGAGTATGGCTGTGGCTGTCTCTGATGTACACTTCTGTTCCTGCTTTTGTTTCCCATGTGGAATTTTTATTTCCACACTGCAGCTGTGCCTTTAAATATGTTGGCCAACACAGTCACAGCAGTCACCTGCCTGGCTGGACACCTTTTCATATATTTCTGTTTTCTTGTGAAGACAGTATAAACTCTTCTTTTGAATTGTATATCTATAAATAGTTATAACTGACTGGGTGTGACTTTTTAGAAGTGGAGTACCTGCTAGGACTCTAATTCTCTGTTTCATTAGAGAGCTAGGGGAATTTTATGTTGTTATTTTGCCATTGTTTTTCCAATTCCTCAGATATATTTTATATACTGTTGATTTTTTTCACATAATTTAGGATTTGTGATGGTTGTATCAGGTTATTTTTGAGGTTTTTGTTTGTGTTAGTTTGAAATAGTGATTTCAGGCTTGTATGAAGAGACATTAATAATATGAAATGTATGTTATTACATTGAAAGAAAGAGAGGAGACATTTTAACCTATTTGCTACAAGTAAATTAATATTAAGCAAAGTTAATTAAAATAATTACTTACTCTTCAGAAGATGAGAATAGTGCTCTTGAATATCTTGGAGAAAAAGACTTTAGACTCATTACAACTAAAGTCTTACATTGAAATTACTGGCTAAACTTTCTTCTTCAGAAAGGCAAAAGCTCCATTTCTTTCATATTAGTATTATAAAATCATAATATCTGCATGTTGAATTGTTTTCCTCTGCTATTTTCAATTCCATTCCTCATCCAGTAGGTATCTAGTGCTTTGAATGACCAATTCCTTAAAATACCTATATTGCTTATATTGTGATGTAAATCTCAATAATATTAATGTGAATTTATCCCTGATTCTCATGTGGAGCTACATTTATATGAAATTTATGCAGTTTCAACCAAGATACATGACTATTTCAAAGTTTTCTGTTTTAATCAATAAACCCATTCTCTTTAGAAATATGTTCTCATCTTTTATATTGCTCCAGCATACATCATGTATTATTAGTTCTTTTACTGAAATAAATATAAACTATGGAACATGAAGACAACTGCCCCCCCTTATCACTTTAAAGTAAATCCTTGGGGACTATATTATATTTAAAATTAAAAAAGTGCAATGCACTGTTTATACATTAATAATCTAATGGTTAAGTCAATTAGACACTAGAACTACCATACCACATCAAGTCAGAATTTACTTAAAGGCACCAAAATATTAGTGTTCATGAATATCACTCAGTTTTAGAAAATGAGTAGTCACAACAAAGTTTATATTATATTTCAAATTTAAAAAATGAAAATTAAACCCAGATTTGTTGTCAATATCCTGTTTCCAGGAATACATTTATTCAGCAAACAGAGAAAACAAAAATAAAGGTACGTCACATAGATGAAAGATGTAGAAGCAGACTGTTTTTCCTTAAGATGATAAGGACATGCAAACTATGTGATTTATTCAAAGATACTATAAAAATTTATAAGAGGATTTGTGATCAGAAGTGATGGGTAAACAAATAGCTGGAAAACTGTATATGTAAATTGAGCTTTCAATATAGGCTAAGTTTACAATAAAAATGATCCAACAGACGATGATTTTATATCTTTAACACACATCCAGTATTCCACATTTTCCCACATACGCCTGTCCTCTTACCTCAGTTCCTGATCAATAGTATTCTAATTTCATGATGTTAATTCCTATTAATATAACAAAGTGGGGGTTTTTTGGTTTCTAGATCCAATAAATTTTAGTATTTCCGAATAATAGTATGAATTCATGGAGTTTGACTTGAATGTCAAGTTTGAGGATACTCTATTCAGGGTATTATTAATTGGCCTGAAGCAGCCAGGTACATACTATGAATACATAAACACAGCATACTAAAAGCAGGGGACTTGATTTCAGAGTAAGATGCAGGTGCAGGCAAGGTCCTGAAAAAAATGAAAAACCAATGGAGCAAACATCAATCAATTATCGTTACCAAGGAATTGAACTGTTCTCTTATGTGCCTGGGTGGCAGCTGTGTGTGTGTGTGTGTGTGTGTGTGTGTGTGTGTGTGTGTGTGTGTGTGTCTGTGTGTCTGTGTCTGTGTCTGTGTGTCTGTCTGTTTGTTTCTGTGTCTGTGTGAGTGCTTTTATGGAGAGAGAATTTAAGTGTGAATTCCATATTTACAGCCCATAGAGCATTACTTGTTAGGGAGAAGGTGCTCATATCAAAGTTCTGATACTACTGTCATCACTTTTTACTTTGAAAAACACTTGCTTAATCCTACTTAAAAAGAGAAAAGTAAACTAACATCTTACATGATTGTTTTGACAATTGATTGGTTTATTGAAGGCCAAAGGGAGGAATTGCAGAGTAATATAATCTTTTTCCTCTCTCCTGAATATTACCCAGCAATAGCAGTGATTTCAGGAGTCTCCTGCTATGTACTCACGGCTGACTTACTAATATGCTTAATAATATGAAACATATGATAGAGAAATAGATCAGCCAGCAAACACAAAGAACTAGTGATGAGACCGAACTTTTGAGCAGGGTTGGCACATCTTTTAGGAATGTAATCCCTTCATATGAACTTCAAATTTTGTGGATTTCTCTGTGTGATTAAAAGGTTAGAAAGTGCTGTAGAAATGAGAATTCCTGTTCAGCCAAGTAGAAATTGCTCATGATCCCATCCTCAGGTTACAAATTTCCATTTCATAAAGAATCTCTTTTAGAGTGTTTTCTTTTAATATACTTCAACACCTCATCCTTCCCTGTGGGAGATAGGAAGAAAGATAATTTTGTTTGAATATTATCTTATGTAAGTTAGTGTGCATGGGCATGATTTGTATGAAGTTAGTATTAACTGTAAACAGGAATCATGTCACAACAAAAATATAATTAAAATCACATAACAAGATTACCAGTCATAGCATTTTCTTCATGAAAACATACATTAGATTAGTTGCAGAATTTCTATTTTGAGATAAACTTTATATGAAAGCATAATGCACTTTAACTAAGGGCTGAAATATTTTATTAAAAATATATTTCTTAGAGATATTTTTGCTGCATAATTTTAAGAAGAAAATGGTCCCAAAGTAATCATTTTTCTTAGTATGTTCCTGTTTCCATATGATTAACCTCTAAATTAGAAATCCAGATATATGATTTGATTTAATTTAACCACAAATATTATTGAGTATAAGGACCTTCTACTCTCTATATTCTTCACACTATGATCATTAAATATGGTTAGTTTGAAATAATTAGTCTCTGTGTGAACTATGTTAATATTATTTACAATATGAGTGAAATGTTTAAAAAGTAGTATTTATTATAGTTTAATTGCTCTGAAGAGAAAATGAATGATATAATCAAAGGCTAAAAATGATTAGATTTAATATTTAGAATTCAGGACATGTTTTTGACCACACTGCTTACTGGAGCCTTCACAACAACCTGAGATAATTTATATTAATGAAGCAAAAAATCCCACATGTTAGACATTTGTGAATAGAAAAACCATATCATTCTGAATATATAGATCTACATAACAAACATAGAAGATTTAGCGTATAAATACCTGTATATACTAGTACATTTAATTGCAGGGAAAGTACTTGTACTGAAAGGAGATAAAATTGCATTTATTTTGAAAAAGTAGACCTAAGTATTCATTTGAATAAAAGATAATGTTTAAAACATCACTCATTCAAGAAATAAGATGTACAGTTAGTTGTTTTTCATGCCAATTATTATCTCTAAACTTAGAAAAACTAGATTTGTAAACTGAAAGCAGTGCTTTGTCGGGAAAGAGACATTTAGTTTCTTAAAAGTCATGACTATTTTTTCTCAAACAATTGCTAAGTAACTGATTTACATTTTTATCATGGAATCTTTTTGATATATTTTCATTGATTAAATTAAATAATTGGCTAATAATAAATTAAATTATGCATGAACAAAGTTTATCTAACATAATTATTTTATTCACAAGACATATCATGGCTCTCTTAACACTAGAAGGCAGTATGTTATTTACTTATTAATTTTTAGTTATTTTGTTAATGGTTATTAATTGTTAGAAGAGGCAGTTTCTTTATGCTCTTTCCAAAATATATTTAATGCATTTGATTGTACTCCCTGTATTTCCTTTTCATTATTCCTTCCTCTAAAGATCTTCTGTTTTTCACATCAAATTACATCTTCATATATGCACATATAAGCTAATTTGGAAGATTTAAGGTGAACTGCAACTTAATTCAAGATGTGCAGTGGATTAACGATGAATAAAAACTTCAATATTTTGTTAATTTCTGAATTACTATATAATATATATAATATAATTACTATTATGGTTAGGTTTAGGATCACAGACAGAATTATAATTAGGGTTAGAGAAAAGAAAATTTAGGTTCAACACAAGATGACCTATTGCAACAATGATACTCACAGCACACTATATTGAAAATGAAATTTACACCAAGGGGAGGGAGGAGTTATAGTGGGAGACCAACAAAGAACAAGGCAACAATGTTCAACAAGAAATGGACTCATTACCTTACACATGTAACTGTAATCCCTCAGTAAGCCTCTTTACAATAAAATAAACTTAAAAAATAAAGTAAAACAACACCTGACAGGAAATAGATAAACACTTTAAAATTTTTAGTTTCAAAGTGCAAATAAAATTTAGGCCTACATGCCTAGCAAGAGTTAGGATAAATGTGAAATAGAGGCTTGCTATTAACATTATGATTCAATTATCTGTAGGTTTAAGATTAGGAATGGGTTAAATGTTAAGTAAATCTGAACTTATTTTAAGTTCTAGGAATTCAGGAAAAGCAGGGATAATGGAAGTACAGTGTATTTCATAATATCAAGATTTGAGATCAATCGGTATAATGATTCCTGTTATGGAACAAGATAGATTCAGAGTTAAGAGTGAGAAAATCTGTAGGGTTTAGGAAAACCTGCAATTTATGTGAAGAATTACAAGTGGAATTTCAGCTAGGATGACACAGCAAGGATTTTACATAAATTTTAGAATTGGGATACCATTAGTGTCAAAGTTATCATTAGGATTCTAGACATGGTTATGGTTAGAGTGTAGGAGAAAAAAATGATGCTCAAATTGTAGGTAAATTTTAGAATAAGCATGGTAAGAATTAGAATGAATGTGAACTAGAGTATTGCTATTAATATTAGAATCTACTTACAATTAGTCGTATGGTTATACTCAATGTTCCAGTTAAGAAAGATTAAGTTTAGGGTTAGAAAATGACTAAGATATTGGGAAAAAATTGAAGCTTATGTTTGGAAGGTTTATTTTAATGAAGTTAGGATGAGTGAAAATTAGTTTACCTGTGTTAATGTTAGTATTGACATATAATTTTACTAAGATTAAGGTCAGTATTTTGTTCTGATTGTGATTAGTGTTATGAATAGGAAAGTTTTTACTATAAAATTCAGTTTCTAATCCAGGCACCAGTGGCTCTCGCCTGTAATACTATCTACTCAAGAGGCTGAGATCTGAGGATCACAGTTTAAAGCCAGACCTGGCAAGGAAAATCCATGAGATTCTTATCTTCAATAAACCACTAGAAAACCGGAAGTGGCGCTGTGACTCAAGGGGTAGAGTGCTTGCCTTGAGCTGAAGAGCTGAGGGATAGCGCCAAAGCCCAGAGTACAAACCCGATGACCGACCATAAAAAGAAAATTCAGTTTTCACTAACAAGTAGAAGCAAAAATGTGACACTGAATAGTAACTAGAGCATTATCATTAAATTTATTTCTCAGTGATAATTCTTGTAGTGATTAATGGGAGTTTTCCAGCCAAGTTTAGGTTGAGAATTAGCATTAAGTAATGGACAAGATGGTAAGTAAATCTGAAACTGTTTTAGGGAACAGTGGTTCAGGAAAAGGTAAAATCAATGGAAACTACAGTGTCTTTTCTGATAAGAAAATGTGAGGAAAAGTAATATAATGGATCATATTAGGGAACAAGATCACTTCAGAAGTAGAATCAGGAAATTTTTGGGAATAAGGGCAAACTGGAACTCATTTCCAGAGGGAAAACTGGAGTATTCATTAGAATGAATAAAAACTAGAGTCTTTTTCTTAAACATTAGAATTGTACTATCATTATGGTGAAAGTTAGGTTTCAGTTCCAGCTGGGGTTAGTATTAGTATTAGGGAAATGGAAAATTTAGGGTCAAACTGAAAGTAAATCTTTGAATAACAAGTCAAGTTAGAATTTGGATGTATGTGAAATAGGAAACTGCTAATAATGTTAGGATTAGGGTATGATTAGTGTGAGGTTATCCTGAATGTTCCAGTTAGGGTTCGGGTTAGAAAAATGGCAAGATATTGACTAAAACTATGAATTACTTTAAGAAAGATGAGCTGAATCAAAGATAGGATGAATAAAAACTTATGTATTTGTGTGGCCTTTAGAATCCAAAGGCAATTGGTTCTAGAGTTAGGGTTACTTTTCTAATTTATGAACTAATGAAGTAAAGGCACAAGTCTTTCTTTCTTATAAACCAAGACAGTCACGATTTTGGGGAACAAACTCAATTTTCTACATGAAAATAGGTCTTAAAATATTTTCCAACCAGGATTAAATAATAGTAAACAGGATGTCATTTGTTAAAATTAGGTAAGTTAATAATGCAACTTTCAAAAATATCCAAACCCATAGTCTAGAAACTCAAGCATGTTATTGGGAAAAGAGATATTTTACTTCCTCTAGCAGGGAAATTCTGTGTGTGTGTGTGTGTGTGTGTGTGTGTGTGTGTGTGTGTGTGTGTGTGTGTGCACCTACCACAGGTCTTCAACTCAGGTCTGGGTCCTGTCATCAGCTTATTCTGTGCAAGGAAGGCACTAAACCACGTAGCCACAGGTCTTCTTATGGCTTTTTAGTAATTAATTTGAGATACATATCTTATGGATTTTCCTGTCTGGACTTAATCTTCTGATCCCCAACAATCCTTGCGTTAGTGTTACTGTGGTGCTACCACAAAGTGACAGTTCACTAAACTGGGAGCAATATGGAAGTACTTGTGCAAGATACAAAGTAACCAGTTCATTAATTTGGTAGCAACAGAGGATCACATTAGATTGCCTTCAAACACATTGTTTCTGATGAGTTTATCTGAAGCCATAATCAAACCTATTAGCCTCACTGTAAGAAGTAGCACATATTTGTGGTGTAGAATATGTACAATGAATTAAATCCTGAATCAAAAGTGTTTGCTGGGTTTGCTTTTTAAAAACAAATCAGAAAAAGAGTGTAATTGAAGTGAAGTCCAGACTGGAGGAATGTAGCGAGCAGCAGAGCAACTGCTTAGCGTGAGTCCAACCCACAGGACCATAAAGAAGAAGTAGAAGAAAGTGAAAGTGTAGGAGAAATAGGAAAGGAAAGGAGGAGGAAGGGGTAAGAGCAGAGGAAGTGCATAGCAGGAGAGAGAAGAGGAGGGGACAGGGAAAATGTAGAGGATAGGAGAGAAGGAAGAAGGAAACAGGACCTGGGGGAAGAGCCGCAAGAGGGTAGACAGGAGGAGGAAGATAAATGCAATATAACAACAAGAATTTTTGGAAAACATTTTGCATAAGTGATCTGCATGTGCCTGGCAGGATTATTTTCTAATCAGAGAGAGAGCTAGCAGAGTGACAATATGGGTGATACCTATTTCTTGGTCATTGTATTCTCTTTCTTCAGAGAGGAGTTCAGAAGAAATCCTGAGTTTGGTGTTTTATAGATATTCTTCAGGATTTCTTTTTCATGAATCTAACATGGGAAAGAACTAAATGCAACTTCCCTTAATTAAAGAAAGAATAGAAGCTATTTTAATTTGTATTACTGTGCATGAAGAAATCCTGGAGATTTCTGGTTAACACAAAGGGCCCCATGCAAAAATATAGGACAAGAGGAAAGTAAAACTGTTTTTAAAGTATAATAGGTCATCATTGGTGAAAAGTTTTAGTGCAGCCCCACGGCCAACCAAAAAAAACAAAGTTTTAATGGATATTTTTTCCTTTTTTTGCCAGTTGTTCAGTGCTGCAGCAAAGCTGTGCCCTAGAGCCCTTTCCAAATCACCACGTTAACCACCATTTCTGTAGTCCCTGTGGGTGTGACTGCCTCCTCAGGTCAGCCATTGAGAAGTGGGGCCCCCTCCCATGTGGCAGATGTGCAGTGAGGAGATGTGTGTGCATGCTCCCTAGCATTGCCAGATGAGCATTGCTCACCCTACCGACCTCTCATCCCAGTCTCAGTTGCTCCATTTCACCCAGGAGCTGGCATCCATGGAGCTAGAATTGAGTCCACTGCTGCCCTCTCCTCCTCCAGCTCGGCTGGTACTGGTTTGCAGTGGTCCTGGGTGCAAGTGTAATCCCAGAGAGACACCGTTCTAGGATCACTGCCTGCCCCCATGGGTGTGGGGTTGGGGGGACACCATGTGTCTACAGAGCGCAGCCCATGGGAGAAGGAAGGCTAGGCATGTAATCCACCCCCTTGGGGCCAGGCAGCCCAGCCTTGGTTCACCTCATCAGTCTTTAAGGTGGTCTGTGGATTAGAGCCATGTGCTGTCCCCTCTGCAAGTGGGCTTGTGAAAGCTGCTGCAGCTCAGCAACCTGGAGCCCCTTCAGCATCCCCGTGGACCTCCATTTGCTTATCTCTGTGGACTCAGGTACAGGGCCATCCCTACATATACCCATCAGTGCCAGAGGAGCCTGGACTTGCAATGCACCAGCTGCAGCACCAGGGGCCCAAAGCTCCTTTGGCTTCACTTTGTCATCCTTCTGGTAGACATGGGTCCAGCTCTGGGTGCCATTCTGGGGATGCTCCATTTGGAGGCAATGGGCACACCTCCTACCCATGTTGGGCTCCAAATCAGTGCAATGGGTCTGGCCTTGGCAGTGTAGGCTGCACAGATTGAAGGTAGGGTTTGGGGTCTCCCCTGCCTTCCCTCCTGGCTTTGGCACCTGAGGCTGGGTAGATTGGTTTGGTCACTCTGGAGCTTTGTTGTCTGCAGCCCACCACAACAAGTGCTGCCCCTTTTGCAGCAGCAATGTCCTGTCCTCGACCCCTTCAGTGTCACCACACGGACCTCTGATAGGTCTACATGGGCTGGGTGTGGGTGTCACCCCAGGACTCCCATTATGAAGTGCCAGTCCCCTTCATGGTACTGGAAGCAAGAGGTGCCACATATAATTTCTACTTCCTATCATTTTCCTTCTCTGAGATAAACAGAACTGGGAGATATAAATAAGTTTTATTAAAACAAAATATATAACTTATATCACTTCAACCTGTTAAACCACTGTAGTATTTTTTATCCAGTAGGAATTCTTTTTGTAATTACTTATTTTACTTTTGAGTGTAACTAATGTAATATATTTTGTGTGTAATTTACTATTCTAGTATAATTTCATTTGCACTACTTACATACTTTTTTTTTTAATTCTGAGATTTAATAATGTGGTTTTTGGATAAGAGTTTTGTTGTACTTTTATTTCAGATTGCCATAGTGGCCTTGTAAATACAAACAATAAAATCCATTCTTGCTATTATGAAGTCCAATGATTTTGGAGACTACAGACTCAAGAATATAGCATTATATATCATACAGTAATGTGTATCACTTTGTTTAAAACTGCTCCATAATATAATTAGTAATTTAGGTGTAAGCCACTTCATCTTGCATGCTGGTCCCTTTGGTGAAGTAGGACCCTAGTGTCAGCTTTCCCAACTCAGGCCCTTGTGGGCACCTCTCTGGGACTGTGGGAGAATATCAGGGTGTAACTGCTGTTGGGCTAGAGCAGCTACCCGGCAGCTGCTGCATGAATGACACAGTGCCACTGACTCACATGTAGCACCCACCTGCCCCTTGGGCATGGGCTCTGAGGATCAGCCCCTGGGAGCACACACGCACCGTGGGGCGGTGACTGCCCACCTAGGAAAGAGTGAAGACCAAACAGAAGCCACATTCAGATCGGCTTGTACAGTATTTATTCTCCATAGAGCAGGGAACAATTCTTCTCCACTGTGGGGAGAAAACAAGAAAGACAGGCCCAGGCAGGGTGAAGCTAACTTTTGTACTCAGGCTGACAATGAAACTTTCCTCCATGCATTCTCCAGCAGGTTCAGGAACCCCTTCCATGTTCCTTGTCTATGGAGTAGATGTCAGGGACACTCACGTCTAGTACACCTAGCTGCTCTTTTGGGTTTGTTTGTTAATTAATATAGAGAGCCCCTCCCTTAGACAGCAGAGTTATATTCTGGGTTTTGTAAGACGTCCTGCATCTAAGCATTGCCATGTTTGGTTTTTGTATTTTTTCTTGTAAATTCATTGTGAAATTTGTGTCTTAGGAGTTGAGATTAAAGAGAAGTTGAAGAGGAGTAGAAAGAGCAGACATTTTTATCTCATTCCTGAATTTATAAGAAATGGCTTTAACTTTTCAATAGTAAGTATAATGCTGGCTGCAGGTTTGTCAATCCTTAGCAGAAAGAACAGCACTGGAGCAATATTAGTTCCAAATTTAAAACTCTACTAAAAAGCCATAGTAATATGAACAGCTTGGTACTGGCACAAGAACAGATCTGAGGACCAATGGAATAGGACTGAAGACTCAGAAATGAACCCACTGATTTATAGCCAGCTAATTTTTGACAAGGGAGCTAAAAAACCTAGAATGGAAGAAAGACAGCCTTTTGAGTAAATGGTGTTGGCAAAATTGGTTAAACACCTGCAGAAAACTAAAGCTAGATCCGTATATATCATCCTACACAAGAATCAACTCCAAATGGATCAGAGACCTCAAAATAAAAGCAGACACCGTGAAAACATTACATGAAGGAATAGGAGAAACTCTAGGGCTCTTTTGCATAGGCTAAAATATTCTTAATAGAGAACCAGAAACAAAAGAAATCAAAGAAAGGTTGGAGAACTGGGATTGCATGAAACAGCAAAGCTTCTGCAAGGCAAAGGTCATAGCTCACAAGATCAATAGAAAGCCCACTTACAGGGAGAAGAGCTTCATGAGTTATAAAACAGACAAGTCTTATATCTAAAATATACTTAGGATTCAAAAACTTAAATCCCCAACAACATATCATCAATGGAAAAACTTCCCAATAACTACACGTGCTAAAGACTTAAAAAGAAACTTCTTTGAAGAGGAAATAAAAATGTCCATTAGACACATGAAGAAATGCTCAACTTTTCTAGTCACAAAAGAAATGCAAATCAAAACTGAGATTGCTCCTCACTCCAGTTAGAATAGCTATAATCAAGAAATGTCATAACGACAGATGCTGGAGGGGATGTGGCTAAAAGGGAACCCTATTGCATTGTTGGTGGGAGTGTAAACTTGTTTAACCACTTTGGAAAGCAGTGTGAAAGTTCTTCAAAAGACTCCACGTAGAGCCCCCATTATGACACAGCAATTCCACTTTTGGGCATTTACCCAAATGATCACAAAGAAGGTCATACCAAAGCTACCAGCACAACCATATTTATTGCTGTATTATTCACCATAGCTATGATATGGAACCAACTCTGATGCCCTTAAGTAGATGAATGGATCAAGGAAATGTGGTACACACACACACACACACACACACACACACACACACACACACACACACACACACACGTAATGGAATTCTATGCCTCCATCAGAAAGAATGACATTGCCCCATTTGTTAGGAAATGGTAAGACTTGGTAAAAATTATATTAAGTGAAGTAAGCCAGACCCAAAGAAACATAGGTCCCACTGTTTACCTTGTTTTTCCCTTGTTTGCAAGGACTAGTCTAGAACAAGCAGAGAAGATCAAAGGCTAGATAGATATGAACATATAAGAGGTGTTAAGCGAAATGTACCCCAAGTCAAAGACAAAAACGGTTTTTACTTTCTTGCTTTTGTTTTTAATATACTTATCATGCACTATGTGATTCTGTTGTAGGTTCATCCCCCCACATATAACCCCTGTTTTCACTGTATTTGATTCCAGTGTTCTGCATCTTATATACATTTTTTGTAATTGGAGAGTGGAAGGGATATAGCAGAATGCTGAAATGGGGATGCAGGGTGACCCAATGTGACGATGAGATGTACAGGACACTGTGGAAAATGAATTTACAATGTCAGGATAGGGTGGAGGAGGGAGGAGTTGGACATGTGGTGAGGGAAAAGATGATAGGGGAAAAACAAAGGAGGAGGTAACAATGCTCGATAGGAAATGTACTCATTACCTAGTCATGTAACTGTAAGCCCTCTGTACAGTATTTTTACAATAAAAATATATTTAAAAATCTCTGCCTGGTGTAGATTTCCAGTGCTGCCCTCGACATTTCATTTTGCCTTTTCTGGCTGTGGTTAAGTCTACATATCCAGTGGATCAGTAGTCTTCAAGGAATCTTGGTCCTGAAGTGGGACTTGGATTGTCCAGTGGTGTTTGGAACCATACCAAGGACAAGACAAAACCACTTCCATGGCATGGCTTCTTCATTCCCCATGCAACTAGGATTGCAAGCAGAATTTCTCTGAATTTGACTCCAGAAACAAATTACGGAACCAAAAGGCAAACCACCAAACACTTCTCTCCTCATCCCATTCCTTACTTTCTAACTCCTTGGGAAAGTAGAAAATAATTTTGCAGGTTTTGTCAAACACAAAAATTGCCCACGACCTCCCCTGTTAAACTAGGTTACAAGTCACTAACTAAGTCATGTAAACGGATAATGCCATATTCTTTATTCTGGACAACATCCTCAGGTTGTTTGATGCTTTAATTTTTTATTATTGTTGTTGTTGTTGGAAGGCGGGCCTGAACTCTGGGTCTGGGCTCTGTCCTTGAGCTGTTCAACTCAAGGTTAGAGCACTACCACTTGAGCCACAGCGCCAATTCCACATTTTTCTGCTTATGTGGTGCTGAGGAATTGAACCCAGGACCTCATGTATACAAGACAATCACTCTACCACTGAGTCTCCTTCCTAGCCCTAATGCTTTAATTCTTTAAAATTTCTTTTTGTCAGTCATAGGGCTTGAACTCAGGGCCTGGGTATTAACATAACTCTGAGTTCTTCAGCTCAAGGGGAGCCCTTTACCAATTGAGCCACAGTGCCACTTCCTGTTGGGAGATAAATGTCTCACAGACTTTCCTCCAAGGGTGTGCTTTGAACGGTGAATTTTTAAATTATATTTCTTCAAGTTGTTTATTGGTGCGTTACAGTTTTTCTGAAATTTAAAGTTTGCTGTAAACATTTGTCTTCAAGTAATCCAACAGCATTAAATATTACATTTAGAAGCTATCCTGTAGCACATCCATTTTGAAATTATTATGTTAAGATGAAATTCTTATTCTTTGTAGAAACAACCCATTAAAGTCCAAATGGGAAATATGCTAATTTCAGCAGCCTTGAGTCTCCTTCCACTTTTTTTTTTTCTCTCCAGTATCTTTTCTTTTTTTGGAACAAGTGTCATGGACTGTCCAACCATTCAAAAGGAGGCTCATTCCATTAATTTAGTAGAAAAAGAATCCAGGATGCCTGCATCTCAAGGCTACTTTGATTAAAATGTTAATCTGATAATTCATGCCAGTGAATTTTCAAAGTCATTTTGATAATTTTTTTACACCACTCATTAAAGAAGTTCCAAAAAGCAAGAATCAAAAATCATGTTCTGCTTTCTAAAGTTTAAGAAGCTAGTAATTCAACAAAACAATTCTTTTCTTCCAAGATTCCATGGTGAAGAATTTCTCTTTTATCATAGCCCTTACCACTGACCCCTTACCTTCAAACTTGTAGCTTTATTCAGTTTTCTTGTTCCAGCCTTCATTTTGTTACTAGCCTCAGTAATCTCCTTATGGTATTTTACAATGAAATTCCATTTGTTGTTAGAGAGCTCAATTCATATTGCCAAAGGCAGAATTATGAGCATATCATAGAGCATAAAATATTGAGTATCATTAATGTGATCATATGCAACTATTCCATAAATCAATATAAGTACCACATAAATGTGCATCTTCATATGCTTTTTAAAATGGAAAGGAGTTACATATCTATATCATAAAATAATTCAGCTCACTAATAGAAGAGAATAAGCTAAGCATTTTTTATCATCTCTAATATTCTTTGTAAAATTTTCTTTTCTCATTAACTATCACCTTAGGGCCTGCTTTTCCTAGCACCAAGATATAAGTTGATGTCCTTGGATTTTAGTCACCTCTTAGTAACTTGCCTTCCAACACCAGTTATTCCCTCATGTAAAATACCTGAGGAATAACTTTTCATATTGTGCCTGCAAGAGGTGGACCCAAGTCGACTGTCTGTGCCCACTCTTGCTTTGCTTTGTTTGGGAGTGGAGTGGCAGAGACAGTGGTGTCAGGTATCAGGTGGTTGGATCCATGGTGTTAAGAATTGTGGGTACCAGAAAAGAGTAGCAGAGAGTAGAATACTAGGGAAAGGGTAATTGTGACTGTAATTGCTGAGTTGCAGTGGCAGAAATTGGGTAACACCAACAGCTTTACAGGGGTTGGCGTAGCTAATACAGGCATCCAGAACAGTTTATCAGGGACAAAGAATCATAGACAAAATGAAAGATAAAAGTTGTGAGGGATTGTGGGGAACAACAGGGTAACAAGGTCATGGTTGTGCAAACTGGGTACCCAGTACTAGGGTAGAAGTAATTGGCATGGTGGATTAATGTGGTGCAGAGCTCTGGGTTTGACTCTCCAGTTTTGGCTGTTAGATCTTTAGGGAACTACCTCTATCAGCTCATTATCAGTTGTTGTGTTCAGGCACATACCATCTATAAATGTCTACTCCAAGTAGATTGCATTCTTTGACACCAGCTCTAGGATCTTTGCCCTAAGCATCCTGAGAGACCACACTTCACAATGCTGCAGAACAAGCTCCACAAAGTGAGCTGCTATCACTTCATACAACTCTTGCTGCTCCTCTCCAATGTCAATTATCATGGTAGGGAGGGATCTGAGTTGTGCTCAGCAGCAATGCTCTGGGAAGCTATCAATTCTTACCCTGGCATTCTGGAAGATCCCTAGAATTGGTAAAGAGCACTTGCTGGTGCTCTTCCAACTTCTCTCTGAATACCGAGACTATTGTACCTCAGATGGGTTACTTTGATATCCAGGTGGCCTCAAACTTGCTCTATCTTCTCCCTCGAGGTTCTCATTAGCTTCAGTTGCCTTTCCTTTTCCCTCCAAGTAGTTTGCTTCATCTCCACATCCTTTGAACTCTGCTTCATATCAACCTGTGGCTTCCACACCAAGCCCTTCCACTTTCTCATCTACCTCTCTAGCTGTGAATCTGGCAAAAAAAGCTACATGTAACTTCTGTATCTCTTTATCAAGATTTTAGCTGGAATCCCAAGTGGTACTAGCAAACTGAGAACATGGGGAGCATCTTAAATACTCCCCTGGCATTCACTGCTCATTGAGAAAGATGTGAAAGTGTTGTGGTCAGTATCTCCTTTTCCATTTCTGGTTCAACAGAATAAAGTGAAGTCACAATGGATCTACCAGGCAGCTGCGATGTCAGCAAGTGAACCAACCAAATATAATTTAATGAGGGGATACTTATCAAATGTAGTAGTGTAAATGCACATATTTGTAGGACACTACTAAGGGCTTTCATCAAACTAGTTAATTTCCAAAATGGTAGACCAATCTTAGACTCTCCCTTAGATCTTCCTGTTCTGAAGTCCCTGAGGAGTTTTACATACAACTCAGACCTAGTAACATGTGTAAATAGAAAAGTGTGTATGGATTAGTATTCTGAAGGTGTGATATGATCTTGTCATGACTACCATGAAATCAATGTCCTTTCTCTATCCTTCACAACATCTCTTTATTTGGCATAACTGGCAGATTTCTTAGTGTGTTGTTTTTTCCTGCTAGTTCAGTGCACAGGTTAAAACATTAAGCATGCCAAACCATGGGTTTCCATTGCCTAGCAGACATTTTGCATCCTAGGACCTCCCTTCCAGGTAACTCTCTTCTTGGGCCCTCATATGCATATGCTCACAGAAGAGAATATATCACAAACCAGGGAACATAGTTGCTCAATGATGATTAGCTCACACAGAGACTCAAGCAGTTTGGGTCTGGAGCCTTTCTGAGAGGCCTTGGACTAGGTACTGGGGGCAACATTGACAGAAATTCCTCAGAGCAATACCACTGACAGCAAGTGAGTCCTGACATTACTAGTCCTACCTAGGATATGAACACATGAACAAACCCTGTTTAGCCTATTGAACAGTGCCCCCATCAATGAAATCATTTTGAGTGTAGGAGAAAATCTCCATTTGTAAAGCAGTACACATAAGAAACACATGATGCCCCACACTCAAAAGCTCCAGTAGAACAGAGTGTAAGGCTGTGTACACAGTTGGGAAATAGGATTCTAAGGGGTGGGAAGGGATGATTTTAGAGAGCAAACTTAGAAGTAATTATAAGTTTCTGAATACTCTTACCTAACTATCTCCGGCCCCTCAGATCCAATTCAAGAAATAATGGAGTTTATGATCACAAAATAAAGTTTTTAATCCCAGGGACAAACTCTAGATGTAAGAACATCTTCCCAGATGCCCCTGATGTAAAGAGTCAGAAAGGCAAAGGGGAAGGGCGCCCAATGCTCAGGAATATAAGTGGAGCTTACAAGCCACTGCAGTCTCTGATTTTCTTTCTTTTTTATAGTGAAAAAACTGTACAGAGGGGTTACAATTACATGGGCAAGATAGTGAGTACATTTCTTATCAAGCATTATAGCCTGCTCCTTTGTTTACCCTTCCCATCCCTTCCCAGCCTCTCCCATCCCCCAATCCAACCTAACCCACCAAAGTTGTAAAGTTCGTTTTCGACATGACCACTTGTACTTCTCATTGTTGCAACGGGTCCACCTGTATCCTTATTTAAACAACTTGCTCTTCCCCTTCCCCTCCACAAATTATACCGACATCAAATATAGTGAAAGCAGGGGTTATAATGTGGGGGAGGGACATACAAAGCAACAAAGAAATAATCTTATAAATGCGTTAGAAACAAATGCATGAAAGAAAAAAAAACATTTAAATACATATCTTAGGGTTCATTTCCGTAACATCACCTTATCTGAACTTTTCTGCTTGACTCATACATATACTAGATATTACAAATAAGGGAAACCATGGGACCTATGTTTCTTTGGGCTTGGCTTACTTCACTTTATATAATTGTTTCCAAGTGTTTCCATTTCCTAACAAATGGAGCAATGTCATTCTTTCTGATGGAGGCATAGAATTCCATTGTGTATATATACCACATTTTTTGATCCATTCATCTACTGAGGGGCATCTGGGTTGGTTCCATATCTTACTTATGGTAAATAATGCTGCAATAAATATAGTTGTGCTGTTAGCTTTAGTGTGGTCTTGTTTGTAAACATTTGGGTAAATGCCCAAAAGTGGAATTGCTGGGTCATAGGGGAGCTCTATGTGGAGTCTTTGGAGGAAACTCCATACTACTTTCCAAAGTGGTTGAACAAGTTTACAGGCCCACTAACAATGAAGTAAGGTTCCCTTCTGTCCATACCCCCTCCAGCATCTGTTGTTATTAGAGTTCTTGATTTTTGCCATTCTAACTGGAGTGAGGTGGTATATCAATGTTGTTCTGATTTGCATTTCTTTTATGGCTAGGGAGGTTGAGCATTTCTTCATGTGTCTATTGGCCATCCTTCTTTCTTCTTCAGAGTAGTTTCTCTTTAAGTCTTTAGCCCACTTATTTATTGGGAAGTTGTTTCTTTGAGGATTTGTTGTTGGGGGATTTAATTTTTTGAGTTCCAAGTATGTTTTAGATATGAGACCCTTGTCCGTTGTAGGGCTAGTGAAGATCTTCTCCCAATCCGTACGCTTTCTATTCATCTTGCTAGCTAGGTCCTTTGCCATGCAGAAGCTCTGCAACTTCTTGCAATCCCATTTGTCCAACCTTTCTTTGATTTATTGTGTTTCCCGTTCTCCATTAATAAAATTTCGGCCTGTGCCAAGGAGACCTAGGGTTTCTCATATTCCATCTTATAATGTTTACAGATTGTCTGCTTTGACTTCCAGGTGTTTCATCCATTCGGAGTTGATTCTGTTGCAGGGTGATATATAAGGATCTAGCATTAGTTTTCTACAAGTAGTTAACCAATTTAGCCAGCACCATTTACTGAAGAGGCTGTCTTTCTTCCATTCCATTTTTTAGGTCACTTATCGAAGATTAGATGGCTATGGGTCTGTAGGTTCATTTCTGGGATTTCAATTCTATTCCATTGGTCCTGAGGTCTGTGCCAGTATCAAGCTGTTTTGATTACTATGGCTTTATAGTAGAGTTTGAAATTTGGTATTGATATTCCTCCAGCAGTGTTCTTTCCATTGAGGAGCGTTTTTGCTATTTGGAGTCTTTTATTGTTCCATATGAATTTTTGGATTGTCTCTTCTATTTCCTTGAAGAATGAGGTTGGAATTTTGATAGGTATCCCATTGAATTTGTAGATACCCTTGGGAAGCATTGCGATTTTCATGATGTTAGTCTTTCCAATCCAGGAGCATGGGAGTTTTTGCCATTTTCTAAGTACTGTTTTGATTTCCATTTTCAAGTTTTTAAAGTTTTCATCATAGAGGTCCTTCACATTTTTGGTTAAGTTAATTCCTAGGTATTTTATTTTTTTGTGGGGCTATTACGAATGGAGTTTCTTTCCTAATTTCAGCCACACTTTTCTCATTGTTGGCATACAGAAAAGCCATTGATTTTGGGGGGTTAACTTTATACCCTGCTATTTTGCCAAAGTTTTGAATCCGCTTGAGTAATTTTGGAGTGGAGTCTATGGGATTCTTTTCATACAAGATCATGTCATCTGCAAAGAGGGAGACTTTTATTTCTTCTTTCCCTATTTGGATATACTTTGTGTTTGCATTTTGTCTTATTGCTGTAGCTAGGCATTCTAAAACTAGATTGAAGATAAGTGGAGAGAGTGGACTTCCTTCTCTTGTTCCTGAGTTAAGAGTAAATGGTTTTAATTTTTCACCATTAAGTATAATGCTGGCTGTAGGTTTGTCAAATACAGTCTTTATTGTATTGAGAAATGGTCCATAGATTCCTAATTTTTCCAAAACCTTCATCACAAAGGGGTGTTGGATCTTGTCAAATGTTTTTTCTGCATCTATTGAGATAACCATGTGGTTCTTACCTTTGCTCCTGTTGATATGATAAATAATATTAATTGATTTGCTTATATTGAACCAGCTTTGCATCCCTGAAATCAATGCTGTTTGATCGTAATGTATAATTTTTTTGGATGAATTGTTGAAGTCGATTGGCCAACATTTTGTTGAGACGTTTTGCATCAAGGTTCATCAAAGAAATCAGTCTATAGTTCTCTTTCGTTGATGAGTCCCTCCCTGGTTTTGGGATGAGGGTTATGATGGCTTCAAAGAATGTGTCCAATAGTGAACTTTCTCTTTAAATTTCATTGAAGAGTTGGAGGAGTGTGAGCTCTGCTTTGAAGGCCTTGTAGAATTCCGCTATAAAACCATCTCATCCTGCACTTTGCTTAGCTGGGAGGTCTCTTATTGCTATTTCTATTTCAATGCTTGGTATGGGCCTGTTAAGATGATTTAACTCATCTTGGTTTAGTGTCGGTGTGTCAATATTTGCTAAGAAAAGTCCATTTCTGCCAAATTCTCAAACTTATTAGCATAAAGTTTTGAGAAGTATTCCGTTTCCATTCTCATCTCTGAATTTATTTATTTAGTTGTGTTCTCTTCTTTTTCTGATAAGACTTACTAAGGATCTGTCAATTTTGTTAATGTTTTTGAAGAACCAACTCTGTTTTGTTGATTCTTTCTGTAGTTTTAGTTTGGATTCTAATTCTTTAATTCTGATTTAATTTTAATTATTTCTTTCCATCTACTAGACTGGGGTTTATCTTGCTGCTCTTTTTCAAGGAAGTTCAGATGTCTCATTAAATTGTTGGTTTCAGATCTCTCCAAATTGTTGATGTAGGAACTCAGAGCTATAAACTAGCCTCTGAGTACTGCCTTTGCTGTGTCCTAGAGAAGCTGGTTATTTGTGTGCTCATTTTTGTTGAATAGCATGAACATTTGCATTTCCTTTCTAATCTCTTCCATGACCCACTTGTGATTCAGCAGAGTGTTGTTCAGCCCCCATGTGTTACCAGACTTTCTTTGGTGGCTTTTGGTGTTGAGTTCTAATTTTATTCCCTTGTGGTCAGAGATAATGCAAGGTATAACTTCAATGTTTCTGAATTTGTACAAATTTGTATTGGGGCCTAAAATGTGGTCTATTTTAGAAAATGTTCCTTGTGCTGCTGAGTAAAACGTGTATTCTGATGTTACTGGGTGAAATATTCGGTAGATATCTGTTAAATATAATTGATCTATGCTGCTGTTTAGATCTGCGGTTTTCTCTGTTGAGTTTTTGCCGAGTTGTTCTATCTAGTGGGGAGAGTGGTGTTTTAAAATCCCCAACAATTAATGTCTTTGGATCTATGTGGGATTTGAGGGAAAGTAGTGTTTCTTGGATAAATTTGGGTGCTCCGTTGTTTGGCGAATAGATATTAAAATTGTAATATCCTCCTGAAGGAGGGATCCCTTAATTAGTATGTAGCGACCTTCTTTATCTCTTCTCACGAATTTTAATTTGAAGTCTATTTTATCTTATATTAGGATTGCAACTCCCGCCTGTTTATGGGGGCCGTTTGCTTGGTAGATTTTGTTCAAGCCTTTAATATTGAAAATGTGCTTGTTTTTACTGCCAAAATGTGACTCCTGAAGGCAGCAGTTAGAGAGATCTTGTTGATTAATCCAACTAGACAGTGAATGTTTCTTAATTGGAGAATTAAGTCCGTAAATGTTGAGAGATAGAACTGAGAGGTATTTGGGACTTCTTTTCATATTATGCACCTTTTTGGGGCTGTGAGAACTGGGTTCTTCATATGGTTCTTGGATTCTCTGTTTGGTTGCAGTTTCTTGGCCTTTATTGTGGTCTTGTTGGTTTTCTATGTGTAGGACATCTTTAAGAATCCTTTGTATGGCTGGTTTGGTGGAGATGTATTGTTTCAATTTTTCTTTGCTATGGAAGTTTTTTATTTGGCCTTCAGTTATGAAGGAGATTTTAGCTGGATACAGTATTCTTGGTTGATAGTTGTTTGTTTTTAGGGCATGGCATACATCATTCCAGGCCCTTCTTGCTTCGATGGTCTCTGCTGAAAATTCTGAGGTGAATCTAATTGGTTTCCCTTTATAGGTGATTAATCTTTTCTCCTTGACAGCTTTCAGGATCTTTTCCTGGGTCTGAATTGATCCTGTGTGGATTATAATGTGATAGTGGGATGTCCTATTCTGGTCTGGTCTATTTGGCATTCTAAAAGCTTCTTGTATCTGAATTGGCCTATCTTTTTGCATGTTTGGGAAGACCTCTGCTAGGATCCTATTAAACAAATTTCCTAGTCCATTAGCTTCTGTTTCTAGGTACTCCTCTACACCCATTATCCTTAGATTAGGTATTCGGATGGTGTCTTCCAAGTGTTGGATAGATCTCTCATATTTCTTAGATTTGTCTTGGATGGTTGTATGTTCTTTCTCTATCATATCTGGGCTGTGTTCAATCCCCGATATTCGATCTTCTTCATGGTCTAACCTACTGTTAAGACTTTCTACATTGTTATTTATTTCCTTTCCTTCTAATTGGTCAGCTTTGATGGCTTCAAATTCTTTGTTGAAGCTTTGTTGTAGATATTGTATGAACTTCTTTACTTCATTAATTTGGTGTTCAGTGTTTATTCTCAAATCACTTATTTGATTGGTTATGGTTTCCTTGGACTCCCATTCCTTCTGTTGGGATCCATTCCACATTCCCATTGTGGTCTCCCTGACTTCCCTCAGCTCTTTGTTAATGGATCCAATGAATGCCTTTATTGATCTTTTGTATTCTCATCCTGCTGTATTACTCTTTGCTTAGCTTCCTCCCGTTCATGCCATTCCTGTAGTTCTCTTTGAGTTTTTTAAGATTGTTCAGGCCATTCCTGCCTTTCTCTTTGAGTATTCTCAAGCTGCTCACGTAAATCCTGCATCAGTTTTTGAGTAGCTTCCTCACGCTCATGATATTACTGTATAAACCTTTGGATTGCCTCCTCTCTCTCTCTATCATGCTCATCCAGAGTCCTTTGTAGGTTTTCAATCTTTTTCTGCATTAAACTTGTGTTTGCCTCCTCTCTCTCCCAATCACCCTCATTCAGAGTCCTTTGTATGTTTTCAATTTTTTCATTTATCATGTTTGCTAGCAGTGTTTGTAGAGCTGTTTGGGAACTCTGCTCTGGATTATTCATTATCTGTTCTGTGCCATGATTATCATGAGTGGGAGTTAAGATACAAGGACTTGATATTCTTCTTGTGTTTTTCCGGAGTACTCTGCCCATTTGGGATGAAAATAACACCAGTTTTTTGCTAGAACACTAACTTAAGGCAAGCATCAACAAAAGTCTGTATTTGCACAGACAATAGTCTGCAGATACAATCTAGTTCAACAGATACATCTATTCAACATCAAAAAACTATGTATTAATGGGCTACAAACCACAAAGAAGAATTTGTAAAACAAGAAATTATAAGGGTTAGGGAGAGATGTTGGTAAAAAATAGTAATAGAGATAAGAGGGAAGGCACAGGGAGAGTTAACTTAGTACTAATCTCAAAGCAAGAAATATGTTGGATAGGATGAAAGTAGAGAGAGAGAGAAATAAAGAACAAAGAGAAAGGGAAAAAAGAGACCAGAAAAAATAGAAAAGTAAAATTTAAAAATATTATACAGAATGAAAACAAACTATGCAGAGAAGAACGTGAATATAATGAGAGAAGGGGAGGGATAAAAAGGAGATGTGAAAATCTTAAAAATAAAAATACTTAAAATATTATATAGGTATAAAGAGGTAATACTGCTATTAAGTAATTTAAGTCTCAGAGGTTTTGAATTGAGTAATAAATTTGTGGATTAAATGTGTACACGATGGAGGATAGGTTTTAATAGTCAACTATTGGTTTATCTGAGGATGTGCAGAGTAATAATTAAGTCACCTAAAGAACGAAAGAGAAGAAAAGGTGAAAAGGGTAAGAAAGAAAGAAAAAACATCAGAAGTTCAGTAGAGTAAACAAAAAACAAAAAGAAATTTTTTTAAAAAAAGAAAGCAAAAAAACCCTGAAAGAAAGACGCACACACACATGAACCCCTAAAATTAAAATTATAAGAGGAAAAAAAGTTACTGGGAAACAATTTGTTTCAAAAAAGGTAAAAATTAAAAATTAAAAAAAAGTTTTAGAAAGAAAAAAAAAATTATAAAAGGTACAAAAATAGAATAAGAAGGAAAAACAAGTTTCTGATTTTTTTTGGGAGGGGTGGGAAAAATCCTGTATCTCCCTTGTGTCCCTAACCAGCCTTGTTGGAGTCTCTGGTCTGCTTGTGGTCCTGTGGCTTGGTTGGTTTCTTAAGTCAATTTGTTTGAATAGGCAGAAAAATGCTCTGCTTTACCCAGGATTTTGCGATCTTCCTCAGAGGTTAGTTCAATGGGAGGGACATCTGCTTTGAGAATCACAAAAGAGGAAGATGGCTTTTTCCTCTGGTTTGGAGATGCTGTGATGAGGCTAGGTTCTGTGCAGAATTGAGGCCTTTCAGCAAACAGTAGCTTTTCCCGGGGGCTAGTTTGTGAGAAACTGACAGAGCTCAGCCGGGAGCCATTCTCAGGGTTTATGTTTACTGAATTTCAATTGATTGTCAAAGCTGCTTATGGGAGGGGCAGCCTCTGGCTCTGATTACCCAGTGAAGAAAGCCATTCCTGGGGCTGGCGCCCGAGCTGGGTGACTTTTCCCTGGGTGGAGCTAAGTCTGGCAGGTCAGTTAGGTTTTGTGACTTGCTAAATGACTAGTTTTCTTCCAAGGCCTGAGTTGGAGCTAGCAGCTCCGCCGAGCTATGTCAGTATCCAAGATGGAGATCTCTGGTACTGGGGTGCTGGAGGAGTGGCCTTCCTTCCTCCGTTCCCTGTGAAGGATTGAGGAGGTCAGGCTTTTACTCACGCTGAGTCTTGGTTCCTGGGTCGTCTCTGGTCTGCGAACTGCAGGATGAGGATGTCCGCTCCTTTTTGGTTCTTGCTGGTGTTGAATAGAATCTGCTCACCCACTGCATCTGGCTCATTTGTTCTGGACGAATGCCATTCAGGTATGGCGAGTTCGGCCATGAGATCTGTTTCCTTGCCTGGATTTCCCTCTCTGGGCTAACTCTCTGTCCTGTGAAGGACACTTGGTGTGATTCTTTGGCTTAGGACTGTTCACTGGAACTCTAAAACTGTTTTGTATGTGATAGCTTGCTTAGCCTCCAGCTTCTCCTCCACCATATTCCTGGAACTCCCCTTCTGATTTTCTTTTTTGAAGATAACATAAAAGGCAGCTTGAGTTTCTAAAAACAGTGTCTACGCTATATGGCTCCTTCATAGCTTCTTTCCCTCCTAGTGTGTTTTGAGAGCAACAGTTACTACAGTGCTTTTGTTTCTTAGGGCAATCTTTCTCTTCACACAATTCTTAAAGTAGACAATTATTGGAAGCTGCCATTAAATCTAAAAAAGTATGAAATAGCACACAGTGAGTGCTTGCCCTGAATTCCTGGACCTAACAAGTTCCCAATTCTGAAGACAAAGTGATTATGGGTGTGTACTAATAACTTCCACTGAATGGTGAACTTAGAACACTTTTCCCAAGGCAGGTTCGGTCCAGGACAGTAGTTGCCACCAATAATCCTGGTTATTAGGATGGCTGAGATCTATGGACCAATGAACTTACAGACAATGCAAGACTGAAAATTCTAATATATTGAGTCCCAAAAGAAGAAACTGGGACAAGAAGAGAAAACTTATCATTGCTGGAAAAGGAGGAAGACTTAACTAGGAGACTGTTACTCTGAATACTGACATGGGTATAATTATAAAAAAGTTCTAAGTTGGAGCTCATCAGTAGAAACTATCATGTCAAACCTCACTAAAGCTAAAAGTAAAACTTACAAAAATAAAAAAAACTTTGTATTTCAGTACTAATATCTTTTTTAAGGATTCTGTTTGTGTGTGTGTGTGTGTGTGTGTGTGTGTGTGTGTGTGTGTGTGTGTGTGTGTGAGTGAGTGTGTGTGTGATGTCTGAAATTATCTATGGGAGAGCTTTGGTTCTTAAAACCATCATATTGACTTTATCCTTTAGGTTTCCCATTCACGTCTGGTGGCATTCGAGCTCTAGTACATGATACACTCAATTCTTGCTTTCTTCTGGTTAACTGGAAATAAATATGTAATAGCTATGTCAACCTGGGTTGGTTTCAAACTATGATCTTCAGGTCTGAGCCACTATGCAAGTTACTTAATATTTCAGACTCTCAGCTTCTTCCTGTGTGGAAAGTGAAAAAAATTACTCTGTGGCCTTCGAATCTGGTGGAAGTTATGACTGGGTGCAGAAAGTGTAAGTGTTCAGAATGTGTGGACAGAGTCTGACACTCTCATAAAACTACTGATGTTTATATTGAAATGAATTCCAGGAATTGGATTTTTCTGTTCTTGTTTATCCATTTATGGGCATTGAGGGAGCCACAGAAATTCAAGAACAGGGAAACAAATGCAGCAGTTGTACTTTGTAGATTGTACTCCACAATGAGCTATATCTCTTGTGGATAGGGACAGGAGCGAAAATCAGAAAGAGAGCAATGGAAGTGATTGTCAAACAAGAACGAAGCATTACCGACTTACAAAATGGTGATCTGTATGTACACTACCTTAACAATAGCAATTTTAATAACCAGGGTTAAGGATTCTCTTCTCCAGTTTTTGTAGGGGGCCCTAAGACTCAGGCCCACCTATAGAGTTTTTGAAGGTCACATTATACAATAATTAGTATAGAGCCAGAATCACTTAAGAAATGTTATAAAAAGTATTTCATTCTTAGTACTGGTTTCTCTTTGAGTCACGATTCTATATGTTGTTGGCAGAGCTAATATTTTAGTTTTGTTTTTGAGTACATCTCAGGTTTTGAAACCCTTCTTAAAACTGCGACAGAGGTCTGCTATATCTTGGCATCCTGCCCTTAACTAAAATGGTAATCAACCTTTGAAATTAATGTACTTGAGTATGAGTTTTATTTATTGGTGGTGGTGAACTCTGGGCATGGTTGCCATCCCTCAGCTCTTAAGCTCAAGAATAGTGCTCTACCACTTGAACCACAGTACCACTTCTAGCTTTTTATCTTTAGTTGGTGCTGAGGAATCATACCCAGGGTCTCGTGCATTCAAGGTAAGCTGACTACCACTTATCCACCTTCTCAGGACCTATGAGTGATATTTTTGTGCACGGTCTATAAAGCAAATCTATTGAGCAAATGTATTCAATTGCCACTAGACATATTCAAAATTATGAATTATCTGATATTTTAATGAATAAAACTGTTATCATTGTTTGTCTCACCATGCTAAAAATATGAAGGAGGTATTTTAAACTAAAACTACAAAAGGAATTTTAAGATCTTGGTGCTAACAAATCTGTCCAGATGTTATTACATTAAACAGAAAATTCAAAATGGTTTTTCTTCATGAATACAGAGATCAAAGGTCTTTTAATACTTATTTTTAAATGCAAATTAAAGGGGAAAATCAGTCAGTAGGTAAATTTTATGTTGAATGTTAATTTTTAAAGAGGAAAACAAGATCCTAGGTGGCAGACAAAAGACAAAGCAATATCAGAGCACTATATGCTCAATAATCAATAAGAATCTTTAATTGAAAAACTGATCTGGAATGTGCATATTAGGCAAAGGCAAGCAGTCAGAACCTGCCACAACAAAGTAATACCATAATATATATCTCAGAAAAAGGAAACAAATTCATTATCCTTGTTTGCAATGATACACATAACCCCCCCTACACATACACACACACACACACACACACACACACACACACAATTGAATGTATGCAACAGCTCAATCTACTCACATCCATTCAACATTAATCAAAGATCTTCCTGTAATATTTGAAACATTAAAAATTTCAAGCCTTGTAAATAATTGATAACAGATGCATAAGCAAGCATTTTCTGAATAGCACTCTGCTATGGAAATGAGAGTTCGTGGTGGTTATAACTATTTAAAACATCTCTGAATCTCGAAAGAATAAAACAAGAGACAATCCGAATTTTGGGACTATATTTCTACCAGCTATTCTGCAAAGGATTAATAAGAAGTTACGAGATCCAATAATAAATATCAAATTAATACATTAATATGTGTAAGTGAAGTGAAAGACAGTGATCAGAAATCAATGCTGCCTCCAATTCTCAGCTGGCTACACACTGTGACACCTTTGATTCTGCTGCACCAGGCCCACAGTTGTCTTCCTCATAGCAGTGGCCCTGCTGGGGTTGGTGATGGGAGCTGTGTGAACAGGGAGGAGGCCACAGGGGAAGCCGAGCTGGCGCTGGGGCTGGGGGCAGTGGGGAGAGGATGGGAGGCCCTGGCAGAGGCAGTGAAGGGAGGAAGGAGGTAGTAGGCTAGCAGCTCAGGCAGCAGCAACCCCCAAGGCAGCTGAGTTCTGGGTAGTGTCTGTGAGATGCGGAATTTGGGGTGGATCTGCTGAGGCCTGTTTGCTTGGTGAGGAGAGGAAGGAGTCTCAAGTCCCACCCAAACAATGAGAAATGAGACAACCAATGGCTAAAGAATTTCAAGAACACAGGCAGGGACTCATAGGTAAACTCTGGGGGCAAGGAAGGCAGCAGAGCTGGGGCTGTGATTGTCATGCATCTCTGGAAGCCATTGGAAGTGAGTGAGGGCCAGCTATGCTATGGGCTAGGCCTTGCTCTCACATTGAAACAGGCACCAGGAATTTCCAGCACAGCCTCAGCCTGCCCCATGGAGCTGGCCTGTTGTGGGTGCTGAAGACCGGGCAGGTGCTAGAAGGCTATGCGCAGCAGGGCAGAGGAAGCAAGTCTAGTAGGCGCTGCTCCAGCGCAGCCCGGCCTAGGCCCACTGGGGAAGTTGTGCCTCTGGATCAGGACCAGGCTCTGCTCCCCAAACAAGTAGAATATCTGGGGACCTGCAAGTGGCTGCCACGTGTGTGTTGTGAACTTCCTTAGCATGGCCAAGGAGTCTCCATGGAGAGACACATTTGCTCCTGTGCCTCTCCCATCTTCTGGATTCCTGCTCCTCCCTGCCTCCTGCCATGTCCAACTACAGGAGTCAACTTCTCCAAGCCGCTGAGAGGCCATCCCGGAAATGCTCAGAGGGTTTTCCAGGCTGGTTCACCATGCATGCAGGGCTCACAGAGTGCCATCCTCCAGGCAATGTGTACCCCATTTCAGCTTGGTCACCCCTGCCTAGGGGACTATGACTGATTTCTTACACAGAAAACCAGGGGTACACAGGCCATCCTGTAGTCTAAGGCATCCTTTCCTTCCTCTTGCTCAGGTGTGGGGCAGCTATGGAGACAACTGCAAGATCATGTTTGATTATCTAAAAGGAAGAGGAAGAAAGCTTCATTGTCCCAGATACAGCTGCCCTTGGGGTTCTCTGTGTACAGTGGTCTTGTGCTGAGATAAGGATCCCCAAAGACCACCAAGGACTCAGTTCCGATGCGAGCACATGAGACTCATTTATTGCATGCTGGATCCTGGACTCATAACCATCTCCATTGCAGTGGATCAGAGTTGAGAGCCCCAATCCTTCAGTTAACAGGGTTTTTATTGGGTATAGTTTTGAGGTAAGGGGGTTCCTACCTTGGCAGTTACATGATTAGTTGACATTTAGTGACTGAATCTTCTAACAATCTTATTGGCTAACATGTGCAGGCTAAGCAGTAAGCAGCAAACTGTTAACTAGCTATCTTAAGAAACATCTGTAGCTTTAGGTACCTTCCTGTCATCCGCTGATGGCTATTGCTAGGGGAGTTACTGGCAGAACGTTATTGGGACATTTCAAAGTTTTTCCAGGAACTGGAGTTCTAAATTTCTCTAAAAGTCTTTACAATGGGTACTTTCAGTAAAGGTCTTCACAATACATACTTTCGGTAAAGGCCTTCAAAATGGAGTCTAAGTCCACAATTCCTGTACTTTGGCTAACGTCTCTCACTAGGTGTGTGTGTGTGTGTGTGTGTATGTGTGTGTGTGTTTGGTTTGAGAGAGTCAGACACAGCTAATGTTTGGGGTAAAACACTTCTTCCCTTCAGCATTGAGTTTTGGTGTCTAGTGTTTGGCCCCCTCCCCAAATCTGAGTTCTAAAGTTGTCGTTCTAAATACTTTTATCCTTTAATCTTCTTGATATTCAGATTTCGAAGGTCTGTTTGTGAACTTCCACATTTGCTTCATGAAGGTGGTGCCTTTCTTCTAACTTCCTTCTAACTTCTAACCTTTTCTCTCTTTAAATGCAGTTTGTGCTGTTAGTGGTTTTACTTAGCCAAGACTGTTGTGGTCCAGGCTGTGACTATTAATTCTGAGATTAGTTTAAGCCAATATGATACTATCCTTTCAGTCTATCTAGTGAAAGAAGTTCAGCATATTTATTGACGTAATTTCCTGGTTGTAAATACAAAAAAAAGCATCCAGTGGTATAAATGTACAATCGGTTGTTTTTAGTAAATTTTGCACCAGTGTAATGAAAAAAATCTTTTTAGTAAAGTGAGTATATGGAATGGGAAAAAAACAAATATTATAAAACATAAAAATTGATCAAATACTAAAAGAAAAAGAAAGACACTGATTGTGAATGAAGTACAAATGTAAGTGTTTAATAAATAAATGAAATGTTTCAGATTCGTATCCACATAGAAAATACATAGGAAAATAAACACAAAAGTCACTGAGATCCCATCTTATACTCCAGAATAGCTATCACCACTCAAATAAATAAACTTCTGGAGAGGTTGAAATACATCAGGAACTGTATTTGGTTTTGTGGCATTGTAAACTACTGCAACGCATATGGAGATCCTAATGGAAGTTTACACAATACCATAAAGACATATATGTTGATGACCTTTATCGCAACTGGATACATATTGAAGGAATATAAGTCAACATGAACATCCATGTTCATGGCAGCAATATTCATAGCAACCAAGCAACCATTTAATTCTTATTTAATTTCAATTGTTTCTTTCCATCTACTGGATTTGGGTTTGTCTTGCTGCTCTTTTTCAAGGAGGCTGAGATGTCTCATTAAATTGTTGGTTTCAGATATCTCCAATGTGTTAATGTAGGTACTCAGAGGTATAAACTTGCCTCTGAATACTGCCTTTGCTGTGTCCCAGAGGACCTGGTAGTTTGGTTTTTTTTTTTTTTTTTCGTCGTGGGGCTTGAACTCTGGGCCTGGGCGCTGTCTCTCAGCTCTTCAGCTCAAGGCTAGCGCTCTACCACTTGAGCCTCAGTGCCACTTCCGAGCTGGTAGTTTTTGTGCTCATTTTTGTTGAATATCATGAACACTTGAATTTCATTTCTAATGTCTTCCATGGCTCACTGGTGGTTCAACAGTGTGTTTTTCAGCCTCCATGAGTTACAGGACTTTCTTTGGTGGCTTTTGGTGTTGAGTTCTAACTTTATTCCCTTGTGGTATGAGAGAATGCAAGGTATAACTTCAATGTTTCTGATTTTGGACAAGTTTGCTTTGTGACCTAAAAATGTGGTCTATTTTGGAAAATGTTCCATGTGCTGCTGAGAAGAACATGTATTCTGATGCTGCTGAGTGAAATATTCAGTAGATGTCTATTAAATCTAGTTGATCTATGCAGTTATTTAGGTCTGTGGTTTCTCTGTTGAGTTTTTGCCCAGTTCATCTATGAAGTAGGGATAGTAGTGTGTTAAAATCCCCAACAATTAATGTCTTTGGATTAATATGGGATTTGAGAGAAAGTAGTGTTTCTTGGATAAATTTGGGTGCTTCGTTGTTTGGCGAATAGATATTTAGAATTGTAATATCCACCTGAATAAGATATCTGGTATGTAGCAACCTTTTTTATCTGTTCTAATCAATTTTAATTTGAAGTCTATTTTATCTGATGTTAGGATTGCAACTCCTGCCTTTTTACGGGGGGCGTTTGCTTGGTGGATTTTGTTCCAGCCTTTCACATTCAAACTAAGTTTGTTTTTGGGGGGAAGTTTTACTCCTGTAGGCAGCAGATAGAAAGATCTTGCTTTTTAATCCAACTAGACAGTCTATTTTGCTTAATTGGAGAGTTAAGGCCGTTAATGTTAAGAGATAGGACTGAGAGTTATTTGGGAGTTCCTGCCATTTTATCCACCTTCTTGGGGGCTGCAGTAATGGGGGTTCTTCTTATGGTTCTTGGATTCTCATTTTGGGTGTGGTTTCTTGGCCTTTATTGTGGTCTTGTTGGTTTTCTAAGTGTAGGACATCTTTAAGAATCCTTTGTAAGGCTGGTTTGGTGGAGATGTATTGTTTCAATTTTTCTTTGCTATGGAAGTTTTTTATTTGGCCTTCAGTTATGAAGGAGATTTTAGCTGGGTACAGTATTCTTGGTTGATAGTTGTTTGTTTTTAGGGCATGGCATGCATCATTCCAGGCCCTTCTTGCTTCGATGGTCTCTGCTGAGAAATCTGAGGTGATTCTAATTGGTTTCCCTTTATAGGTGATTGTTCTTTCCTCTTTGACAGTTTTAAGGATATTTTCCTTGGTTTGAATTGATCCTGTGCAGATTTTAATGTGATGGTGGGATGTTCTGTTCTGGTCTGGTCTATTTGGTGTTCTGAAAGCTTCTTGTATCTGAATGGGCCTATCTTTTTGCATGTTTGGGAAGTTTTCTGCTAGGATCCTGTGAAACAAATTTCCTAGACCATTAACTTCTGTCTCTACGTGTTCCTCTACACCCATTATCCTCAGATTAGGCTTTCTGATGGTGTCTTCCAAATGTTGAATAGATCTATCATATTTCTTGGTTTTGTCTTGGATGGTTGTATATTCTTTCTCTATAATATCTAGGCTGTATTCCATCCCCATAATTCGATCTTCTCCCTGGTCGAACCTACTGCCAAGACTTTCTACTTTGTATTTTATTTCTTATTCTTCTAGTTGGTCGGCTTTGATGGCCTCAAATTCTTTGTTGGAGATTTGTTTTAGATCTTCCATGAATTTCTTAAATTCCTTCATTTGGTGTTCAGTGTTTATTCTCAAATCACTTAGTTGATTGGTTATGGTTTACTTGGACTGCCATTCCTTCTCTTGGGTTCCATTCAGCATTCCATTTGTAGTCTCCCTGATTTCTTTCAGCTTTCCATTTATGGATTCCATGAATGCCTCCATTGATCTTTGTTCTCTAAGTTTCTGTATTTCTCTTTAAATAGCTTCCTCATGTTCACAGAATTCCTGCAGTTCTCTTTGAGTGTACTGAGCCTGTTCACGCCATTCCTGACTTTCTCTTTGTCTGTTCTCAGCCAGCTCACGCAATTCCTATCTATCTCTTTGACTGATCTCATCCTGCTTATGCAATTCCTTTATTTCTGTTTCAGTGTTCTAAATCTGCTCACACAATTCCTGTATCAATTTTTGAGTAGCTTCCTCAGGCTCATGAGTCTCCTGTATTGATCTTTGGTTTACCTCCTCTCTCTACTTATCTTGCTCACACTGATACCTTTGCAAATTTTCACTCTTTTCATTTACCCTGTTTACCTGTAGTGTTTGTAGAGCTTTTTGGGAATATCCTCTGGATTATTCATTACCTTTTCTGTCCCCTGATTGTCATGAGTGGGAGCTGAGATCCTCGGACTTGCTATTTTTCTTGCATTTTTCTGGCTTGCTCTGCCCATTTGGGATAAGTGTAACACCAGTTTTGTGCTCGAACACTATTTTAAGGTAAGCATCAACCAAAGTCTGTAGTTACACAGTCAAAAGTCTGCAGATACAATCTAGTTCAAGAGATAGAATCTATTCAACCTCAAACAAATATGTCTTAGTGGCCTAAGAACAGTAAGGAGAATTTGGCAACCAGAAATTATTAGGTTTAGGGAGAATGTGGGGAAAAATAGGATTAGTGGGATGTGGGAAGGTGAGGGAGAGTGGAATTAACCAAGTCCTGATCTCAAATAGGGAAATGGATTGGACAGTATGAAAGCAGATAGAGAAAAAAAGAAAAAGAAAAAAGAAGAAGAGAAAAAAGAAGAAGAAAAAAGAGACAAAAATGAGAAAACAAAAATTTACAATTAAAATGTGAAACCCTTAAAAACTGCAAGTTTGAAGAACTAGTATTCAGAGAAGAATGGGGATGGGATGAGAGGAGAGGAGGGGAGGGATCGAAAGGAGACAGGAAAAAGTAGAAAAATAAAAACCTTTAAAAATATTATATGGGTATAGAGAGGAAATACTGCTATTAAGGACTTTAAGTCTAAGGTTTTGAGTGGAGTAATAAATTTCTGGATTAAGTGTGTACACGTTGGGTGATAAGATCTAATAATCGGCAACAGGTATATCTGAAGATGAGCAGAACAGCAATTAAGTCACACAGAAACGAATGAAAGAGAAGAATTGAAAAGAATGAAAAAAGAAAAAGAGAAAAAATGATCAAAATGTCAGTAGAGATTTTTAAAAAGCATACACGCATATACACCTAAAATTAAAATTATATGAGGAAGAAAAAAATAATAGAAAACAAATTTTTTTTAAATTAGAATTTAAAAATTTTAAAAATATTAAAAATAAGGTACAAAAACCGAAAGTTCTTTGTTTTTTGGGGCGTGGGTGAGATGGGAAGATTCTGTATCTCCCTTTTGTTCATAACCAGTCTCTTGGTGGAGTCTCTGGTCTGGTTGTGGTGGTTGGTTTTCCTGTGGCTTGATTGGTTACTTAAGTCAGTTTGTTTGGGCAAGCAGAAAAATGCTCTGCTTTTCCCAGGATTTTGTGATCCTCCTCCCAGGCTAGTTCAATGGGATATAGATCTGCTTTGAGTATCACAAAAGAGGAAGATGGCTGTTACCGCTTGTTTGGAGATGCTGTGATGAGGCTAGGTTCTGTGTAGAGTTGAGGCCTTTCAGCAAACAGTAGCTTTTCCCTGAGGGGCTAGCTTCTGAGACACTCACAGAGCCCAGACTGGAGCCAGTCTCAGGGTTTATGTTTACTGAATTTTAATTGATTGTCAAGGCTGCTATAGGGAGGGGCAGCCTCTGGCTCTGTTTATGCAGTAAAGAGAGCAACTCCTGGGGACAGATTTTCCCCTGCCTGGGCTGGGTGACTGTTCCCTGTGTGGAGTTGAGCCTGGCAGGTCTGGGCAGGATCCTGTGACCTGCTAAATGACTCTCTGTTTTTCTCTCAAGGCCTGAGTTGGCGCTAGCAGCTCAGCCGGGCATTTGTCAGTATCAAAGATAGAGATCTCCAGTAGTAGGGTGGGGAATGAGTGGCCTTCCCTCCTTTGCTCCCTGAGAAGGAGTGAGGACGCTAGGCTTCTACTAATACCGCCTGAGTGTTGGTTCCTTGGTCGTCTCTGGTCTGCAATCTGCAGGGTGAAAATATATGCTCCTTGTCAGTTCTTGCTGGTGTTGAGTAGAATCCGCTTACCTGCTGCATCTGGCGCTTTTGTCCCGCACTCTCAGTGCTGCAGGTATGGCATCTATGGCCGCCATTGTGTCGGCAGCATCCGGCAAGTACTCAGATCTGTCTCTTTGCCTGGATTTTCTTTCTCTGGCTACACTCTCTGTACCGTGATGGCACACTTGGTGTAATTCTGGCCTAGGACTGTTCACTGGAACACTAAAACTGCTTTCTATGCAAGAGCTGGTTTCACCTCCAGCTTCTCCTCCACCATCTTAGTTCTTCACATTCTTAGATATGTTTTAACATCGATGTATCCAATGACAAAGACACACTGCTTAAGTCACCATTTTGATGACTGAAAAGAAACCATGCTGCAGTCTCATTATATGGCAATGTTCTGGTTTTTAGGTTAAAAATTGATGGGGGAGAATGAACATTCTATATTCAATTTTATATTTTCCTAATTATTTTAATATACTTTCCAATATTATATATGGTTAAAACATTACTACTTATTTAGTTTTTGTATTTCTAAATTGGCCAGAGTAAAAATTCTATTCATTCACAATATTAAGACAATAGAGGGTCCATTATGATCAAGTGAGACATTTCAAACTTTTTATTTGTGGTCCTTAAAGGTTGTGCTGGGGATTCAAGTTGAGTGCTTCATGTGTCTTAGTCTACCGTGTGCCTGAGCCTGATGTGACCTGTGGTTTTATTTTCACTCAACTGGAGTAAAGAAAAATTTCACTAGGAAGGAAAAATTACTTGGTTACTTTCTCCAATATCTCTCGCATACATAAAGTAATATAATACTATAGTGACAGAAAATGGTGTTCCTATTAGCAGTAACTGTTTATTTTTTGTAGTCCCACTCTTCACTAGGTCTTGCCCCTTTCCAATTCCCTCTTCCCATAAAACATGACTAGATCCACTGGAAAACCACTTCCAATCAGCCTCCTCCTTAAAAAGTCAAAACTTAACTAACATACCACCTGGTAGTCCCACTATAAATTTTCAAAGGCCTGACTGCAATCAGACTTCTTCCTGAAAGTCCTACTTTTCTATAGGGAAAGCCTTCTTCCACTCCACCCCTTCCTACAATCCGTGCTCTGCACCACCAGAAAAAAGGATACATCCATATCTCCTCTTTCTATATCCTGTTTGCTGCACCAAGAACCCCGCCTACATCAGGCTCCTCCCTCGAATCCTCAATTCATCCATCAGATACCGGGCCCATAACTACTCTAGTCTTTCATAGTCCCATTACTCCCATATCCTAGTACCTCCAAGCTCCTCCCTTCCCTTTCATACCTTACCCACAACTAGCCTTCTCCCACTAGCCCCTCCACGTTTCATCAGAAACTTCACCCATAACTAGCATACTTCTAAATGGCCTAGCCTCGCAAACACAGCCCTGAACCTACTTCTTCCCACAAAGCCCATAATGCTATACCAAAAAATCTTCACTTCCTTATAACTGCCCTTGAAGCCCGCCTTGCTTGTCTAGAAGCCTCTCACACAGCCCATCTCCTGCCTGGAAAGCCAGCCGTGCTCCAACACAAGCATCTGAAAAGATGACTTGCAACTCATCTCTCTAATGAATAATTTTAGAGTTGCTTGCCTTACTATGTATCAGAGATTTTAGTAGCAGAAATTCTCTATCAGAATCCATTTTGAATTTCCTCCTTCCACTAAAGTGACCTTTGGAAAAGATTGAAGTGAGATTATACAGGTGAAATGCCAGAAATATAAACGTATTTGAGATCATAACAAAATTATGATGAAGATCCCATTCAATGTGCTTGAAATTTTCTAACAAAAGGAACTTAAGAATATTTAACTGCAGACTTTGTGAAGACTAGAAGACAAAAATACAAGAAATGTCCTGTTATACCATGGTTCTGAAAACAAAACAAAACCAAGGAAAGACAACATAATGAGACAGAAGGGAATGAGGAACTTGTACATATAATGAAAAACATACACAGAATCAGGTAAAAATAATTTTTGTCACAAAATTATTTTTATTATATATATATATTTCATTGTAAATTATATATATATATATATATATATATATTTCATTGTAAATATTGTTCTTTGCTAACCTGTGACTTAATATAGGTCTCAGCAGGGATCTGCCCAGGTAATTGTGTAGTTAGTCAATTTCATCATTGCAAGATCATCAGGATGGTAAACTCCCACACACCTTAACATACCTGCAACAACAGTAGACATACACTCCTATTGGTCCAACAGAATAAGCCAGACGTGTATTTTACCACAGCTTTTTATGTGGTATTTTACCAAAGCTTTGTATGCTATGGTTTATTCAGGAGTGATACAAAATGTCTCTGCCCAGAATTAAATGGTGGCATTTATAACTAAAATGATTTAGGGTCATTATTGACATCTAACGCATGCTGAGGTTTTTATTTATATCTCTCCTTTTCCCTTTCTTTTTTCCTCCCTTCTTTCTTTCTTTTCTTTTTGGGAGTGGGGAGTCCTGTCGTGGGGACTGAACTCTGGGCCTGGGTGCTGTCCCTCAGTTCTACAGCTCAAAGCTAGTGCTCTCCCAATTGAGCCACCGAGCCACTTCCTGCTTTTTTTTTTTTTTTGCTTATGTTGTGCTGAGAAATCGAACCCAGGACCTCATGCATACAAGGCAAACATTCTACCACTAAGCCACCTTCCCTGCCCCTTTTCCTTTCTTTCTTTCTTTCTTTCTTTCTTTCTTTCTTTCTTTCTTTCTTTCTTTCTTTCTTTCTTTCTTTCTTTCTTTCTTTCTTTCTTTCTTTCTTTCTGTCTTTCTTTCTTTCTGTCTTTCTTCTTTCTGTCTTTCTCTTTCTTTCTTTCTTTCCTTCTTTCTTTCTTTCTTTCTTTCTTTCCTTCTTTCTGTCCTTCTGTCTTTCTGTCTTTCTTCTTCCTTTCTTTCTCTTTCTTTCTTTCCTTCTTTCTTTCTTTCTTTCTTTCTTTCTTTCTTTCTTTCTTTCTTTCTTTCTTTCTTTCTTTCTTTCTTTCTGTCTGTCTTTCTTTCTGTCTTTCTTCTGTCTTTCTCTTTCTTTCTTTCTTTCATTTCCTCTTTTAGGAAATGAGTATGAATTTAGAAATTTTGTTTGTTGAACACGTATTCTACCATTAGAACATCCTTATTGGATTTATTTACTTTGCTCATAGGTTATCAATTTTGCTGAAGTCTGAACAGAGGCTAAGTTCCTCACTTCTGTCTGCCAAGTAGCTGGGATCACAAATGTATTCCAACATGCCAGGCTTTAGGATGATATGAGACTCTTAGTACTTTCCTTGCACATTGGTTCTGAACTGTGATCTTCTCAAATTTTACCTCTTCAATTAGTGATGTGAGTTCCAGTAGGCTTCCCTGTCAGTATATATCGTCTAAATGAATTATTGAAGGCAATTTCATTTTAATCTGTTTTTCTTTGCCAGTCCAGGGATTGTTACAGTTTTATTTCTATATAATTTTTGTGTATATGTGCACATTAGCTTTAAAATATTACATTTTGACCGGTTTTTTTTCTTGGTTATGGGGCTTGAATTCTGGATCTAGGCATTGTCCCTGAGCTCTTCAGTTCAAGGCTATCACTTTACCACTTGAGCCACAGTGCCACTTCCTGTTTTCTGGTGGTTAATTGGAGGTAAGAATGTCACGGATTTCCTGCAAGGGCTAGTTTTGAACTACCATTCTCAGATCTCAGCTCCTGAGTAGCTAGGATTAGAGGCATGGGCCACTGTCACACAGCTAAATTATTACTTATTTTAAATTCTATGAATTAGTTGAGGGAGTAGAATGAGTGTGTAGAAAGGTAACTTTCAAGTGATCTCTCTAAATAATTTCAGAGTTTCATTTTCATAATATTTATTTCAGTGATTAATGATAGAAGCTCCCAAAGTAACAAAATGATCCTTCATGTTCTCCTTCCCATAAGTACTATTGGAAGAGAATGAGTGTGATCTAAGTGTAAGACAATGTGTACTTGAAATTATAAAAAATTAGTTTGATGATACATAAAGAGCCAGCTAATACAACATGCTTTTCATTTTCTAAAGAAAGGAATGTCATACAAGTATGTTCATTGCCAGGCTTTTTCATCTGAAAAACAAAGAAAAAACAATATCATAAAAAAGCTGAAAGGGATTAGCAACCATGTAAGAGTGATATAGCATTGGAGACTTTAAGACTTGAATTGGTTCAGGTAAAATAATACTCTGGGAAAGGTATCTGTGAACTAAATTTATTCATTGTAATTTTTTTATTTTTATTTATTATGTTACTTGATGTATAAATACATACCTGTATGTATATATATGTAAGTATGTATGTATGTATATACGTATATATATGTTTGTATATTTATGTATATCAACCCTGCAACACCACTGTGCATGCAAACTTATGTGTTCCTCATTGTAAGCTAGACCTGTGTTTTACCAAAGTTTTATATATAGTGTGTTATTTTTTCATTTAGGCTTGAAACAAAACGTGTTTGCCCCTAGAAATAAATGATGGCATTTATAACTACCGTAATTTAGTGTAAATATTTACATTAAACACATGCTCAGTATGAGTTGTTCTTTGTTTCCTTTTCTTATTTTATCTTTAGGAAGTTGATTTGAATTTACATTTTGTGTTTGCAAGACAGGTATTCACTCCACTAATCCTTTCTTGTTTAAGTTACTGTACTCATAGAGTAGCAATTTTTCCACCCATCCCAAAAAGCAGGGATCATGATTGCATTCCAAAATCCCTACCTAGTAGGTTGATATGGGTGATACTTTCCTTCCTAGACTGATTCAGAAATGTGATCCTCTCAAATTCTACCACTTTAGTTAATGCTGTGAGCTCCAGTTCTGCCTACCTCTAGATGATATTATGGAAATAAATGATTACAGGTAATTTGAGTTAATCATTGGCTAATATAGGTGATTTGATATTATAATATTTGGTAAGTTTGAAAGTAAGAAAAAGAAAAAAGGAAGAAAGAAAGAAAGAGAGAAAGAAAGAAAGAAATAGAATGATAGAAAGAAAGAAAATTATTGAGAATGAATTTTTTGGAGTCAGGAATTACATGGTAGAGGTACTACCTGTATTGTGTATTAGGTCTGCCCCAGGCCATGCAGACCCTTTGCACACACCTTCCCACTTCTTGACTAAGTTTCCACTCTTTGTTACCTAAGTATTTGGCACACCTGGAGGCAGCCACCTATCCCTCCTGCTAATTCACAACCGGATCAGCCTCTGGTCACACTTTCAGTGTAACCAGAGGTGAGTCCCAGGCCTTAAAGTCCCATCTAGATCCAGTGTGGCCAGAATTTTCCCCGACCTGGCCACACCTCATCCGGTTCTTCACCTAGATACGTCCTTGCCCGAGGTTGGGTCACCCCATTTTTTGTACATGCCTTTATACCATGTATGGCATGGGCAGCAGTTCAGTAAATAAACTACTTACCTGACTGAATACCGTATGGTGTTTTCTTCATTGACTACTTAATGAAACTCGCCTAATTAATATGCTTTACACTTAAGACTTTCTAGTTATGAATCCATAGATACTTTTGTGACACATGTGAGTTCAGTATCTACAAAACATATGTACTGACTCATCATTTAACAATGTAATTCTGCCAGGAATCTTTAATAGCACTTTAATTAACCATAAAGTCTATTTTGTTTGCTTTCCTTTGTTTTGTTTGTTTTTTGCTTAAAGTAATAAGAGTTAGTGGGACAATCTGAAAGGATCTCTGCCTTCATATTTTCTCATCACCCTGGGCTATAACCTGTGTGCTACCAGCTCAGACGATGGGACTTTGAAATTCTGGAAAGTAGATGCACATCATAATGACCCATGGCTTCGGGATTTCTGATTCTTTTTTAAATGTAATTGTTACTTAAGTATGTAGAGTGAGGTTACCATTTCACAAGAAATTCAGACATTTACATGTTTATTTATATTTTTTGTCTGTTGTGGGGCTTGAATTCAGGGCCTGGGCACTGTCCCTGAGACTCTGCGCTCAAGTTAGGTACCACTCTAGCAATTGAGCCACAGAGCCACTTCTGGCTTTTGAGTTGTTAATTGGAGATAAGAGTCTTATGGGGACTTTTATTCATGGGCTGGCTTTGAACTTCAATCCTCAGATCTCAGCCTTATGAGTACCTGGGATTGCAGGTATGAGCCACTGGCACCTGGCTTGAAATGGTGTTTGTGTGTGTGTGTGTGTGTGTGTGTGTGTGTGTGTGTGTGTGTGTGTGTGAAAATACCATAGAGAGGGGTTATAATTATATGTGCAAAGTAATGAGCACATTTCTTATCAAGCATTGTTGCCCCTTCCTTTGTTTCCCCTTCCCATCCCTTCTTATCTCACCCACACACACCTCCCCACTACCCCAACCCACACTTATCCCCCTCCCCCGGGCAAGTTTTAATGTTCATTTTCCACCATTATATCTTGTATATCTCATGGTTGCAATGGGTCCAACTGTATCCCTACTTAAACAATTTGTTTTTTCCCTTCCCTTCCACAAATTATACCAACATCAAATACAATGAAATCATGGATTATACCGTGGGGGAGGGACATACAAAGCAACAAAGTAATCATCTTATAAATATGTTAGAAACAATGGCATGAAAGAAAAAAATACATTTGAATCCTTATCTTGGCGTTCATTTCACCTATCATCAACATATTTGAACTTTTCTGCTTGTCTCAGACATATACTAGTTATTGAAAATAAGGGAAACCATGGGACCTGTTTCTTTGGGCCTGGCTTACTTCATTTAACATAATTTTTTCCAGGGCTTTCCATTTCCTTACAAATGGGGCAATGTTATTCTTTCTGATTGAGGCAGAGAATTCCATTGTGTATATAGACCATATTTTCTTGATCCATTCATCTACCGAGGGGTATCTAGGTTGGTTCAATATCTTAGCTATGGTAAACAATGCTGCAATAAACATAGTTTTGCTAGTAACATTAGTATTGTCTTGTTTGTGACCATTTGGGTAAATGCCCAAAAGTGAGATTGCTGGGTGATAGGAGAACTTTGTGTGGAGTCTTTTGAGGAACCTGCATACAGCTTTCCAAGGTTTTTGAACAAGTTTAGACTTCCACCAACAATGCAATAATGTTCCATTTTTGCCACATCCCCTACAGCATCTATTGTTATTAGAGTTCTTGATTATACCCATTCTAACTGGGGCGAGGTAGTTGTTGTTTTGATGTTGTTTTGATTTGTATTTCTTTTATGGGTAGGGATTTTGAACATATCTTCATGTGTCTACTGGCCATCCTTCTTTCCTCTTCTGAGAAGTTTCTCTTCAGTCTTAGGCACCTTATTTATTCGGTAGTTGTTTCTTTGAGGATTTGTTTTTGGGGGATTTGATTTTTTGGGTATCAGGCATATTTTAGATATGAGACACTTGTCCGTTGTATGGCTAGTGAAGATCTTCTCCCAGTATATGGGCTTTCTATTGATCTTCATAACTCTTTCCTTTGCCTTTCAGAAGCTCTGCAATTTCATGAAATCCCATTTCTCCAAACATTTTTTTATTTGTTGTGTTTCTGGGTCTCTTTTACAAATATATTGGTCTATGCCAAGGTGACCTATTGTTTCTCTTATTCACGGACTCCACTCCCAAATTACTCAAACTGATTCAAAACTTTGGCAAAGTAGAAGGGTATAAATTTAACCCTCAAAAATCAATGGCTTTTCTGTATGCCAACAATGAGAAAAGCGTCGCTGAAATCAGGAAAGCAACTCCATTCGTAATAGCCCCCCCCAAAAAAAAACATACCTAGAAATTAACTTAACCAAAGATGTGAAGGACCTCTATGATGAAAACTTTAAAAACCATGAAAAAGGAAATCAAAACATAACTTAGAAAGTGGAAAAACCTGCTATGCTCCAAGATTGGAAGGATCAATATCGTGAAAATGGGAATACTTCCCAAGGCTATCTACAAATTCAATGCGATAACTATCAATATTCCAACCTCATTCGTCAAGGAAATAGAAGAGGTAATCCAAAAATACATATGGAACAATAAAATACCCAAAATAGCAAAAAAAATCCTTAACAGAAAGAACAGTGCTGGAGAAATATCAACACCAAATTTCAAACTCTACTAAAAAGCCATAGTAATCAAAATAGCTTTGTAGTGAGACAAGAACCTCCCTCAGGACCAATGGAATAGAATTGAAATCCCAGAAATGAATGTACAGGCATATAGCCATCTAATTTCGATAAGGGAGTTAAAAAAGTAGAATGGAAGAATGACCCTCTCTTTATTTAATGGTGCTGGCAAAATTGATTAATCACTTGTAGAAAACTAAAGCTAGATCCTTATATATCACACGGCACCACAATCAACTCCAAATAGATCAAAGACCTCGGAGTCAAAGCAGACACTCAAATAGTCATTTTTAATATGATGAACTGCTTTGTGATTCTGGTTCATATATATAGTCCTAGCTATATTTAGTATTTCAGGTATGAGAAACAAACACTAGGTGTGTGTTGGCTTGTTTTAATATTGTTTGTTTCTTATACTACAAAGCTCTTATTTTTGTTTTCACCTAGGTGGGGGAGATAGGTGCTGGCCAGTATTGAACCTTCTTTGGTTGAGATGGAGCCATGTGGAAGTTCTTGCCTAGAATGACATTGAATTGAAATCCTCCTGCACTCAGCTCCCCATGGACCTGGGATGATAGACATATTCCATCACGCAGAGCCACAGGTTGGGCACTATTGCAGGTAAAACTACACTGGTCTTGAAATGAAGTCCCAAATAGGTAGCTTTACAGATATATGCCTTCAAAACATTGTTGTAATCCGTTTCACTTTGAAATAGTGTTTTCATATACTTAGAAATACAATGATAACACACTACATGTTTAAGATACAGAATAGTCAATATAATTAGCACGTTTATCTCCTAAAACATTGAAGCTAATGTATTTCGGTAAATTCCTTACTCTGCTAGTTATTTTTTGGAGTATACCATAAACATGAATACATTGATAATGTGCATAGAAGATTGGAAGTTGATAGAGACAGATGAGTTAGAATATGTGTAGTAAATATATATTTATCTATTGCTGCTCTGAAGAACATTATCATATATTCACCATGACAATACCACCATATATTCACCATGACAATAATTTTTCTGCAGCGTAGAATTTTCCATGTCATAATCTGCCATCTTTTAACTTTTTTACATTTTCCTTATAAGTATGAATGTTTTCCTGTATGTTTTGAAATTATTAAGATGTAATTTAAAAATTTGTAGAATCTACTGAAATTATCTCAATTTGTTTGGTTTTGTGATGCTAAATCATTAAAACCAAGGTTTTCCTGAAAGTTTTGCTAGCAGACTATATCACTAAATTGTATTCTAAATACTTCTTATTATTGTATTTTGATATAGGGTTTTACTGTTGCTGTTTTATGATATAGAGTGTTGTGAAGTTGGACTAAAACTTGCAACCCCACTGTCTCCAGTAACAATGCTTTATCACCAGGTTCTGTAGGCTCATAATCATAACTAGCTAATCAGGGGTTTGAGACCTGAGATTTAGTTCAGATGGCCTGAGCAGGAAATTTTATGAGTCTCTCCTCTCCAGTTCACTACTAAAAAGCTTGCAGTGGAACTTTGGACAATTGTTAGAGCACTGCAGTCAACGGCTGAGATCTGAGGATCACGGTTCAGAGCCTACCCGAGCAGGAAGGTCCATGAGACTCTTATCTCCAATAAACCGCTAGAAAACTGGAAGTTGTGCTGTGGCTCAAGCGGAAGAGAGCTCTCCCTGAGCTGAAGGGCTGAGAGATAGCACTGAAGCCCAGAGTTCAAGCCCCATGACCAACAAACCCAGAGCTGATGAGACCCCCTGGAAGAGTATTGGAAAAATTGCTACCTCTCTGAGACTGTTTCACTGGGTTCTCATCAAAGGAACTTGGCTTGAGACAAAGAAGTGCACTCCCTGCTTAATTTTTTATTACTGGGCTGCCAGAATATTTCATATGCCTCATAAGCTAGTGGAAGTTAAGCAATTTGCATGCTGAGAGACTAGGATTAAAGGAATGAGCAAGTGGCACCCAACATTCACCCTCACCTAGGAAATAACCACCTTGGAGGCCTTTGAAGGAATATAGACATAAGTAAAGATGCAACTTGAACTTGAATCTGGGGCCTGAGTGTTGTCTGATTTGAAGCACTCTACCAATTGAGCCCAAGGTCCAGTTCTGGCGTTTGGCTGGTTAATTGAATATAAGTGTCTTTAGAATTTTTCAAACTGTGATCCTCAGGTCTCACTCTCCTGATTAGGAGGATTAGAGGCAGGATCCATTGTGTATGTATCTGGACAGATGCATATAAGCATCCTCACAGAATTTCCATTAAATTGTATAGACATAACACTACTTTTTGTCTGTCATGTTTACATTACCATGTGGGACATTGCCAGTCCCATGTGTGTCATGTAAATTCAGAAAATGAGAAGCATAGAGTTAACTTCCTACTCTCCTCCCATTGGTACTGATCCTTCTACCGTAACTGAGAGGAAGATGAACAAGTGAAAAAGTAAGTGGAAGTTTGCATAAAGAGAAGTTTTGTCCTTGAAAACTTGCTATGTTTGAGGTTTCTGAATCAAAGTCAACTTTCTTCTTTGCTCACCAGTTTTGATTTTCACTAGAAGATTGAGGCTTGGCAGTTCAGAGGATAGCAGATTACATAGTTGTGGATGTGCTTGCGGTTTTGGACTCTCAGGGATGACAGGGAGGGCTGTGTATAGTACAAGACTCAGAATGGGGAGGGTGGGCTCTCATTTTCCTTGTCACCAATCTTCCCACAGCAATGTCTGTTCCATCCTCCCTATGTGGATGGACTTCTACCCTGATGATTTCTATGAGCTCAAGTCCATGACACCCTGAAAGAACTTTTACAGTATGTCAAGCTCAACATGCCCTCTTCAGACCTGCTCTTCTGCTTACACATTCTTCTGGACTAGCTGGAGGAACCCATGACCCATGAGACCAAGAAAAAGTGGAAGAAGTGCTTGTTTAGATGCCTCAAGCTCATGAGTAGGTATGGAACCTGCATCTCTAGGGATGGGCCTCATTAGCCAAGAGCCCTTAGTACTCCCCAGTTTGGCAAAAATGTCATTTTATGGATATTCTATGCCAGGTAATAACTGTTTTCCTTTTGAAAGAACTTAGAAGTAGCCACTCGTTTAAAACACCCTACCTTCTCATCAGTGTTCAGTCCAAACTCAAATTCTACAGTTTCTCCCATTCGATACTCATGGGAGTTTAGTCACACCTTAACTTCTAGGGTCTACTCTAAGACTCCTGTACCCATTTCCATTCTCAGGTTTGCATCACCATAGAGAGGCTCCTGCATAACTCCAGACAAAGAATCCATCAGTGATATCGTCTATAGTGACTGATGGAGATCAAAATCCATCACTGATCTCCAGAAAGCATGTGAAGGTAGAGGTTTTTTTTTCTTCAATTTGGAGAAAGGCCCAAGTAGATTTTGAGTCTTGTGGACAATCCACTGGTTTTGAACACCACATGCTATGCAGGTGTATTGACACATACCACCAAGGAAGAAGATGATCCAGAATGTTTCCGATTGATGTTCACAATCCAGCTAGATCAGCTCCAAACCAGTAAAAAAAAAAAAAAACAAAACACGTCATGGTGTTCAGGGTAAATGTATGCTAATGGAAAATGACCCCAGTCTATGCTGAGAAAAACCAATAAGTGAGGTCCAAAATCTAGATTCAGATGAGGTCAGGGAATCTTCCCTCACAGAATACCCAGACCAATCTGTCCTCTTGCAGGGGATCCAATTTCCAATTGAGAAATTAGAATTTGTCCCTACCTGGGCTCAGGAAGAAAATCCTGTCTTTAATGAGGAAGTCCCTTTGAGGACTCTGAGGCAGAATTTCTGCCTGAAGACAACTTAGAAACCAATCTAGATTTTGAGATTCCTTCTCCCCTTCAGAAGAAAATCCTTCTTTTTCTTTTTGTCCTGATTGTCGTAAAAGGTTCATTCTATTTCTTTTTCGAACTTTATTAAAATGTCAATGTTTTTTGACATATTCTATAATTCTTGATATATTTCCTTTTAAACTTACAATCTGAAGCAGAGTGACAGGAGGCTGTACAAGAGATCCTACTGGACATAATGGGAACATTTAAATGCACAGGGAGTAGCAATGAAGCCAGGCCATGCCAGCATGGGGTGATAAGGTGGCTACAAAAGGTCTAGGACATAGCAGATCAGATGTCCTAGAAAGTTAATCTGTCAATTGGTATAAATGCCACAACACTTATAGTGGTATGTGGGACACGCTTCCAACAGTTAGTTCCAATCTGTATACATCTTCATTGTGCTTTGGGCAAATATGGAAGAAAAATTTGGCTCCAATAATATAAAAAGTCTACATAGTGCTGAAAATATTTGACAAAATATATAGGAGATATATATACTGGAAAGTATAAACCATCATCAATAGAAGAAAGAAGGCTTACAGATGTGAACAAATGCAAAATCAGGAAGAAAAAACTCCACAATTAAATCAGTTTTATGTAACTATGTTATATTCTTTATGTAATATATATTATTTTATATAATATATAAGATTGAATATGATTTTTCAAATTACAAGGGCATTTAACTTTTTAGTCTTTAGTATTTTTTTGCATAAAACATTAGTGTAAATATTATTGGGGAAAGAAGTGATATAATTTGATTATAGTTATATGAATATATATACGTGTGTTTCTAGATATAACACTTGTTATAAATAGATGAATAATTATATACATATATTTGTATATATCTGTCTATGAAGTGAATATAATGAAAGTGAGTATTATGAAATTGACTACAATATGTATACAAAAGTTGAGTCAATGAAACTCAGGCCTGTAATCCTAGTGATGTGAGAAGCTGTGTTCTGACTTCTATCTTTTCTTACCTCAAGCCGTAGATTTTCAGAGGAGGCCTGGGCCCTTCAGTGTAGCAAAGAGACACATATGCAGTGGGATCACACTCCCTGCCCCCAGAGGAAAGTAAGTAGAAATCACTACAATTCTCTGATCTTATGACAGTCTACTCAGTACCTGTACCAAGATGGCCACCTGTAGAACATCAAATGGAAAGTTGGTATTCCCTCCAAAAGGTTCTAAAAAAGAGCCTTCTGAACTATAGACTCTGACTACATTGAATTAAAACTTATTTCCGTTCCCAAGCTGCAAACACAGAAATATGGCAAGGGCTCAAGAGAGATGGTCAAAGATATACTAATACAAAAAATTATATACTCTGTTTCAGTAAATCAATGACAAATCATCAAAGGCATGTCTTGAATTTTTCTTTTTTTTCTTTAAAGAAAATGGACACATACTCTGAGTTGATCAGGAACTGGTGATAGTTTGGTTGCTGAATTGTTGAATGGACTCCTGGCAAATTGTGTGGGGGTGGGTGTCCTCACACAGCTTAACAATACAATGGCCATAATTTCTATGATGGCACAGCCACCTTTGCCATAGCAGGAAATAGGTGTCAGGCACTGATTTGGCCCTGAAATGGATTCAACAACACCAAAAGGCACAAAGAATGAGAGGGAATGACTACTGGCCACCAAACTTCAGCCTGAAGAGCTCTCCTGACCAGAAGCTAGGATCAATTGAGTTGGAGAAGGCTGATCTCCATGTAAGGCTCCTGAGCACTAAGGACTAGGCACTATTACAGGTGTTGGAGAAACAGAAGTGAATGTGGCTCTCTCCTCACTAATTTCATGCTGGAAAGAAAACCAGAAATCTTAATGTTAATTTCTATAAATCAGAGACATGAAATTGATGATTTTGTGGCAACAACTTCACATTGATGAGGGATGTTGATATGAGAGCCATCATCCAGGCAATTATCTAGGAGCAGGTACTCCAAGCAGTAAGAACAGTAAGTACATCCCCCATTGATGGGAATGGAGCTGACTTGCCTCAGAAAAGGAAAACAGCACTAACATGCTTGCTTGTGAAATAAGAATGGAAAAGTTCAAAGAAGAAAAAGATCAGAAATGAAGATAGGAATAAATTAGATAGATATTGGATGCTGTCAGTAACAAGAAGAAAAGTTCTGAATTTAGTTTAAATCTGTCCCACTGGAAACAAAGTGCTAAAATAGTAGTCAGACACATCTGATTCAGTAAAGAATACTTTTAAAATGTGATTCTAGCTGGGCTCAGGTGGCTCACAACTGGAATCCTAGTTACTCAGGAAGCTGATATCTGAGGATCAGGTTTAAAGCAAGCCCAAAGAGGGAATTTGGTAAGACTGATCTCCAATTAACCACCCAAAATATGGACATGAAGCTGTGGTTCAACTGGTATTGCACTAGCCTTGAGGAGAAAACTAAGGGACAGGACCGGGGCCCTAGGTCCAAATCCCAGGACTTCACAAAACAAAGAACCCAACAAACAAAATTTGGTGCTGTCATTCATTACTTAGCATTCTAATTCAATATATTTGGTATGAGCCTTGGAAATTTTATCCTTAGCAAATGCTCTTCCCGGATATTTTACTTCATTACCAGCATCACCACTGTCTCCTCCCAGTTAGCATAGCAGTCTACCACTGGAAATTTGAAGATATATTTCATTAATCATAAGAATTCTGATCATTTTCCACATACATCAAATGAATAGTAGCCACAATGCACTATTCTGAGTATTTTAATCATCCTTTGATTTAATAAGCATTAAGGCTTAACAATTCTAGAGTGGTTATCAAATTAATTCAATAGTCATCATTCTTCCACCCAATCATGTAACATATGTTTATAAAAGGAGAGACTGTATGAAAGTGTGCACATGATAACTTTTAAATATAATATTCTCAAGAAGTAGGGTTTTACAAAACATCCTGATTGTTTTGCCAAAGGAAAGGATAAGAGATTTAAATAAGCGACCTAACATCTCAGAAGGAAAATGCTAATGGCTTTAGAACAAATTCATTTGCCTAGAACTGAGGAAATGAGTTTCAGAAATGCCAGAGGCAAAGGGTATTATTTAAATCACCTCGTCATGAGGTACAAGCAGCCTGTCTAGATCAACTCTCCAGGAAAAGAAGCAATGAATGAAAAACAATTAATGCTTCTAAAACAAGACAGTTGGTGGTTTATGCTTGTTATCCTAGCTACTTCGAAGTCTAGGATGAAAGGATCTCAATTCAAAGCCTGACCAGGAAGAAAACCTTCCTCTCTGCAACCAGCAGACAGAAGCATCAGCTCTGGGCCTGAAGCCCAGTTGGAAGGCTTCTGCCCATAGACATCCAAACACAAGACCACCCCCATCTGAAATATTATCAAATAAATTCAAATAATATCCTCTGTTTGGGAGATAATATTTAAAAGGTGTATCAAAACATTTCATGATGTCCTGTTTAAAAAGTCAGAATGAAAGTGGAAATATGTACTCACTCACTGAAAGGGAAGTTACTGACAAGAATGATGTTAATGGGGCTAGAGGACTATTTGGTAACTTATCCATTCAACCATCTTTCCTCACAACTTGTCAATCAGCCTGAACAGTGAGGTTTTTGAATGAGAGGAATGTGTGTGAACACGTATCTTGTGAAAGTAATAATCAAAAGCTAGGCACTGGAAGCTCAGGCCTGGAAAACTAACTACTCAGAACCCTGTGATATGAGAAACTCAGTTCAAAGCCAACTGAGCAAAAAAGACTCTTACTACCAATTAAACAGTAATGAAGAAAGCTGAGTTATGCTTCAAATGGTAGAGTGCAAAAGCTAAGGGACAAAATCCAGGCCCTGAATTCAAGCCCCAGTACTGGCTCTCATATACAAAATACTCATGACAACACCACAGTATATACTTATGTTAGCAAGGGATGTAGATGAATGGGATGATGGCATCATTTACCTCACCTTTAGTCTCAAGCATTGTGTACAGCGTAGCTCAGTCTGTGAAAAGCCCTAGGTGAACTTTTTCCTCAAAATCAGTAGATACATCCTCATTTTCCTTAGCACATTCACACACACACACACACACACACACACACACACACATAAAGGGCTATATTTTTCTTTTTTTAAGGATATATTTTTCTAACTAATTTTGAAGTACATAACCATTCATACATGCTTCAGAATTATGTGTCCTTGTTTAAGTTTCATAGGGAGCTCAATATATCTAGGTTCTGGCTTATTCTTGTAATTTTAGCTGCTCAGGAGTGTGGGATCTGAGAATCACAGTTTGATGCCAACCCAAGCTAATAAATTCTCAATATTCTCATCTTCAATTAAGTAGCAAAAAGCCAGAAGTGGAGAGGTGGTTCGAGTGTCATAGTGACAGCATTGAGTAAAATAATCTAAGCAAGAGCTCCAGACCCTCAGTTCAAGCCTGATTCTATCTCAAAAGCCAAAAACTTCCAAAACACCAAATCAAAAATATGTCAAAATATTTTGTAACTTTTGAGGCAAAATCCAATGAGGCAACATAGTTTCTGGTTTGTTGAAGATTTGGTGGGGAAACCCCAAATTCAACATGTGTTTAAGCTATGTAACAAACAAGCAACCAAATAAAATTTCCCAGTAAAGAATCTTCCTTAGAATTCACTGAGACCCATGACACAGGGAGTTTTTCTATGCTTTTTGAAAATAGGTGTTTTGTTTGCAGTAAGGGAAATAATAAAGGGAAATAATATAAACTTTTGCTATGTGTTATAGGAGTCATTGGAAGCTCCAAGTGAAGTGAATGTACAACAAAAAGCATACAATATTACAAGTTTCTATGCCTCTGTTGAGTCACTACAAACCTGAAATAGTGTGGCTTCTCAGAAAGAGAAGGGGGATGCTCAGCATCACTGGTCATGAAAGAAATGCAAATCAAAACCAAAACCACATTTAGATTCCACTCACCCCAGTTAGAATGGCCATTATCAAGAGAACAAACAATAACAGATGCGGCGGTTGATATGGCTAAATGGGAACACTACTACACTGATGGTAGAAATGTAAACTGGTTCAACCACTCTGGAAGGCAGTATGGAGGTTCCTCAAAAGACTAAACATAGAGCTCCCCTAAGATCTGAAATAGGCCCTGAGAGGAAACCTGAACTGGTACAGTTTCTTTCCAGGCTTTGCTTTTGCTTTAGGTATTTAAGAGAAGAAAAAAAAAAAAAAACTTTAAAAACAGGTTTACTAGACCTTGGCTCCAAGCAGCCCAGTTCTTGGAATGTAAAGAATGCCCTTATGCTCCCCTCCCCCCCCCCCCCCTTTACAATCTAACCCACCTTGATTGTTCTGATACAGACTGACCAATAAAACAGATAGGTTGTAATCTGGCTCCTACTGGAAATATCTCCACATATTTCACGTGCTTATGGTAAACTCCACTAAACTCCTCCTTTGTGTATGATTACCATAAACTCTGCCTTTTGTGTGTGCTTCGTCTTACCCACTGACTTTGTGAGTCATTTAAACCAAAAGTGATAGGCTGGTTTAAACAGCCATTATGTGACAAACTATAACCTCATTGACCACCTGTGTGTGGTCTAGTATGACTGTGCAATCTTTTGTGTGTGTAACAATCTCATTGGTCACCCTGCGTGACCAGGCTTGACTTCGTCAATTTTGCTGTTAAAAACCAAAGTACATGGGCTGCTAGGGGTGGTATTATCAGCTTCCGAGCCTGTGCTGGGGCCCTGACAGGTCAGTGTAGGAACCTTCTCAATAAAATTGCTTCCTAGTTAACAACTTTGTTGTGGTGGGCTCTGTAACTCTGGACGACTAGGTGGGCTTGTCTGCCTACTAGAGATCCAACAATCCCAGTCCTCTGTATTTATCCAAACGATCTCAAACTAGGGCACAATAAGCTACCAGAACAACTATGTACATTACAGCATTGTTTACCATAGGTAAGTTACAGATCCAACCCAATTGCCTCTCAATAGATGAATGGATCAAGAAAATGTGGTATATTTACATAATGGAATTTTATGCTTCTATCAGAAAGCATGACAGCGTCCCTTTTGTAAGAAAATGGAAAGACTTGAAAAAAATCATATTAAGTGAAGCAAGCCAGGCCCAAAGAAACATGAACTCTATGATTTCCGTCATTTGCAATGTTTAGCATTAGCCTGTTACTCCTGAAAGTGGACCATAATAGTT